>NC_064624.1:138150010-138458463 GCF_023898315.1 Schistocerca nitens
CCTCCTGCTGTTCCTCCAACATCTCCGCATCTACATTGTTTGCAGACTTGATCCCCCCCACCCTCTGGTTTCCTCCTTCCTCTCCACCCCCCACCCTTGCCGTGCCTCTATCGCTGTATCCCTCCCTCTCTCCATCTCCACACCCTCGCTTCCCACGCCCGGGTTCCCGGGTTCGATTCCCGGCGGGGTCAGGGATTTTCTCTGCCTCGTGATGGCTGGGTGTTGTGTGCTGTCCTTAGGTTAGTTAGGTTTAAGTAGTTCTAAGTTCTAGGGGACTTATGACCACAGCAGTTGAGTCCCATAGTGCTCAGAGCCATTTGAACCATTCTGTATTGATCATCATCAGTGTGCCACATCAGTGTTGTGTCTAGTGCTGTTTCTCGTGTGCGTCAAGAGGTGTGATTATAATTGTGTACTGCCTTGAGGTTCGCCGTCAGTGTTACGTTATGTGCTATGCCATCCGTCGATACCTTTATGCTCCAGTCATACTGTGCGTTGTGTTCTTTTAATCGTCGCAGTGTGTGGCTTTTTGTGTGTGCTACTTTTAAACAGTTTTTTATCTCCATTTTACAGTCACCCCGTTTTTTGTCTATTGGCTTCCATGATGTTCCCCCTTTTTTATATCTATGTTCACCTTATTCTCTCCTTTGCTGTTTTTAAATGTCTTCTATTGTTTTGTTCTATGTCTTTTGGCTGAAGAGCAGCACATATGCTGCTGCCAGCCCGCCCCGAATGGGAATTGAAATACAATAAAGAAAACAAAAAGTATTAGTGTTATTTCATTGGTCTTTTTTCAAGCAGTAAATTTTTGAGCGGCCCTGATTGTGATGTTGTGGTCTGGGCCCGTTCGAGACTGGAGAGTATGTAAATTTAAATGGACTAATTGTGCTGGTTAGTAGTAGGTCAAACGGTTATTCTGGAGTAACGTTTATCACATTTCTGTTAGTCTTTGATAACCATTATTTTTAATGGCTATTAATAACTGTCAAGTTATATTTCGCTAGCGAATACCGAATGCTCCGATGGGGCTACAGTTAAATAACGACATAGTTGGAATCCATCAGTTTTGTTATCAGTATAACTGCGAGTAGTGTGAAATGGCAGGAATGTTGTATGAATCGTGTCATATCCTTAGCTAATTAACTCTGGGTACATTTTAGTTGACGTTAGAACAATTATTAGTGTTTCATATCATATGTATGTAGGTTATCGGTCGCTATTAGAAATATTATCATCACAGCTGCAACAGAAAGTAAGCGGAACTTCGCCGCAGCACTGTTTGAGTAAAATGTTAACAACGTGAGTTTTTAAGTATGAAGTAATATGTAATCTGAATAGTGTAGATTAAATTCGAGCTTAATTTCTTGTGCTGCTCACTTAATAGAATAAGTATACAGCCTTGTAATACAACAAAAAATATACATAATGAATCAGATTTGTTTACTCCTGTCCTGTACAAGATAGTCCTATTGGGGAAAGTGTAAGTACGCTAATCCAAGTTTTATGTGCAATTTGGAAACTGCTCAATTTCTCCAGCTACAGCATCTTTACAACATATGGAGACATGCAGATCGAAAAGGTTGACAGTGTTACATTTCTGGGACTACAACTCGAAAACAAATTCAGTTGGAAAGGGCATACCACAGAATAGGTGAAGCGCCTAACAGGTCTGTATTTAAAGTGTGAATGATGTTAGATGTAGGAGACATAGATATAGGAAAGCTTACATATTTTCATTCTATTATTTCATAAGGGATCATATTCTGTGGTAACTTATCAAACGGAGCAAAAGTTTTTCGCATGTGAAAGCGTGTAATAAAGTTCGATTGTGGTATAAATTCAAGAACATCATGTAGGAACCTGTTCAAGGAACTTTGTAGTCTAACCACTGCTTCCTAATATATTTATTCCTTAATGAAATGTATTACAAGTATTTCCAACCAATAGCTCAATACATAGTATCAGTACTAGAAATAGGAACAGCAATCTACATAAAGACCTAAAATCACTTACCTTGGTCCAAAAGGGGTCCAATATTCAGGAACATGCATTTTCAATAAACTGCCAACAAGTCAGCAACCATTAAAAACTTGGTTTAGATAAAGCACGGTTTACAGACTGTTTGAAAGAGTTTTTGATACAGAAGTGTCCGATTCCACGCGTGTGCTTTGCCCCAGGACGACATCAATATGCCGAAAATGGCTATTTTAAGTGTTTCTATGACGTCACTATATACACATGGCAACAAACACTAAGATACATATAAATAATACAATAACATCTCCCACCAAAAAAAAAAAAAATCAAACCAACGGGACAACTGCGGGATGTTGGGGGTTTTAGGGTGAGGACAAGGTAGTAAAAAAAAAAAAATCCATGATCCAAAAACACAAAATGAAGAACATAACGAAATAAGGAAAAAAATACAGCATTCCGCTACACTAACAAAATCTGCAGGAATCGGACACTTCTCTTTAACAAAATAGGTCAACCATAGGTGACCATACTAAAACACCAATATCCACTACTAAAAGTACGAAAATTGGAATCAGACGTTTCCCTTGACCTACATAGGTCAACCTCAGATGACGATACCAACACATCAACACATACACCTATGAAAATGGGAATCGGTCATTTCCGGTGACCTATATACGTCCACCACAACTACTGATGCCAAAAAAAAAAAACTACAACTGCGAAAAATAAAACCAAAACCACAACCTCAAAAATCCACAAGTCAAACATCCCTACATAAATTAAAACACTTTCAATACTCCATAAATACACAAAACACCACAACTAGAAAAAAAATTGATTAGCACCAGCAAACCCCGGTACTGCAACAAACTAGATCAGCCTGCCCCCCTCCTTCCCCCCCCCACACAAAACAACACATAAACACCGTGTCATAATGACATTCACACACCACAACATCTTTACGTCAAAGCAGACGGGTGGAATCGGACGCTTCCGTTGACCCCTCCTTCTACTCTGTAGATGAATCTCTTAACAGAGACAGACCAGCTTAAGTAAAAATTCTGCTATATTTCAGTTTTGACAGCACTTGGTCGCAACAGTCAAGATCGGGTATTCTGTGTATGATAAATTTATTAAAAGTGTTTTATTCTGACAGTGTATCAATTCTGTAAATATTAGCAGTTACTCACAAGCAGTAAATATTAGCAGTTATTCACATATTTTGACAAATGATGAGGATAATAATTATTATATTCAAATCTATTATGTTATACTTTCTGAACCGGCCGGTGTGGCCATGCGGTTCTAGGCGCTTCAGTCTGGAACCGCGTGACCACTACAGTTGCAGGTTCAAACCCGGCCTCGGGCATGGATGTGTGTGATGTCCTTAGGTTAGTTAGGTTTAAGTAGTTCTAAGTTCTAGGGGACTGATGACCACAGATGTTAAGTCACATAGTGCTCAGAGCCATTTGAACCATTTATACTTTCTCACATGTTATTTGTCATTCGCGATGGCCAGTGGCTATTTTCGAAGAAGTACGAAAATATTAGTTCGCTTCAGTAACTATCCTTTCTGAAAATATCAGCGGGTTCCAAGGAACCCAGACGCACAGTTATTCCATTACCAACTTCCAGATTACCTTTAGTGGTAGCCCGATGACTGCCAGTGAACGAGAACTGTTAGCCAAAACGATCACCAGAGGAAATTATTTTTTTTTTTAAATTGTCATTTCACACCTTAGACAAGGGTTGGCTGGCAACGGCCACAGTACACCGCTCTTCAGCCACAGGTATTACAAGAGAAAAAAACATTGGAGACACAGAAAGAACATAGCATAACGGGTGACAAAAAAACAGTAGACACAGTAACGAAGAAACATGAAGACATTCACACGTGAAGAAAACCAAAAAAACTGTTAGCACTGTACACTAACACTGATGATGGAGATGACACACGTGAACGATGGAGTGTGCACGGCGAAAACACTGAAGCACAAACACGATGGCACACACACAAAACCAATGACGATGATGTCCAGCGCACTAATGTTGACTGAACATGTGTGAGTCCAGGGACCTGCCAAAAGGGGAAAAAGGTGGGGGAGGAGGAAGAGGGAGGGCAGAGATGCAAGTGGCAGAGGAGATCGGGGAAGGAAGGACACCAGACGACTGAGCGGACCGCAGCACAACACCGAAATGGCGGAAACCGCGGAAGCAGACCGTAGAGGAAAACAATTTCCCACCAGCACCATAGATATATAAATCGCCCTATGTTTTTTAGATCGTATAAAAATGATAATTTTACTGTTTTTTAATTATGACAAGTACAGATTTTAACCTTGACATCTACATATTTTAATTAAGTATTTTTAATATATAAAAAAAAGATCTACTGAATGCAGTATGTGCAAATGGAATGTAACAAATGTACCAGACGCCACCTGTCGGTGATAGTGTTATAATTAATATAAATGGCGGGCACTCTGCCAACCAATTTTATGTGACGTAGCACGTGAAAGTTGCTGGATTTGGATGGGTTACTCCTGTAACTGAAATATCAGGTACGTTCTGGTACATTTGATGTTGATTAGATAGGATGAAAAAGATTTGCTTCCGTGAAATATTAAATTAGTATCATTATTTTTACAGATCTGAAGATGGTTCTGAATGAACCGAAACCGGTCATATGAATAAAAAATTTGCAATCAAGACGGATTTTAAGTAACATTATAAAATCACTGATTGCTGTTATCCCATAAGACATTATGTCTGTTTTTGCAAAGTTTGTGCCACGTCAGGCTTCGGGATACATTACGAAGTTCTTACGTAATAGGACAAAGATAATGAAAGAAAACCTGAAAATAAAATTTAACAAAACATGCTTAGACGCAGGGATTACTCCTAATTACGCAAAAGTAAAAATCAGGAATATGTCAAACATAGCACAAATAGTAAAACGTAAAAGTGAAGTATTATGGGTTAAAACTCAAATTCGAGAAGCATATAAAATGAAAGACAAGTTAAATAGAGAAGCTTTTAATCTTCACTTGATTTTAGGTGACATTTTATCTCCATTACAGTTCACATACTTAAGCAGAGAGATTGAAAATAGAATTGTCAGGGAGCGAGAACTAACTGTAACAGGCATCAGAAGAAACTTTTTAACCTAGGTGTAGATTTTAATATTGATAACGAAACGGCGTATAAAAAGTTGCATACTTTTTGTGAGAGGGTCGTGAACTTAACTGAGATAGAATTAACAAAGGATGTGCAGAACCTTTTAAATAAAGGGCTGCAATATAACCTAAATCCCGCAATTAACTCAAATACAATAAAAAAGACTGTCGCAGAAGTGAAAATTGCATGTGTTATCGCAAATATGAATAGATACGAACAGACCAACACGGCAGTTAAAGTAAAGAAGTCGATTATAGATGAAATGCACTCTGCTCACAAGAACAGAAACTAACTACTAACTCTTAAGGGCTTGAATAAGAAGTTAAAATCACGTAAGGCTATCTATCATCACAAAGGCAGATAAGGGCGGCACTATGGTTTTAATACATGATACAGACTATATAGAGAAAACTTATGGAAAACGGAATAGTAGAAGTCAAGAAAGATCCAACCAAGAAATTTCAAACAGAAATAAGGAAACAAATAGATAACAGTGTGTTTCTGTTCACAGAGGAGGAAAAGTTTAAACTGAAAGTAACGAATCCGCGAATCCCCGAATTACGGTCACAAATAAAGCTCCATAAAGTTGAAAAATCGATTCACCCAATCGTTAATAACACCAGCAGCCCAAGTTATAAATTAAATAAAGAGCTAAATAACAGATTGAAGGCGGCATATACATATCGTTGGACTTTCAACATTAGCAACAGCTACGAATTTGCTGAGCAAATTAAAGACGTACTTATACCTCAGAATGCGTCATTAGCTTCATTGGATATCACCAATCTGTACAACAACATTCCCGTAAAAGAAACGATTGCGATCATTAAGAACAATCTCCTCACTCATGGTAAATTGGCACTGGGGGAAGTGATTGAACTAGTGGAAATGTTGGAACAAGTCTTGTCGTTGAATTACTTTACTTTCAATGGTAAAATTTATCAACAAAGATGGGCTGGCAATGGGGAATAGTTTAGCTGGGACGCTGGCTGACATTTTTGTAAATCACTTAGAAAACAAATTCTTTGATGAAAATCCTAATATCGATGAGAAAATTGTATATTACAGGAGATATATTGACGACTCCATTTTATTATACAAAGGAGATAAAAATGATATCGAAAACTTAGCACAAAAAATGAGCTCCCAAGACCAGAAAATTAGATTCACCATGGAATTTGAAGAATACAACTGTATAGATTACTTAGATTTAACACTAATAAAGAAAGATGGGAAGTATGAATTTAGCATATTCAGAAAACCTACATGTACGGATCTAGTTATCAATGAGCGTTCTTGTCACCCACCGCGATACAAATGGGCATATTTTACTTGGATGGTATACAGGCTACTAAGATTGCCACTAAGCCAACAGGAAGTAGAAAAGGAGTTAAGTATTTTAAAAGAAGTGACCGTAGCGAACGGATATACTTGTAAGCAGGTGATGAATATTTAAAGGAGGACAAAGAAGAGGAAAATGGAACAAATAGAAGGAAGTCAAGAATCAGTTAAGAGGAACAACAAGAAAAAATATGTAGCTCTCACTTACAATGGAAGAATTACAGATAAAATTGAAAGATGCTTTCGTAAATCCGACGTTAAAATAGGGTTCTGAACAAATAACACGTTAAAATTGAAGCTCCGGCATAGAATATGTAATAGTAGGAATAAATTTCAGGATTCAGGGGTATATAAGATCAAATGGAATGACTGCTGTAAACATTATATAGGGCAGGCTGGTAGGAACTTTGAAACCAGATTCAGGAAGCACACCTACTCTCAAAACAAAACAGCTTTTGGGGCGCATATGGCTGCGACAAAGCACTCAGTCACGAACATTGAACGCAAGTTAGACATACTGCATACAGCTCATAAGGGACGGTTTCTTAACATTTTGGAAGAAATTGAAATATACACCCACAAAAATAAAGATCCGGATTTAATCCACAATGAGCAAAGCGAATTCAATCGTAACGCCTATTTTAGCACTTATGACGACCTACTACGATGACAAGTGTTGCGTGTGGAGATCCAGACCGAGGGATGAGAGATGGTGCGCGGTGGAGAAGCCGGAAGACGCGTGCAGCGCCTGGCGTCGTTGACGGAGCCCTCCTGTGCAGCCCTCTTGCCCGCAGCGATTGACATCAGACGATTGAGTGGACCGCGGCACAACACCGAAATGGCGGAAACCGCAGAAGCAGACCGACCGTAGAGGAAAACAAGTTCCCACCAGCACCATAGATATATAAATCGCCCTATGTTTTTTAGATCGTATAAAAATGATAATTTTACTGTTTTTTAATTCTGACAAGTACAGATTTTAACCTTGCCATCTGCATATTTTAATTAAGTATTTTTAATATAAAAAAAAGATCTACTGAATACAGTATTTGCAAATGGAATGTAACAAATGTACCAGACGCCACCTGTTGGTAATAGTGTTATAATTAATATGAATGGCGGGCACTCTGCCAACCAATTTTATGTGATGTGGCATGTGAAAGTTGCTGGATTTGGACGGGTTACACCTGTAACTGAAATATCAGGTACGTTCTGGTACATTTGATGTTGATTAGATAGGATGAAAAAGATTTGCTTCCGTGAAATGGTAAATTAGTATCATTACTTTTACAGATCTGAAGATGGTTCTGAATGAACCGAAACCGGTCATATGAATAAAAAATTTGCAATCAAGACGGATTGTAAGTAACATTAGAAGGTTTGGGGTACGGGAAGCCTGGGGGAGGGAGGAGGGACAGAAGGGAGGGAGGGTGCCCTGAGGAAAAAACACTGGAAGTGGAAGACGACGATCAAAGTTGATAGGAGGGATAGATGGAGGGTTGGAGGGCATCATCAGGGTAGGGGAGCTGGTGAAAGCCACCCTGGGAGAGGGTAAGGAGAGTGGAGAGATGGAGAGGAGGTGGGATGTGGGAATACAGGTGCGACAGCAGACAACGGTGGGAGAGGATGGGAGAGACAAGTGGGTGAGGGGGATCTAGTTTACAGGAGGTCTAGAGGATCTGTATCCATTTGAGGAAAAGGAGGAGTTGTGGGAATGGATTAATATCGTACAGGATGCATGTGGGGGAGGGGAAACGGATGCGATAGGTGAGGCAGAGAGCATGGCGTTCGAGGATTTGAAGGGATTTGTGAAAGGTAGGAGGGACGGAGATCCAGGTAGGGTGGGCGTAGCAGAAGATAGGGTGGATGAGGGATTTATAGGTGTGGAGGATGGTGGAGGGGTCCAGACCCGAAGTGCGACCATAAAGGAGCTTGAGGAGATGGAGTCACGGGCGTGCCTTGGCTTGAATTGTCTGGAGATGGGGGTCCAGTAGAGGTAATGGTCAAGGGTGACGCCAAGGTACTTAAGGGTGCGGGTGAGGGCGATAGGACGGCCATAGATGGTGACATAGAGGTCGAGGAGGCATAAGGAAGGGGTGCATTTGCCTACAATGATTGCCTGGGTCTTGGACGGATTGACCTTGAGCAACCACTGGTAGCACCAAGTGGTGAATTGGTCAAGATGGGATTGGAGAAGGTGTTGGGAGCGCTGCAGGGTGCGGAGGGGGGCAAGGAAGGCGGTGTCATTGGCGTACTGGAGAAGGTGGACGGGGGGGGGGGGGTGAAGGTGCCGGCATGTCCGCCGTATACTAAAGGTACAGAAGAGAGGAGACAACGGAACCTAGGGGCACACCAGTGGAGGGGAAAAAGGTGTAGGAATCTGTGTTATGGATGGTGACCTAGGTAGGACGTTGGGAAAGAAAGGACCCAATCAGACGGACGTAGTTAAGAGGAAGGGCAAAGGTTTGGAGAGGAGATGAGTGAGGTGAAGGAAAAGGTCATCGGTAGAGAAGGACGGCCAAAAGCCACACTGGGTAACGGGAAGGAGGCGGTGCTGGCGGAGATGCTGGTGGATGAGTCAGGTGAGGATGAATTCCAGGACCTTGCCGAAGACCGAGGTAAGGCTGATGGGACTGTAAGAGGAGACAGCAAACGGTGGTTTGTCAGGTTTAAGGAACATCAGGATGGGGGAGGTTTTCCACAGGTCGAGGTAGTAGTCGGTGGGCAGAACTACATTGTAGAGCCTGGCCAGAGTGGAGAGGAAGGAGGCAGGAGATTCACAAAGTTGGTGATAGGTGACACGATCGTAACCAAGAGTGGTGTTGTGTTTCATGTGGAGTGCAGTGATGAGATCCTGAGTAGTGATGGGGGCATTGCGTTCGTTCTGTGCAATGTTGTCCAAGTACTGGAAGCCAGGAGCGAGGGGAGAGGCAGAGGCGTCAGTTCGACTGCGGACATATGGGAAGAGGGAGTAATGGAAGTGGGTATCATCTGGGATGGTAAAGACATCGGAGAGGTAGGAGGCAAAGTGATTGCCCTTACTATGGTTGCCAGGGAAGGATTGATTATCATGAAGGAGAGGGTAGTAGGGAGGGGGTTTAGATCCGGTAAGGCGGCAGAAGGCTGACCAGTACTTGGACGAGTTGATAGGAAGTGTAGCATTAAGATGGGTGCATGTCTGTCGCCAGTCCCAGCATTTCTTAGCCGTGAGCAAGTTTCTGATGTGTCATTGTAGTTGCCGGTGGCGTTGTAGTGTGTCTGGGTCACATGTGTGAAGGAAGGAACGGTAGGAACGGCGTGATTCACGGAAATGGAAGTGGGGGTAAAGTAGGACAATGAGGGTGGATGGCGATGGAAGGGACTGGGCCTCCACAACCTCAGACAAGGTCTGGAGGAGAAAGGAGGCGGCACGGGTAATATCATCAGGGTGGTGGTAGGTGAACGGGTGGCTATCGACCTGGATAGAGAGGGTATCCTGGTAGGGATTCCAGTTGGCCGAGAGGAAATTATTATTTTTTTCTTTATTGTTATTTTTCACCTTATACAAATGTGGGTTTGCAGCGGATAAATCTACTCTGTTCTTCAGCCACAAGCATTACAATAAAAGAGACAACGAAGACAGGAAAGTAACAGATTGGTGGTTAAAAAAAACAGTAGATACAAAAATTAAAAACACGAAGCCATTCACACTCGACGAAAAACACAAGAAACTGTCAGCACTGCGCACAAACCCTGATGACTTAGACGGTACAACTGAACGAAGGAACGTGGCGGCGAAAAACACTAAATCACAAACACAATGGCACACACACAAGAAACTGATGGCGATGATATCTGGCGTGCAAATGTCCACCAAACTTGTGCGAGTCCAGGGACCTGCCAAGAGGGGAAGAAGGTGGTGGGGGAGGGAGAGGGGAGAGCGAAAATGCCAATGGCAGAGGAGATGGTGGGAGGAATGAAGGTATGGGCGCAGGGGAAGCTGGGGAGGAGGGGGGAAAAGGAGGAACGAGGGAAAGGGGAAAGAAGGGAGAGAGGGTGCCCATAGGAACAAACACAGGAAGAGGGAGAGGAGTATCAATGTTGGTAGGAGGGGTAGATGGAGGGGAGGAGGGCATCATCAGGGAGGGGGAGCTGGTGGAAGCCTCCTTGAGAGAGGGTAAGGAGAGTGGAGAGATGGAGAGCTTGTGGGAAGTGGAAATACAGGCACGGCAGCGGGCGGGGTCGGGAGAGGATGGGAGAGACAAGTGGGTGAGGAGGATCGAGGTTACAGGAAGTGTAGAGGACCCGTATCTGTTCGAGGAAAAGGAGGAGGTTGGGGAATGGAATAAGGTTGTACAGGATCCACGTTAGGGAGGGGAGACAGATGTGATAGGCAAGGCGAAGAGCATGGCATTCAAGGATCTGAAGAGATTTGGAAAAGGTAGGAGGATCGGAAATCCAGGCAGGGAGGACGTAGCAGAGGATAGGGCAGATGAGGAATTTATAGGTGTGGAGGATGGTGGAGGGCTCCAAACCCCGTGTACGGCCAGGAAGGAGCTTGAGGAGACGGAGTTGGGAGCGTGCCTTGGCTTGGATTGTCCGGAGGTGGGGGGCCAGAAGAGGCTACAGTCAAGGGTGATGCCATGGTATTTAAGGGTAGGGGTGAGGGCGATAGGGCGGCCATAGATGGTGACATAGAAGTCGAGGGGGCGGAAGGAAGGGGTGGTTTTGCCTACAATGATCTCCTAGGTTTTGGAGGGTTTGGCCTTAAGCAACCACTGGTTGCACCATGTGGTGAACCGGTCAAGATGTGCCTGGAGTAGGTGTTGGGAACGCTGCAGGGTGGGGGTGAGGGCAAGGAAGGCGGTGCCATCGGCGTTCTGGAGAAGGTGGATTGGAGGTGAAGGCGGCGGCATGTCCACCGTATGCAAAAGGTACAGAAGAGGGGAGAGGACGGAACCTTGGGTCACACCGGCAGAGGGGAAAAGGTGTAGGAATCCATGTTATGGATGCTGAGGTAGGATGGACGTTGGGAAAGAAAGGACCTGATCAGACAGACGTAGTTAATAGGAAGGGTGAAGGTTTGGAACTTGACGGGGATACTGGAATGCCACAACTGGTCATAGGTGCATTCAAGGTCAAGGGAGAGGAAGATAGCGATGATATCCTGAGTAGTGATGCGGTCATTGAGTTTGGTGTGTGCAATGTTGTCCAAGTACTGGAAACCAGGGGCTAGGGGAGGGACAGAGGTGTGAGTTCGATCGTGGGCATCTGGGAAGAGGGAGTAATCGAACTGGGGATCGTCAGGGATGATAAAGACATTGGAGCGGTAGGACGCAAAGTGATTGGCCTTACTAAGGTTGTCAGGGAAGGGTTCATCATCATGAAGGAGAGAGTAGTAGGCAGGGGGTTTAGATCCGGTAAGGCAGCGGAAGGCTGACCAGTACGAGTTGATAGGAAGTGTAGCACTGAAACGGGTGCATGTCTGTCGCCAGTCCCGGCGTTTCTTAGCCGCGAGCAAGTTTCTGATGTGTCGTTGTAGTTGCGAGTGGCGTCGTATTGTGTCCGGTTCACGCATGTGAAGGAAGGCACAGTAGAGACGGCGGCATTCACAGAGAAGGAGGACGGCCTGTGGGAGTAAAGTAGGGTGGTGGGGGTGGATGGCGACGGAAGTTATGTGGGCCTCCACGGCCTCAGACAAGGTCTGCAGGAGAATGGAGGCAGCACGGGTAATATCATCAGGGTTGTGGTAGGTGAGAGGGTATCCCGGTAGGTATTCCAGTCAGCCTTGAGGAATTTTTTATTATTTTTTTTATTGTTATTTTGATCACCTTATACAAAGGCAGGCAGGCAGCAGCATATTACGCTGCTCTTCAGCTGTGAGTCGTACAGTAAGTATTACATATTGGTGGCACAGATAACACAATAAAAATGGTGGGCAAAAACTGTAGAAACGAAAAATAAACATGGAGCTGGTCACGCTGGACGCGAAAAAACACTAACACTAGTTGACACGTCGCACATAACAAGGATGACTGCGACGGCACATGTGAACAGTGGTGGCGAGATGGCGAAAGAACACTAAACATAAAACGAAGGCACACACACGAGACACTGATGGCGATGATATCCAGTGCGTGAATGTTCACTGCGTGTGCGAGTCCGGGGACCTGCCAAGAGAGGAAGAGGGGAGGTGGGAGAGGGAGAGGGGAGAGCAGAGATATATGGTTAGATAAAAATCGAGGAGGCGGAAGGAAGGGGTGGTTTTGCCTACACAGGAAGAGGGAGAGGAGTATCAATGTTGGTAGGAGGGGTAGATGGAGGGGTGGAGGGCATCATCAGGGAGGGGGAGCTGGTGGAAGCCTCCTTGAGAGAGGGTAAGGGGAGAGATGGAGAGCTTGTGGGAAGTGGAAATACAGGCACGGCAGCAAGCGGGGTCGGGAGTGGATGGGAGAGACAAGCGAGTGAGGAGGATCGAGGTTACGGGAGTGTAGAGGACCCGTATCCGTTCGGGGAAAAGGAGGGATTGACTTTGAGCAACCACTGGTTGCACCAAGCGGTGAACCGGTCAAGATGGGATCGGAGAAGCTGTTGGGAGCCCTGCAGGTTGGGTTCAAGGGCAAGGAAGGCGGTGTCTTCGGCAAACTGGAGAAGGTGGATGGGCGGAGACGGCGGCGGCATGTCCGCCGTATACAAAAGGTACAGAAGGGGAGAGAGGGTGGAGCCTTGGAGCACACTGGCGGAGGGAAAAAAGGTGTAGGAATCTGTGTTATGGATGGTGACGTAGGAAGGACGGTGGGAGAAAAAGGGGCCGATCAGACGGACGTTGAGGAAATTATGGATCACTGACAGATGTTTCCATAGTCGCTCGAATTCCTTATGGTAACTCTCTTTATACTACCCATCCATGCTAAATTGACATATAAGGCGGTGGCTCACGGGAACAACCGTACTTGTTAATGCCTGTACTGCAGCTCCTATCAGCAACCGCTCGGACATTAACTTTATTTAATTGTTTGTGCTAAAAGTAACGAAGGCACACAAAATAGTACACAGCTCTTGTCAATAGATGGCGCGCAGTCTCACAGTTATTCCCATGGCCTATAGAACGCCTTCCAAATGGTGTATCCCTCTCTTTCGTTCGTAGCCTCATCTCCGATGAGTTGACGGGAAAGCATAGTATGATCTTTAGTCAACAGATGGCGTGAGGCACTGTTGACACTAGAGAGTTATTCAAATAACTGCCTGTATCAGAGGAACGGTTATAGCAGTAACCGTTACTTCTCAGTAACTGGTTATTTCTGTCAGATACGTTATTTTTTGCCACCTCTAGTACTGGTACTGGGAATGGCTGGAACCAAGGGGAAACTACAGTCGTAATTTTTCCCGAGGGCGTGTGGTTTCAGTGTATGGTAAAATGATGATGGTGTCCTCTAGGGTAAAATATTCCAGAGGTAAAGTAGCCGCCATTCGGATCTCTGGGTGGGGACTACTGAGGAGGACGTCGTAATCAGGAGAAAAAAAATTGGCGTTCTATGTATGGGAGTGTGGAATGTCAGATCCCTTAATCAGGCAGGCAGGTTAGAAAATTTATAAAGGGAAATGGATAGGTTAAAGTTACATATAGTTGGAATTAGTCAAGTTCAGTGGCAGGAGGTACAAGATTTCTGGTCAGGTGAATACAGGGTTATAAATAAAAAGTCAAATAGAGTAATGCAGGAGAAGGTCTAATAATGAATTTAAAAAATAGGAGTGCGGGTGAGCTACAGTGAACAGCATAGTTAACACCTTATTGTAACGAAGATAGACACGAAGCCCACACCTGCCACAATAGAACAAGTTTATGTGCCAACTAGCTCCGCACATGGACTCTGACCACAATCTATTGGTTATGAACTGTAGATCAAAAATGAAGAAAGTGCAAAAAGGTGGGAAATTTAAGAACTTGGTACCTGGATATACTGGGAGAACGAGAGGTTGTAGAGAGTTTCAGGGAGACCATTAGGGAACGCTTGACAAGAATGGGGGAAATAAATGCTGTAGAAGAAGAACCAGTAGCTTTGATACATGGAATAGTGAAGGCAGCGGAGGATCAAGTAGGAAAAAAGATGAGGGCTATTAGAAATCCTTGGATAACAGAAGAAATATTGAATTTAATTGATGAAAGGAGAAAATTTAGAAATGCAGTAAATGAAGCAGGCAAAAAGGAATACAAACGTCCCAAAAATGAGATCCATAGGAAGTGCAAAATGGCTAAGCAGGGATGGCTAGAGGACAAAAGAAAGGAGGTATAGACATATATCACCAGGGAAGAAATAGATACTGCCTACAGTAAAATTAAAGAGACCTTTGGAGAAAAGAGAACCACTTGTTTGAATATCACGAGCTCAGATGGAAACCCAGTACAATGCCCTCAGTGACAATGTAGCAAGAAGGAAGTGACTCTGCCTTACTTCTCTGGTTTATGTATCACTAACCTGGTGTCCTGCTGCTTCGGTAGTCCCTCATCCCAAGTATTAGCACTCAGGCACTAGGTTCAATGAAGGGGCGATCTTGCTGAAGTGGAGTGTTTCTGGATGCCAGTAGTTAAATGTCAACAACGCTTTGTACTATACCCATTTTAATAAAGAAAATACTTTGAAAGACACTTCACCGAATTTGCAATATGGCGGCTCTTGGCTACGCCGTTATTCAACCCTTTACAACACATTAACACTTTTCTAACTTTCCATAATCATAATACACACTGCCCACGACACGTGGCGTTCACTGATAACTAACATTCACTATCTCATGTTTAACAGCTGGAACATTTATTCGTCATCGTTCTTTTGGAGCCACCCCCAGTTACTCGAACGTGCTTATTCAGTGGCGCCTCGCTACTAACTCGCCCTCTCTTCCCGACGGACAAGAGAAACCGCACCTTTCTCTCTCAGCCAGTAAGGACACTTCGCTCATTTCATACACACACGCATATATATATATATATATATATATATATATATATATATATATATATATATATATATATATATATCCAAACTTTCAGCCAATGGGCGTTCAGATCGCTGTTGCTAGGCGGATCTGACGTCATGTTTGCGGAAATTGTGACCGAAGTTTGTCTCGTAACACTGTCTCAGATTGTAAGATCCTACTCCCGAATAGACAGATCTCGTCCATACTAAGGTTGCAGAACATTGCCTCCTATGGTTTCATCACTAATGATCCCTGTTGACGCTTAATTGTCAAATGAACATGTAACCTGGCTGCTACTGAGCGTAATACTTGGCTCAAACATGTGAAGGGATTGCACGTGCATTACACATTCCCCCCCTCTTCTTTTATTTTCAAAATTCAATATGCTCGAAGACCCTGTTTAATTGATGCCTTGATGCCTTGAGAGTGGCACCATTTTAGCTTTAAATCATTTCTGAATATACCATGAACACTATATAATAATACCTTAATTAAAATTGAATACTTATTCTGATGCACTTCTGTTTTATCTGAGATGGAACATCTACTCATATGCCCCTTCCTTTTAGCTCATCTAAACATTTACATATTAATTATTTCTACATCCAATACAGAACAAGTAAATCAAAAATTTATAAAACTCGCATTTGGCTAATCTTACTTTATAATGCCCATTTTCTACTACATACAAGAACATGTTCCATAATCATCGGCTAAGTAATTGCCGTCCTATTAGTCACTGGTTCACTACTTTTTGTTTCTTTTTCGCCAGCGAATACCGTCATTCTCACTCTTATAACTATAAAGCATTCCCTCTAACTTATTTCAATACTTCTTATCTTTACTCAAGGTACCTCTCGGGTTACCATTACCCATTATTGGATGTGGGGACTCCTTTGTATGACCCTCGTCATCTTTATACTTCATAATGTATAGTGATACCATCCTCGGCCACTCATTAACTTTTACCTTTTCTTTCTTTTATTCTATGGGGTTTGGACCCAGTTCCCATACTTACATAACTTCAATTCTTCATCTTATTCTGCTGCACTTACCTCTTTATCCTTTGGTCATGATTTACCTTGTCAGTTGGCTAAACATATGTTTCGCATTTTGTTACCATTCAATCTCTTTACTGTTCACTTATCTAAGCACAATTGCAGAATGATACCCACTTATATCCATTTTTCCTGTTTTCGCTAAGTTGTTTGTTCACTGTCTCCATGGTGGCTTTTTAGAATTTGTTAAATTTGTTTCCAACAGGATAATCTTCTTTGTCTCTCTATACCTTGTTTACTCTAATCATAGCTTTTTCCTTGTTGTACTGACTGTCTTTTAGGGTTGTTACATGTTATAATCACATTTCAGATTTTGCTAAACATTTTCCAACAGGATAACACAATTTTATAAATAGTTTTTCCTTTTTTGTACCGTCTCTTTTTCTCACTTACCAGTGTTACTCACTATTCCCATGTTCCTATATTCGAAGATGAAGCAGGGACTAATGATAGAGCATCGTTTTGACAGAAACAAGGGAATATTGGCAATATGACAAGAATTGGAATATTTTGACAATGCCTGAGCACCTGGTGTGTGTCACGCACCTTACCTTGCAAAGCAGTTGTACACTCTGAAGTTGGATAGCGATGAATTAAAGATGATAGTAAATAGTTCTGACTGAAAGAAGATGAAGATTGACAATATGAAGGGAAACTGAAATAATATTCGCTTCAGTCGCAGGTTCGAATCCTGCCTTGAGCATGGATGTGTGTGATGTCTTTAGGTTAGTTAGGTTTAAGTAGTTCTAAGTTCTAAGGGACTGATGACCACATATGTTAAGTTCCATAGTGCTCAGAGCCATTTGAACCTTTTTTTGAAATAAAATTGTCAATAACTTGAGTGCCAGGTGTTTGTTAAACACCTTGTGTTGTACAGAACACTACGCCCTCTGAGGTTAAAAAAAATGGCTCTGAACACTATGGGACTTAACTTCTGAGGTCATCAGTCCCCTAGAACGTAGAACTGCTTAAACCTAACTAACCTAAGGACATCACACACATCCATGCCTGAGGCAGGATTCGAACCTGCGACCATAGCGATCACTCGGTTCCAGACTGTAGCGCCTAGAACCGCTCGGCCACCCCAGCCAACTGAGGTTTTCAGTTGATCCTTTGACCAGTTGTGTGTGTCCTGTCTATCATTGTCTCCTGCTGAGTTATTCCATTATCTGTGTGTTGAGGATATTGTATCTGTCTGTTTGTCAGTTCTCCTTGTATCCTATCTTCATTAGGTCCGTTATTTTCCCAGGGGTTTCTTCTCCAACCTTCTAGATTCTGATTGTTCCCTGAAAATGAATCCAATTGGTCCAGCGCTTGCACAATTGCGTTTACATCTGACTTATATATTCCTATCAACTTTCCTTGTACCCTCAGAGGCAACTTGATCAAAATGATTGATATTAAATCCGTTTCTTTCAGGGGATCATCTAAATAGTTCTTTTCCACATACTTCTTGAAGAACTCTTTGTAACTCCTGAAACCACAATTACTTAAGTTTCGACAGTGGCATTGTAGTGAGAAGGAAGCAACTCTGCCTTACTTCTCTGGTTTAGTATCACTAACCTGGTGTCCTGCTGCTTCGGTAGTCCCTCGCTGCACAGTAGTAACGCTCAGGTACCAGGTTCCATGTAGGTGCGATCCTGGCAGTCATTTCTGAATACAGACATGTGCAAATATCTTCACTGCTCTAGGAGAACTCGTCTTTGTCGCATTTTTTCGTACCGTAATTAGCAAAATAACTTAAGGCTCATTCTTCTTAAGAACTTGATGCCCGCAAGACCTTAAATAAGAATCTCCGCGCGGTAGTAATGCATGAAAGGAAACAAACTGTTGGACAAAAGAATGGAGAGCTCCCTGCTTTTTGCGTTTCCGATAGATCGTATGAGAAGAATCTGGTGTCATATTATACTTCAGAACCCTAAACTGTTTATTTTTTTACTTCATACGAAAACAAAACCTATAATATGAGAAGAGGAAATGGCTTACGTGCCTCTCAGAAACTTCAGCTTTTTGTGTTTATTTCCTCACTTCATACTAAAACAAGGGCGTTGATATGAGAAGAGGAAATGAAGTATACGCTTCCAAGACATAATATTTCCTTGTGTGCAACTACTACATGCATGAAAGCTCTGCAGTTAATTTTTGTGTGTTGGATAAATTTTGATATCATCTCACATTACTTTGTGAGAAGGTTCCGACTTTTGGGATTCAAAGAGCGTGGAAATTTCATCACTGGTTAATAATATGATGACTAATGACGTGATACCAGTTCTAATTGCTCCATTCAACTGTGAGTAGAGTCTCACGTTTGTTGCTATAAGAAAATGCAGGCAGTGATGTCCGCTCACTGCAGTCAGAGCCATGTTTATTTCCTTCTGTTTATGGAGAAGCGTCTGCAGCAGCGTCCACGCTCAGCCAACATAAACAAATCGTGACGGCATTGGGCATTGCTAATCGTTGCACTTGTCGCCGGTCGCGACAACAAGAGCGCATTGTCTCTGGCAACGATATAATGGAGTTTATACATCTTACTTGCTTAACGTAATTTGCAGGACATGGGTTGGGTAAAAATTCAATTTGTAGTAACTAGCCACTGCATTACCATGGTTAACAGTTACATTTGATGCAATATTTATTGTTGCTTGTCTCTCTTATGTTGATAGTATTGATTCAGATCGGGCACAAACATGAAAACACACACACACACACAGAGTCACTGATTGCAGTGTGAGTGACGACTGCTGTCTGTTGAACAACACATGCACCAATCAATTACGCAGAGACACTGCGACCGAATGGTGTCTCAATTTTTGGCAACAAATTCCAGCTGTAGTAGTAGTGCAAAACACGCTGTTGGAGATATCAGATGGAAAATATTATGTTCACACTACTCTTTGCTCCAGTTTACGTCTTTTGGTAGGACTCAGCCTTTCATTTCTTCTTAGAAAGTTAACGATAAAAGCATCATAACACGGCACCACTAACAGAATTGCATAGGAATGCTCAATGAGCGACCTGATGACGTTCAAGCCAAACTGTAATAATACTCATTCCATTGATTTTTGTTGTTTCGAGTTGGAGCACTCAGTACTCCTACACCAGACTTCTGAACCTTGCCTGTTTAATGCAAATGTCGCATGACGGTTAAATGGTAATCCATCACTTATTACAGTAGTCAAGACTTCCTTAACGTGGAAAATTATTAATGCCAGAACGATCTTTGTTGAACCAAGAATATCTTTTTCTGGCGTATTTTTACCAAAAGCACTCGCTCCAGACACAGTTCAAATTTTTCAAGTTGCCTCCTCTGCATTCAGCCCTCTATTATACAAAAAGTAAATATTGTGTTGCTGATGTTATACCTTTTACCACTTGCGACCCAATTTTACAACGCTTAACTGTAGTTCATGATTTTCAAGTATGTAAAATCCAATGCTTAACTGCAAGATATAATTAGAACTTCAAATTCTAAAATGACGGTTGATACATACACGACAGTATCGCGCCTCGTTCACCTGGGTGGCGCCGGATTCCATGCAGTGGGTGGCGTCTTGGTGACTATTCTGTATCTTTCCGGCATTGTGCCGATCGTTTCGGTACTCCAGAGTACCGAACGCTCTAGTACTCGAATTAGAGTCCCTGCATTACTCAGTATGCATTTCGGTAGTGATAACGTTCGGGTCTAGAGAACCGAAACGCTGTTGTCGGTTCGCGTTGCGCAAGCCAATCAAAAGCAAGCAGCTGCAGATCCGCGCATGCACACTGCAGCGCACACAGCACCATGGACACAAAGTTGGTAGCACATGACACAGGCGCGCTGTTCTTCCAAGTACCGAAAATTGCGCTTACGTTGCCATAACGCATGACGCCGCATTCCATCGAACTGATGTGTCTGCCTTCATCGGTCGTGCCTCCTCCTTAAAAGTATCAGGCGTAGTATATCCATTTCCATGTTCCTCAGCTGAAATGCATAGAAATTTTTACAGTTTCCCTGTCCGCATGTTTCCATGCATGCATAATAACGATAGCGTATTTGACTGTATTCTGCAGATTGTCGTAAAGGCCGCATTATGTCATCTTATTCTCATTGACACTGACATTGGGTTATGGTGGAGTTTACGTTTCGGAAAATGAGTTAAGGAATATTGTGTAGTACCACATTGTACTAATATACCTAAAAAACACCAGAAAGATTGATTCTGAGAGTTTCAAAGAATAAGAAGATGAACAGAATGTGGTTATAACTCACTCCTAGAGATTCAAATGATTAAGTAGCCCACTTCCCTATATGATAGGTCAACGATTTGGTTCGTAAAAACGAAACTGAAAAAAAAAAAAAACATTTTGGGCAGCTCCTGCAGTTCGTCGAAGTTTATAACATGCATCTTATGAATGAAAACGTTTCGTATATGGCGCTACAGTCCAAAAATATTACGATGGAGACCATTCATCTCTGTCTACTGTGGTTGAGGATTCGATCGCAGATAAACAGTTGTGACAAGAAAGCTTATGAAGATGATTGCTGCTATTTACATTCCCAGTGATTTAAGTTGTGCTCTTAGATTCCTGTCTAAACGAAACTAGGAAATCGCTATACATTCGGAAAAAAATGGAAAATTATTTCTGAAAAGAAAAAATATAAAGGCCACTGTTGGTTGTTTCACTCACAGCAATTTCATCTCCAGCAATGTCGTATTTCGTTTTTTAAACACACACAAATCACGAAATCATTACTGAGGAAGTGCGCTCTTACATGTAAGTAATAACGAATATTGCTCAAAAACCTTAACTTACACGAATAACAATGTCTCACAACGTGCTGGATACATGAAGCGGAAAAAAAATTTTTCACCCATCCATGTGCGAACCCAGATGCTTGTATACAGCATACCCATATGCTAACCACTATTTTTTTTATACACTCTCATTTCGTTCGTTTTCGTTCGTTATATCTGCTCGGTGCGGACGTAGAAAGCATTTCAGTTCGTTTTTGATCCATTAACTCAGTTTTTTTATTACAGAGGGTAGCTAACCCTCTGACCGAACACGCTGAGCTACCGTACCAGCTACCACTTGGCCACGCCAAACAACAGAAACATAGCGCTCAGTTCTAGTACTATTGTGCAGAGTAACTTAGGCTGACTTTGTTGTCAAATGGTGCTCGGTAAGTCATAAATACATGATAGTTTGGAAGGTTTCCAGTATCAGGTTTCACATAATTGCTTTCCTTTGTTACTTCAAAGTTATAAACACGTTTCGATTATTACTAACTAAACCATTTGTGGGAAAAAGTACAAGAAGTCACTAGTAACGTCAGTTCACACTCATGTCATATACGTAAGCAGAGGCGATGTCTTGATATTTAATGATCTTCAAACTCTTATTTGCATAAAAATAACATGTATTTTGAGAGAATAATGACCGAAAACATTTTTTTATGTACTCGTTCACAGAAACAACCTAATCTAACCATATTTCTAACAAAGGAAAATTGTCTATTATGAACTCACTTTCACACTGGATGCATCCTTTGGTGATTCTTTAGTAACACAATCACTAAATCCAAAGCTAAAACCGATAAATATGTTTAAAATAACAAATTATAGGTATACATAATTCACAGCTCACCGATCAACAGGGCCACACCGAAATCCAAAACCTTTCTTTACAATTGTCGTAAAATCGTTGGGAGGACCATTCGGTAACAGGTCTCAGAAGCTTACTGAATAAGATGTTTCAGTAAAGATTCCACAATGACGTCTATAAGTTTAGAATGCACTATAAATACCACTAGATCACGGGCTCACACTTCACAAGAACACCTAGGAAGCAGACTACCTTTCCTTGTGACACTTCCGCTTCTTACAGTGTTGCCAGATTGTGCCGAGCGTCGGACTTAGCGTTGCCAGGGGTGGTCGGTTTTATTGGGCACCTTAAGTGAACAACTCAGGCTTAGTCTCTGTGGTGGCTGGCCGGCGGTCAGGTTTTATGTCTAAGACTGTTCATGTAGCCTGGCAGCTACTGAACATTCCCAATCGCTTAAATGTGTGTAATACTTGCTTAAACACGTGAAAGGAATGCACGTGCATTACACCAGTCCAAAGCCAAGAGTGGAAAGCAGAAAGGTGGAAGGAGTATATGGTATGTCTATGTAAGGGCGATGTACTTGAAGACAATATTATGGAAATGGAAGATCAAATGGGAGATATGATACTGAGTGCAGAGTTTGACAGAGCACTGAAAGAACTAAGTCGAAACAAGACCCCTGGAGTAGACAACATTCTGTTAGAACTACTGATAACCTTGGGAGAGCCAGCCCTGACAAACCTCTACCATCTGGTGAGCAAGATGTATGAGACAGGTGAAATATCCTCAGACTTCAAGAAGAATATGATAATCCCAATCTCAAAGAAAGCAGTTATTGACAAATGTGAAAATTACTGAACTATCAATTTAATTATTCATGGCTGTAAAATACTAACACGAATTCTTTACAGGTGAATGGAAAATCTGGTAGAAGACGACCTCACAGAAGTTCAGTTTGGATTCCACAGTAACGTTGAAACACGTGAGGCAATACTGACCCTATGACTTATCTTAGAAGATAGATTAAGGAAAGGCAAACATACGTTTCTAGCACTTGTAGACTTAGAGAAACCTTTTGACAATGTTGACTGGAATACACTCTTTCAAATTCTGAAGGTGGTAGAGTTCAAATACAGCGAGTCAAAGGCTGTTTCCAATTTGTACAGAAACCAGATGGCAGTTTTAACAGTTGAGGGGCATGGAAGGGAAGCAGTGGTTGAGAAGGGAGTGAGACAGGTTTGTAGACTATCCCCAATGTTATTCAATCTGTATATTGAACAAGCAGTAAGGAAACAAAAGAAAAATTCGGAGTAGGAATTAAAATCCATGGAGAAGAAATAAAAACTTGAAGGTTTCTGATGACATTGCAATTCTATCAGAGACAGCAAAGGACCTGGAAGAGCAGTTGAACGGAATGGACAGTGTCTTGAGAGGAGGATATAAGATGAAAGTCAACAAAAGCAAAACAAGGATAATGGACTGTAGTCGAATTAAATTCCTCTAGTACATCCCAAATCCGGGTTGCCTCCACATGTGGTGAAAAGGAAGCAAGTTTTCCAGATGTGTTTAAGCACTCTGTGACAGTGTAAATATGTGTTTGCTTGTGCATTATGAATGAAAAAGCATTGCAATCGTTTAATTTTTCTATACATTTCCTTCTATCCCATATATTACATAAATAAACAATAATATAAACAAAGAACTATATAAACAAACAATATTGCACGCATTCCATACATTGCAATCGATTTCCAACCAAAATCTATACATAAACAAATAAGCTAAATTTCGTCCCCTCAATACAATTTTAAACGAGATGCATCCAACCAGCCAAGATTTTTTAAGTCATCAACAGTACACTGTCAGTGTTGATGGGCCCAGACGAGGTGTAATGCTTTGTGTTGGCAGTCATCAAGTGTACACCAGTGGACTTCACCTCCAAAAGAGTGTATCGATGATGTTCCGTACAATGGTTCGCATGCTGACCCTTTTTGATGGCACAGCATTGAATTCTGAAGCAATTTGCGAAAGGATTGCATTTATGTCCCATTAGACGACTCTCATGAGTCTTAGTTGATCCCATTCTTACAGGATTTTTTTCCGGCCACATCGATATCGGAGATTTGATGTTTTACCGATTCCTGATATTCACGATGCACTCTGAAATACTCCTATGGGATAGTCCCGATTTCATTGCTATCTCGGAGATTCTGTATCGCATCCCTCGTGCACTGTCGGTAACACCACGCCCAAATGCACTGAAATCTTGATAACCTGCCACTGTAGCGGCTGTCACTGATCTAACAACTGCGCCAGCCACTTGTTGTCTTATATAGGGGTTGCCAACCGCATCGCCTTATTCTTCCTTAATTATCTCTGTACTTCAATACGCAATACCTGTATTAGTTTCTTTGCCGATTCAATGTATATTGTTGTTGTAGGTGATTTCAGAGATCGATTAAGCGTTACTTCTTTTCTTTTCATTAAGAATTTCGTTTTGTTTCAGTATATGTCCACCGGATAATTGACAACCTGGCTGGTGAAAGAAGTGGCAGTGGCAGCGGCAACGGCAGGAACGCCATTGTAAGTAGTCCATATATTTTTTTCGTCGTACCACTGCATATCCGTCTACGATCCGGTAAATGCAGGGCCTAGCTATATAGCACCATGCATTAATGTTCAAAATGAAAAGCATAAGGCTTGTTTTGTATGGTCAGGTCTGGCTCCTGAGAGAAATTATGAGAAAAAACCACAGCGTTCATCTGGATATGGTAGATACCTTGATTTTCGTAATTGACATAACTTTGATGCTATTGAGTTGTCCGTCAAGATAGAGGACACACCTAAATTTGCGGCGCAGAATACCAGACTATTGGTCCATGTTTATGGCATGGAGAAGAAAGCAAGTCAGATGAGCAGGACAAGCAAAATGTTGTCCAGTTTTTAGTACTTGTGCCACAACATAACCTGGCAGGTTTTGTCACCACCATGAAGCTGGAAACAGGTGTGGAACACACTCCACCCCTCCGCCTCTTCCTCAAAGACCCCCTTTATCGCCACTGGTCATATCACATTTTAAATATTTGTCCCCGTTAACTATCTGAATTAGTTCTGTTATCTCACTGTACAGTGATTCAATCTGTTCATCTGTGGTGTTGATAGGCATGTAAACGTGTACCACTGTGGTGGGTGGATTTTAGATTTATGTTTATTTTTCATATAAAGTTAATGGCAGGTTGGCGATGGAGCCAAGTATTGTGATACTGCTTCACTGATTGTTTCAATAACAAAGGGGTTAACACATATCTTCTTCATATACAGTAAGGATCAACTGCCACACATTTTCGGTTATAGATACCTACTCCACAAGAGGTGATGTGCAATAATTATGGTAAACTGCACTTCGGTACTGCAACTGTCAATACTAAAAATTGTTATGAGAGTCACAGCAAGTTTTAGTTCTGGGGCGATCGGTTTCCTAAATATTGTCCACTACATAATGAGACAGGGGACAGTCATGAACAGTAATTCGTCCAGTCTCTTTATGATAAAGTAAGTGAACATGAATAATGAAAGATGTGGAAGAATATTTTGCAAAGAAAATGAAAACTTAGTATGTCTTCACGCAACTCCGTCTTTCTTTCGTGTAGGTTCGTGGTATAGTTAATGAAATTCATCGCGCATCTGAGTGGGTCCCCACCTGCACAGTCATTCTCTGTTGCTAGCGTCTGCCGCTTCCAGCTGGGACTGCCAATTCCTCAAACAGCCGAGTCACCGCGGAAAGCGTTTGTCGCTGCTGTTGCTGGGAAACGACCTTAATAGGTACGTTGCTAGTCAGTTGTTTTATCTGGCGAACACATTGTAGACACAAATTCACACATTTGACTCACTCTTTCTTCGAAACTAGCGTCAAAAACTGCGGGGAAACGGACCGACACTGCAGCAAAGACAAGTGCGGCTACTGCCCTGTCATCTGTTAGTGGCGCCAAGCGACAGCCGCATGGCCCGATTTTCCATACCAGCCCAAAGTTTTTTTATGGTTTTTTTCTTTATTGATATTTCACTCCCCAAAATGGGGCGGGCTGGCAGTGGCACAATACGCCGCTCTTCAGCCAAGAGGGTTACAGAAAAATCATAGTCAAATGAGAAGAGAACACATAACATAGAATGGTATAAAGTGATGAAGAAACGAGAACAAAACTAGATGAGTATAAATGGTAGATTTAAAAACAACATAGACGAGAGCCACACACACACATATGGAGAATGAACACTGTAATTTGACACAAAAATAAAAAAAAAAACACAGTATGAATACAAATGAGTGATTCTGGCGACACTGCACATGGCACTAGAGTAATGCTGACACCATAACAAAAACGATAAACATCACTGCACCGAAGGGGACCTACCACTGGGTGAAGGGATGAGAGGGGAAGAAAAGTTGGTAGAGATGGTAGGAGGAAACAAGGAGCGGGTAGAGGGGACAGTGGAGGGGAGAAGGAAAGGAGGGGGTAGGTTAAAAGGAAAAAGGTGTTTGGCATGGGAGAAGGAAGAAGATGGGAAGGGGGAGAGAGTGGGAGCCCTTAGGAGGGGGGAAAAAGGAGGGATTAGATCTGGTAGGAGGGGTAGATGGAAGACATGAGGGCATTATCCAGAAGGGGGAGTTGGTGGAAGCCACCTTGGTGAGGGTATGGAGCGTGTGGACATGGAGACCAGGCGGTACACTGTGGTGCAGGTGTGGCAGTGGGCTAAGGTGGGAGATGATGGGAGAAACCAAAGGATGGGGGGGATCCAGTATGTGGTAGACATATAGGATCAGTATCCATTCTAGGAACAGGAAAGATGGGGGAAAGGAATCAGATCGCAAAGGATCCGCATAAAGGACAAGAGTCAGATGCAATAAGTGCGGTGGAGCGCATGGTGCTCATTGAATTGGAGGGATTTGTAATAGGTGGGGGAGGTGGAGATCGTGGAGTGAGCATAACATAGGAGTGCGCAGATGAGCGACTTATAGGTATGTAGAATAGTGGAAGGGTCTAATCCCCATGTTCGACCGGGGAGGAGACAGAGACGGATACGTGCCTTGGCTTGGACTGTGAGGAGATGGGGGGTCCTAGAAAGGTGGCAGTCGAGGGTGATACACAGGTAGTTGAGGGTGGGAGTGAGGGCAATGGGGCAACCAGAGATGGTAAGGTAGAAATCTAGGTGGCGGAAGGAGGGGGTGGTGTGGCCTGTGATGATTACCTGGGTTTTGGAGGGATTGATCTTAAGGAGCCATTGGTTGCACCATGTGGTCAACAGGTCAAGGTGGGACTAGAGGAGGCGCTGGGAGTGTTGGAGGGAGGGGCAAGGGCAAGGAAGGCAGTGTCATCGGCATTTTACAAGAGATGGGCAGGTGGTGGAGACTGCGGCATGTCCGCCGTGTATAACAGGTGGAGAAGAGGGGAAAGGACGGAGCCTTGGGGCATGCCTGTGGAGGGGTAGAAGGTGTAAGAATTGGAGTTGTGGATGGCAACATAGGAGGGGCAGTGAGAGCAGAAGGAGGCTATCATGCGAACATAGTTGATGTGGAAGGTGTAAGTCTGGAGTTCAAAGAGGAGCCTGGGATGCCATACATGGTTATAGGCACGTTCAAGGTAAAGCGACACAAAGATGGTGGAGCGATGGGAATTGAGATGAGTGGAAAGGAGGTGTGTCAGGTGGAGGAGGAGATAGTCAACAGAGAAGGAAGGTTGGAAGCAACATTGGGTCAAGGGAAGGAGACGGTGCTGGTGGAAGTGGTAGTGAATGCGGCTGGTAATGATGTACTCCAGGACCTTGCTGAACACCGACGTGAGACTCATAGGGCGCTAGGAGGAGGTATCGGAATGGAGTTTGGCAGGTTTGAGAAACATAAGCATCTGGGAAGACTTCCAAATGTCAGGGTACGAGCCGGTGGAGAGGATAACATTATAGAGGGTGGTAGGGACTGTAAGGAAGGAGAGGGGGGCTTCTTTGAGTTGGCAGTATGTAATACGGTCATGCCCGGGAGCCATATTACGATTGGTGTGTATTGTGGTGACGATGTCTTGTGTGACGATGGGGGTGTTGAGATAGGATGGTGGTGTGGCCCCCAAGTACTGGAAGCTAGGAGTAAGTGAGGGGGAGAGGTGTCAGTGCGGCCCTGGATGTCAGGCAGATAGCCTGCCCACCTGCCCATTCACCGACATCCATCGCCTTTGCCAACTGCTGTCCTTCTATCCGTCCATCTGTCCATTTGTCCATCCATTGTCCATCGTCGCCGCTGCCTGCTGTCCGTCTGTCTGTCGCCATCCGTCCATCATGAACCTTCCCCCCTCCACTGTCATCTACACCTCCCCCTCCCCCTCTTCCACTGTCCCTTCCTGGAGTGCTGCTTCTCGCCTCCCTCCTTATACCTCGTCTCCCCTCCCCCCACTCAGCCATTTCCCCATCTCCTCCTCTGCTGTGTACCCCCCCCTCCCCCACATCTACACTCTTCCCCTGGCCTCCACACCCACAACAGCTCCTGCCCCCACCCTCAAGTACACCTCTGCTGCCGCCACCGCTGCCACCTCTCAGGTTGTCGGTTTTTTCCCTTTGCTCCCTCTCACCCCCCTGTCACTTCATCATCTGCATCCACCGCATTCACCACGCCATGCCATGCCACAATCACCGCCACTGAACCAGCTGCTTCTCCCAGCACGTCCACCACGCCTACAGGATCTGCTGCTCGCCACCTCCCTCTCCTCCCCATCCCTCTCTCCTCCTCCCAGCCTACGGTCTCCAAAAAACCCCACAAACACATTGCCGACTCTACCCCTCCAGCAAAAAGGCACCACCTCCTCCCCCTCCCCCATTGTCTCCATGGACACTACCACTCCTCCTGACAACCGTACCCCACACCCCTCCCTCCAAACCTTTGTCCTGTCCACCCCAGACACTGGTGCTCCCATCTCAAAGCTGATTTCTCGCAGCCGGCCGCTATGGTCGAGTGATTCTGCGCGATTCAGTCTGAAACCGCGCAACTGTTACTGTCGCAGGTTCGAATCCTGTCTCGGGCATGGATGTGTGTGATGTCCTTAGATTAGTTATGTTTAAGTAGTTCTGTAGTGTCACGAAATAATAAAGAGTTGGAGATGTGGAATATTGTCAAAGTTTCGTTGCCTATGCCGAAAGCCAGAGACAGTAGGTTGGCCAAGAAGTAAGAGGATTGCATATGTATGGAATGTGTCGTCAGGCAGGGGCAATGTCCTGGTTCCACAAGACAGGCGAGAGAGAATTGCTTTGCACGCGGGTTTGTGTTAGACGGAGACTTTCGTAGAGTGCAAGACAGAGGTATAGCGTCAGCTGTACTGCATTTCACAACTTCGCGTAAGTCTGTCGAAACAACACGTAACTGTCGCAAGAACACCTAAGGGGCGAGTACGACAGATAAGTCAGCACTATAAGTGGAACGAATGTGGTCATTACAAACGAGAATGACGTCAGGACGTCGCTCGTGCTTCCTTTAAATACGCCAGCTTTGATAGCAACAGGGCACTCGCACTCGCAGTCAGACTTGCAGTTAGATGTGTACTGGATCGCTGCGTAGCGCTCAGGTCGGTGATCGACATGTTAATCTTTATTAAGGAGATGTTGCAGTAAGGGCGGCCCATCCAGCAATAGACGTGAAGGGGCAGTACCAGCTCTAGTCCTCTCCGCTGCCGCAGTCAATCATCGACCCAGGATTAGCAGACATCGCGGCAGACTCGCTCGCCGCCAATGCTGACCACATCAGTGAGCCGTCGTCGAGATCGTGCGGGGCCTAGGCCCTGTGCATCCGCCATCACAACCGGGTGAGCCGACGACGCTGGGGGACTGTAGCCTGTTCCGCCCGCCCACCGCGGACGAGCCACCAGGAGGAGCAGGGTAGGAGATGGGGTGGGATAGAGTACACTCCGCACTATGAGAACGCTTCTGGTGCCGACAGCGCCGGGGACTCCAACCCGGAGCCTCTACGTGCAGCAGCCTGCTGTCTGCCGCGAGCCGGCTGACCAGAGGGGCGCCGGCAGCCACGCGCGGCCAAAGTGACGACATTCCTCCGCCACATCACTGCACACGGCGCTGCGCTAGCAAGACTGGTGTGGCCCGGATCTGGTGTCATCGCTACGAGTCAGCGAGAACTCGGGGAAGGTCGTTGACATTACCAAGCCACATTGTACTGGGCACGAATAAAGGTGTTACGGATTAATAATGTTTCTTTGGCGTTTCTGATGCATCTACAGCCATTTCCTAACATCCTGACAGCTGGAGAGGTCACCACTCGACCATCCAGTCCACCATAGGCGACCGGGACCACCGGTTGTAGGGGTCTGATGACCACAGATGTTAAGTCCCATAGTGCTCAGAGCTATTTGAACCATTTATCGATACCTTGCAGGGACTCAGTCCTCATCAAGACCCCTTCTTTCACACAGACCTCCTCCATAAACTACTGTGCATTATGTTTGGCCCCCACCCATCCCTGACTCCCTTCCTCTCCTCTTCCTCTCGCCGTCAGCCACAGCCTCCCAATCATCCCCCCACCTACACCGCCATGATGACCAAACTCAGCCCGGTGATCACGGAGGATGAGGTGCTTGGTGCAACTGAACTCACACCCTAACCTGCAAATCCGCTCCGCCCAACGTATCCACAATGCTGCTGGTCCCACCTATCTCATGAGGGTCTTTCCGGAGTCCACCCCCTCCATTGACCACCTCCACTCCCAGGGTACCCAGATTTACCACCGTCACCATCCAGTTGAATCCTCCAAATCCCTCCCCAATCCTACCACTTCCAGCACTGCCTCATGTACAATGATCACCTGACCCCCAACTGCAAAAGCCTCCCCAACTGTTCCCATTGCAAGGTCTCCCACTTTCTTAAAAACTGCCCCAACCTAGCCACCCCTCCTTCCCGTAACACCTGCAACACCCCCATCCCACCTACTGCCACATGTGTAAAGCTAAACCCCCTCATACCACCTCTGAGCTTACTGTCCCTGTTTGTCCTATTGTCCCCCATCCATCCCAACAATTCCCACGTTGACCACACCTTCTGCACCTTTGTAATAGCCATCGACATAAACATCCATAGCTGCTCCCCTGCCGCCCTTCAGTAGTGGCATCAGTTCCTCTCCACGATCCAAGGTGACTTTGTTCCTATTCCAAAACACATCCATCCCAAAAGCAACGCCACCCACAATGTTGTCATTACCTCCACCAACCTTCGTGGGCATATCACCTTCGACATCTTTGACCCCACAGGTACCGACCACTTCCCCGTCCTCTCACCATCACGTCTGCTCATCACACCCCTCCATCTCCTTGCCCTGCACCCCGTCCCAAGGTCATCCATGTCTACCATTGTGCCAACTGGGATGCCTACTAGGAATCCATCGCCACCCAGGTCGAAAGCCATCCTCTTACTTATTACCATCCTGACGACATCATTCATGCCTCGTCCTTCCTTCAGAAGGTAATTATTGACGCCTTGGAGGTCCATGTTCCCACTAAAACCATCCACCCCCACCGTCCCACTCCATCTGCAGGCTGTCCTCCTATTCTGTGAATCCCTCCGCCTCTATCGCTCCTTCCTGTGCACTCATGACAGGGATACTCTTCAACACCACCGGCAAATACAGCAAAACGTACAGAACCTTATTACAGAAAACAAACGCCAAGACTGGCGCCAGACTTGTACATGACTGAATTCCACCCTGCCTATCAACTCCTCCAAGTACTGGTCCGCCTTCCATCGCCTCACTGGTTCCCATTCCGCACCAAATTACCCCCTTCTCCTTAACGACTGCCCCCTTCCTGACAATCTCAGTAAAGCCAATCACTTTGCTTTCAACCTTTCTGAGGTGTTCTCCATCCCAGATGATCCCCACTTTAATTATTCTCTTTTCCCCATCGTCATGGAATGCGCCAATACCTCGGTCACTCCACTTGCCACTAGTCTCCAGTACTTGGGGCAGTTGTCCCCTTCCAAAATCAACACTCCAATCACAGCACAAGACATTAAACTTCTCCTCTGGTCCAAATGCAACAAGGCCCACTGTCTCATGACTGTGTCATCTACTGCCACCTTAGAGAAAGCCCCATCTCCTTCTTGAGTGTCCTTGCCCATCTCTATAACGTCATCCTCTCTACCACCTTCTACCCTGACCTGTGGAAGACTTCCCCCATCCTCTTATTCCTCAAACCCAACAAACCACCTTCCGTCGCCTCTTCCTATCGTCCCATCTGCCTCACCTCCATCTTCAGTAAGGTCTTCGAGTTAATCCTCTCCCGTCGATTCTGTCAGCACCTTAATTAACACCACCTCCTCCCCCTTACCCCGTGTGGCTTCCAACACCGCTTCTCTGCAGAAAACCAACTCCTTAACGTAGTTCACTTTCATCTCCACTAGCTTAACTCCGTTTGCTCCACCATTTTTGTTTCCTGCGACTTCCAAAACTCCTATGGCCATGTATGGCATCCCGGTGTCCTCCACCTTCACCTACCTACACCCTGCCTATCAATTTTGTCCATCGGATCGCTTCCTTCCTCTCACACTGTCCTTCCTATGTCATTCTCCGCAACACCAATCTTTTATCCCATTGCTGGTGTGCCGCAGGCTCCATCCTCTCCCCTCTCCTCTATCTCCTGTACACTGCTGATATGCCCAATCATTCCCCACCTGTCCACATTCTCCAATATGCTGATTACACCACCTTCCTGGCTTTCTATCCTACCCTTCAATTTTTCTCAACACACCCTCCAAAACCACCTTGACCTGTTCACCACTTGGTGTAACCAGTGGTCCCTTCATCTCAACCCCTCCAAAACCCAGGCAATGATCATAGATCACACCACCTGCTTCTTCCATGACTTCTACCTCACCCTTTATGGTCGTCTCATCCAGCTCACCCCCACCCTGAGATACCTTGGCCTCACCCTCAACCCTCACATCACCTGGACCCCTCACCTCTTGACCATCCAGCAGAAACCCCATTCCCGCCTCCGCCTCCTGAAACTCCTGTCTGGCCGGACATGGGGTTACATCCTTCCAACATCCTCCACACCTACAAATCCCTCATCTGTCCTATCCTTTGTTGTGCCAGTGTTGCCTGGATCTCCGCACCCACCAGCTTTTACAAGACCCTCCAAATCTTCAAATGGCATGTGCTGTGCCTTACCTTCCATATCCGCCTTCCTTCCACCACACACCTCCCGTACGACCTCATACCCTTCCCCCACCTCCTCCTTTTCCTCCAACATCTCTGCATCCTTTACACTGTCTGCAGGCTAGATACTCCCCACCCCATGGTTTCCATAATTTGCCTGGTGCCATTTAATTTAGTGTGTGTTTTTTGTGTACCATAATTTTTTTAGATTTTTAACTCTCATTTAATGTCAGTGCTTTGTATGCTTTCTTTTCTTCTGTTTCGACTTTTTAGTTTCTATTTTCCGCCATGTTTCCTTCGTTATATTGTTTTACATGTCTTCCTGCTTAAGCTGCTGCCAGCCTGTCCCTGATCGTGAATGGAAATTACAATAAAGGAAAAAGAAACTGTAACTCATCAGGCTTTCCCGGCGATCTAATGACATCTTGGGTTGTCGGGTCTTCTGCCGGATATCAGCGTCGTACTTGCACGATATTTCGGTCACGTAGCTCGTAACCTTCATCAGGTGCGACCTGAGTCTCAGGTCGCACCTGATGAAGGTTACGAGCTACGTGACCGAAATATCGTGCAAGTACGACGCTGATATCCGGCAGAACACCCGACAACCCAAGATGTCGAAAAAGAAACTATTGAAAAATGTAAGGCAAGATCCCCCCACCACACACATCTCCCCAACTCACTGTCCCCGTCCGACCTATTTACGATCCCACCCCTCCTGGAAACAGCCTTTGCCCTCTCCCCACAGTCGAGGACATCGTTAGATTCGTAACCATCATCCTACAAAATATCCGGCATTTTCAACACCCCCATACCCTCCAACAGATCTCCCTAGCTACCGTTCAATCTTTCACCCTAACACCTTCGCCACCTACTCCCATAACCTAGCCCATTTTACCTTCTCCCATCTTGACACCCTAGTTTAAACCCCACCATGGCGCAGCAACCTCGTATCTTGTTCAGTAACACCTGTTCTCTACCTACCAACAAGCAACTCTTCATGGACATCCTTACAACCCACCATGTGGATGCCTCCCTCCTCAATGAAACATTTCTCCAGACCCCATGTATCATCAGCACATCACCATACCCACTTCAACAATCCAATAATCCCCACCTGATTGCGCATGGTGGAGTTGCCATCGGCTACCTTCACCAGATCTCTGTTGGGCTCCAAACCCTAATTCCTGACCCCACTGAACACCTTATCCTCAGCTTCTTTTTCCCTGACCATCTCTGTGTCCTCCTTACCGTGACAGATGGACAAGACCCATGCCTCACTCCTCACACCAATCCTTGCCAAAATTTCGTCCATTCTGACTGGAATGGCTACTGGGCAGCCCTAGACACCCAGGTCAGTGGCCATCTTCTGACCATCCAGCATCTGGATGATATCAGCATGCTTCCTCCTTTCTCCAAAAGGCCCTGTCTGCGGCCATTGAGGCTCACATCCCCACTACCACCATTCACGCACACCACCACACTTTACCCCCACATGCCATTCTCCTTTGAGAATCCCATCATCTCCACCATGCCTTTCTCCACACATGGGACCAGGACACACTCCGATGCCACTGGCAACTCCAAAGACATGCCTGTAATTTCCTCACAGCCAAAAAACGCTGGGACTGGCGCCAGGTCTGCACCTGCCTAAATGATACCCTAACTATAAACTCATCCAAGTACTGGTTAGCCTTCCATCACCTTACTGGATCTAAATCCTCCCCACAGTATCCCCTCCTCCATTGAACCTGATTTATTTTCAAAGAATATCCATAAGAATTTATTTTGTTTACTAGCGATTCATGAAGAACATTAACACATTTAATTGGACAATGTGAGCGTGTAAGTAGATGCCAATGGTAACTGAAAAAACAAATTAAAAATTTTATTTTCAATAAATGGAAATTTTATTCCTAAAAGCCTTTTTTTTAAACAGATTTAAAATTATAATCTGAAAGCACCCTGTAAATATCAAGTTTCAATTTATTCAGAGGCAGAAATAGTAATTTTTTTTGTGGTATGAGCTTTCGGGCTGAGAACCTTGCCGCTCCCTTTTAACATGGCTGTAGACAAGACCGCTCACAACACCTCTTAAAGACTGCACTGGTGCAAATCTGCATCACCCCAGATTTCCCTAAATTAAAATTTTTAACAACTCACACAAACACATAAACTATGCGCCCTGTAAGAGGGTTGTAAATGGTACAAAACACTCACATTAAAAATTATTTGCCGCCTAAAGTGTAAGTTGTTTTAAAATAACCTTTACCGTGGAAGGGTGGCAACTTTATATGATAAATTGACCATTTAAATAAAATCCATTAAATGCAATTTTACATAAAATATACCAACATGCTCTACATTACACATATACCACCTCGCAAGATGATAGACAAGATAAAAACATATTTCAGGAATTCGGCCTTTACACCTTATGCAATAAATTCGTTAACACCGAATCCGACAAACAGGACACAGGCAGCTATTAACGTATGGCAGATTGACGGGGAGATTACTGAACAACCTGAACTGCAGATTGCTCTAAGTTTCCCCCACTCCACAAGGGAAAATCGATCACCCAATTCATAAATAGCCATTTTCCCACGGGTGGGCAAGCGGAGAAGAATGGTGGGACGATTACAAAACAAAGCAGCTGGTGACCTCACCAAGAAAACTAGTATAATTTAACAAGTAAATGAAACAACAAGCTCTGAGATGTGCTGAACGCAAAAGGGATAGATGAAGAGGTAACACGAAAAGTCAGAAAAATGTATGAGGGAATTGAGAGTTGTGTGAAAGTGGGGAGGGAACGTACTGCATGGTTCAAGCTGGAAAATGGGCTGCGACAGGGAAGTGCACTTTCGCCTTTATTGTATATTATTGTTATGGATGAAATCCTACAGCAAGTATCAGATGCAATTGGAGACCATAAAATGAAAGCAGTGCTTTTTGCCGATGACCTGATGTTATGGGGAAATTGCGAGAAGGAGGTGCAAGAGCAGTTAGATGCATGGGAGGCAACGGCAGCACAATATGGAATGCATTTCTCTGCAAAGAAAAGTGAAATAATCGTCACAACAAGGAAGAAGAATAGGCCAAATGTGGATATAACTTGTGGAGGGGAAAAACTACAAGTGGTAGAGAACTTCAAGCACCTGGGGAGCGTGATTGAAAGTAAGGGGGGAAACGCAATGGAAATAAATGAAAGGTGCAGAAAAGCAGGGCAGTTCTACAAATGCATTAGGGGGCTTATTTGGAGCAAGGAGGTGCCACAGAAATCCAAGGGAATTATATACCGAACCTACTTTGTCCCCATATTGGCATACGGAAGTGAGACATGGGTAATGCACAAAAGCGACAAAAGTACAATACAGGCTAGTGAAATGAAGTTCCAGAGGAGCAGGTTGGGTGTAACAAGACGAGACAGATTGCGAAATGTGTATGTGAGGGAAAGACTAAAGGAGGAACCAGTACAGGACAGGATAGAAAAATCAAGACTGCAGTGGTATGGACACATGAAGAGAATGGATGAGGGAAGAATCCCAAAGAGGATGTTTGATCTGCAACTGGAGGGGAAGAGGCCCAGAGGAAGACCAAGGGATAGATGGGTGAAGGGAGTGAAGGAATGTGTGATGAGAAGAGGAGAGAACTGGACGAAAGTGGAAGAGGGGGAATGGTGGAAAGACAGAACACGATGGAGAGGCTTGTGTTCCCGACAGACCCAGCCAGTGGCTGGAAACTGTCCAAGATGATGATGATGATATACTATCATACCCACTAGAATACTTACATTTGAAGGATTTTATGATGGATGCTACTTCTCTGGGAGACCTGAGCACCATTTCTATTTTAGTGAAGTTATTTTTAAAGACTTGTCTTGGATACACAATTGCACTGCCCAACGGACCTGATGACACCAAGCTGTCTGTAACAGAAATGAAGTACTTCTTTAAGAGGTTTGCAACACTACATGCACTTGTTACTGAAGTCTCATTTATTTTTAGAGCTATCTGTTCCCCTTCCTTTTTGGCCCCACGTGTCTGTCTTCACTATATACCATACAGTTTTTGATTTGTTGTTCGATGTAATTATCTTTTTCTCATAATAAGTCTGCTTCGATTTCTGGATTACTTGATTCTATATTTTGCAGTATTCTTTGTAATACATTACAGTGTTAACATCAGAGTTGTTCCTAAATAGTAGATACAGTCTCCTTTTTGTCCCACATGATATCTTTCTTCCTTGTGTAATCCTTGTTTATTGTTTTACTTCTGTGTGATTTGAGTTACCTATAGAGAACAACAATTTTCAAAAGTGGAGGTAACTTTATTAGTAAATTCTTTGTATTTTCCATTTGAGTCAGAAGTGTTGTAAGCATATATCCAGTTCATGTTTTTGAGCAATATCTAAAATTTTTACTTATGTATTATCCTACTGTACTCAGATTTAATAGATTTTTTTATCCTGAGAAGTTTCAAAATATAACACAAGATGCTGCATGTCATGATGAGATAGCCCATTTACTATTGGTTTTGTGATATGCCATTTTTCCCCTTGATTTGTATACAAAGATATTATGAATGGCAATCTCAGAGCATTTTCATATCCTAGCTGCAAAGTCCACAGTGGGAACTAAATTGAAAGATAGTGTTACTGAGTGCCATAATTGTTCTCTGACAAGAGCTTTTCAATAAACGCACATTAATATCACCAGTAACCATTATTTCCTTTTTTTTTTTAACTGTGAGAAGGGACAACAGAGCTTTCATAATTCTTATGAAGAGGTTAAAATTTCCTGAAGGTGACCTGTACATACCTCTATTATAAAGGACTTATTATAAAACACTAATTCTGTTGCACAAGCTTCTAAGTGCCGCTCTGATCAAAATTTATTAATATCAATATTCTTGAAATCAAAACAGTTCCTGACATACTGGCAACTCCTCCATTGTCTATGTTAGCTCTACAGAACTAAGAAGTTAACTTTAATCCTGCAACATTTAATATATATAGAACGGTGGTCACATAACAGACTGAACAGGAACCTGGAGAGTCCCCAACACGACACAAGGCCAAACAAAGTTAGAAGATTAGTTCCTCACACAACTAAACTGTATAGTAATGGTGAAACTGTAAGGGAGTCGAGCTGAAAAACCATATCCTGAAAAGTAAAAAATATTCAAGAACCAACAAAATAATTTAAAAAACTTGATCATTACAAACAAACCATTACTCCTGTAGAATATAGGACTTCCTTGAATGTGATTTCTTGTGAATTATACTAAACATATTTTGGGTTGGCATACAAAACTAAATAGTTTCATTAGAAATAAAAATGTTTGATTATGACCAGCATTACTACTCGAACTTACTCTTACTCTTTCAGCATTATGAATTCATGTTTAATATATTTTCAGTGTGGTGTAAACTACATGAAACAATGTTCTTTTATCATCTGTTTGAGTTGTATCATATGCTGTTGTACAATGGATGACAGAGGTCACTTGAGATACAATATGATACCACCTCGGAATTACAACAAAGTATCTGTACCTCTCTTACTTTCCTTTTGTCACCATCAATCAAGAGTCCAGTTGAGCCCCTTGGTACTGCGAACTGTATAGTCATGTTTTCCGCCTGTAAATTGCAACAAATGTTTAAATTTCCTTCAAATAACAAAATTTGGAAATAGGTTATGAACAAAGACACAGAACATGGAGAGAAACAGTCCACATTGAGCCACAGACTTGTTTAACTTAAACAGTTGTATCAACATAGTGTAGAATATTAAACCTTATCTGGATGAAACAAGAGCAGCAACAGCACATATTTGTGAGGGGTTTTTGGAGGTTTTGCTGCAACACAACCTGCACTAAGTTAATGCAGTTATCAGCGGTGTAAGCAAAGTCCTGAGGGCAACTGCTTTTGACTGAAACGAAGACTTACATCCAAGACATGCCTGTTGCTCCGGTTGGGAGATAGGAATAAGCTAATTAGTGCCTGCACCTGGACAGGAGGGAGAAGGGTAGATTATCTGAGCATCTTACAGGTAGTGTAAGAAGGAACATATTTAAGATGGAGTGAGATTACAGAGAGACAGTCGAATCAAAGTAGAAATGAAAAGGACCAAAACTTTTCTTTACTGCTTGCTCAATATACAGATTGAAAAACATCGGGGAGAGGCTACAACCCTGTCGTACTCCCTTCCCAACCACTGCTTCCCTTTCATGTCCCTCGACTCTTATAACTGCCATCTGCTTTCTGTACAAATTGTAAATAGCTTTTCGCTCCCTGTATTTTACCCCTGCCACCTTTAGAATTTGAAAGAGAGTATTCCAGTCAACATTGTCAAAAGCTTTCTCTCTACAAATGCTAGAAACGTAGGTTTGCCTTTCCTTAATCTTTCTTCTAAGATAAGTTGTAAGGTCAGTATTGCCTCACGTGTTCCAGTATTTCCACGGAATCCAAACAGATCTTCCCCGAGGTCGGCTTCTACTAGTTTTTCCATTCGTCTGTAAAGAATTCGTGTTAGTATTTTGCAGCTGTGGCTTATTAAACTGATAGTTCGGTAATTTTCACATTTGTCAACACCTGCTTTCTTTGGGATTGGAATTATTATATTCTTCTTGAAGTCTGAGGGTATTTCGCCTGTCTCATACATCTTGCTCACCAGATGGTATAGTTTTGTAAGGACTGGCTCTCCAAAGGCTATCAGTAGCTCTAATGGAATGTTTTCTACTCCCGGGGCCTTGTTTTGACTCAGGTCTTTCAGTGCTCTGTCAAACTCTTTACACAATATTGTATCACCCATTTCATCTTCATCTACATCCTCTTCCATAATATCGTCCTCCAGTACATTGCCCTTGAATAGACCCTCTAGATACTCCTTCCACCTTTCTGCATTCCCTTCTTTGCTTAGAATATTGTCCTCAAGTACATTGCCCTTGTATAGACCCTCTATATACTCCTTCCACCTTTCTGATTTCCCTTCTTTGCTTAGAATTGGGATTCCATCTGAGCTCTTGATATTCATACAAGTGGCTCTCTTTTCTCCAAAGGTCTCTTTAATTTTCCTGTAGGCAGTATCTATCGAACCCCTAGTGAGATAAGCCTCTGCATCCTTACATTTGTTCTCCAGCCATCCCTGCTTAGCCATTTTGCACTTCCTGTCGATCTCATTTTTGAGACGTTTGTATTCCTTTTTACCTGCTTCATTTACTCCATTTTTATATTTTCTCCTTTCATCAATTAAATTCAATATTTCTTCTGTTACCCAAGGATTTCTACTAGCTCTCATCTTTTTACCTACTTGATCGTCTGCTGCCTTCACTACTTCATCCCTCAGAGCTACCCATTCTTCTTCTACTGTATTTATTTCCCTCATTCCTGTAAATTGTTCCCTTATGCTCTCCCTGAAACTCTGTACAACCTCTGGTTCTTTCAGTTTATCCAGGTCCCATCTCCTTAAATTCCTACCTTTTTGCAGTTTCCTCAGGTTTAATCTACAATTCTTCCATGTATACAACCTTCTTTCATGATTCTTGAACCATGTGTTAGCTATGATTAAGTTATGCTCTGTGCAAAATTCTACCAGGCGGCCTCCTCTTTCATTTCTTAGCCCCAATCCATATTCACCTACTATGTTTCCTTCCATACCTTTTCCTACTCTCGAATTCCAGTCACCAATGACTATTAAATATTCGTCTCCCTTCACTACCTGAATAATTTCTTTTATCTCATCATAGATTTCATCAATTTCTTCATCATCTGCAGAGCTAGTTGGCATATAAACTTGTACTACTGTAGTAGGCATGGGCTTCGTGTCTATCTTGGCCACAATAATGAGTTCACTATGCTGTTTGTAGTAGCTTACCTGCACTCCTATTTTCCTATTCATTACTGAAGCTACTCCTGCATTACCCATATTTGATTTTGTATTTATGATCCTGTATTCGCCTGACCAAAAGTCTTGTTCCTCCTGCCACCGAACTTCACTAATTCCCACTATATCTAACTTTAACCTGTCCATTTCCCTTTTTAAATTTTCTAACCTACCCGCCCGATTAAGGGATCTGACATTCCACACTCCGATCCGTAGAACATCAGTTTTCTTTTTCCTGATAATGATGTCCTCATGAGTAGTCCACGCCTGGAGATCTGAATGGGGGACTATTTTACCTCCGGAATATTTTACCCAAAAAGATGCCATCATCTTTTAATCATACAGTAAAGCTGCATGTCCTCGGGAAAAATTACGGCTGTAGTTTCCCCTTGCTTTCAGCTGTTTGCAGTGCAAGCACAGCAAGGCCGTTTTGGTTAGTGTTACAAGGCCAAATCAGTCAATCATCTAGAGTCTTGCCACTGCATCTACTAAAAATGATGCTGCCCCTCTTCAGGAACCACACGTTTGTCTGGCCTCTCAACAGATACCCTTCTGTTGTGGTTGCACCTACGGTACGGCCATCTGTATCGCTGAGGCACACAAACCTCCCCACCAACAGCAAGATCCATGGTTCATGTTTGATTTCATGGCTATTATTTATTTCAATTTATCTGCTTTCCTTTCCCGAGTTTCCTCAGCTGCCATATGTGGCACAGCTGTCTCTGCCAAAATGATGGATTTCCATTTCCTTACAATGCAAATGAAGGTGGAAAATATACTGCTTAAATTAAACAAGCTAAAAAATACATAGAAATTCCATGTAACAGCAAAAGAATGGAATACTGCGTAACTGGAGCTTCGGTAGTTATGTGAGGCTATTTGTCTGTATGGAGGCTGAGAAGCTGGAAGGCAGCACTGAAGTGCAGGAAGGCTTGCAGAGGTCCAAATAATAATATTATTTTCAGTGTGTGGAAATTTAATTATGAATGACATTTTAGTTAATTAATTTTCACAAATAATAAAATGTTTACTGATAGAGTGAAATGAGGGCTTTCAAATAATTTATGTCATTCTGGAAATAAACAATTGTTAGCTCACAATATGTTCCTGAGCATATGGCTTCTGAATAAAGCAAATTACAGATTTCTCTTAAAAGAACACATACAATGTTTACATTAGCAGAACTCAGTTAAACTGACAGATAATGAATTTTACTGAAACATCACTTAAATAGGAATTTTGGTGCTTTGTGCAAATGTGGTACATCCACAACCAGTAGAATATAAAAAAAAGAAATAATAAAGTTATCTTAGTAGTACATTTATACAAAATGCAGTTACTCCAACTTTCCAAGTATCAAGTTCGTCATCTGTACAATAGAAGTACGTATTCTACCGTCCCCACCTTAAAAAAGTGAGTCTACAGTTCTCAAATCCAAAATGGTGCATGCATGTCAATCAGTGTTTCTGAAGCTACTGTTGATTGCTTTAGCACTGCAGATAAATCTAGCTACATTATGAAAACCTACCAAATTTGGGATAGCTTCAACCCAGCACACAGCTGCAAGATCATGAAGGGAACATGGCATTAAAAAAAATGCTGTAAAATAATAATAGAGTACTTGTGTACGTAGTACACAGAACTACAAAAGCAAACTTAAGAGAGTGACATACAAGGGCAGTCAAATATGAAAAATGTGGAAAATGTAAGTAAACTACTCATTAATACTGAAGTACTTGCCATAGTTGTTAACACATTTATTCCACTGTAATTACCTTAAATGGTCAATGCCTTTGTGGAAAAATGTTGCCAGACACACACCTCTTTATCTGAAGCAAAGGGACAGCCATGAATGCCTTTCTTCAGCACTTTAAAAATATGGAAATCACATGGAGAGAGATTGGTCATTCGTTCGGTTCACACCAAGAGTTCTTAGAACACCGCAAACATTTTTCCATGAAGCTATTGACCATCTTGTCTTACAGGGGCATAAATGTATTCACAGCTATGGTGATAGTTTTGAAATTCGAAACAGTTAACTTCCTTTTTTCCATCAATCTTGTTTTATGGAGTTTTCATCTTGTGTGTTCTTTCTGAAGTTTTGCATCAGTGTAACCAAATATATTACAACAAAAAAAGATGAATGTGACAGGGTTCAGATCCCTTACAGAGCCAATCACAAAATATTGTGATTTCATTCATCACTTTCAAATTATTGTTTAATTCTGGTATGTTAACGCAATGCTAAATCTATAGTGGCAGATCCATGATTAGGTTGGGATTTCCTAATTAACGCATACTAAGATAGAATTTTGCATGTGGGCAGTGCAAACCTTCCCCTCTGACTCCAACCCCTCCCATCCCCCTCCACCCCTCCACCACACAGTTTCTTTGAGTGGCAGCAGCAGTGTGCGTAAACACAAACACACATACCTGACCTCAGAGTCTGGCTGCCAAGGCCAGAATGTGAGCAGCAGTGCAAGATGCTCAAACTCTTGCCTTGGCAGCCAGAGACTGTGGCCAAGTCTGCGCATGTTGTGTTTGTGTATTGTGTTGCGTGCTGTTTAAATCTAATGAAGACCTGTTTAGTCGAAAGCTGTTTGACAGTCTTTTTGTTGTGCCTATCTGCGAATCAGCGACTCTACTATATAGTGGGTAGCAACTATCCTTTTCATAAAACTGTCGAACATATATCTTCATTTTTCATTGCTGTGACAAGACGAAGCAATCCAGGTACAGTTACTGGCATCACTATTCTAAACCAAACAACTGCTTTGGTTGTTATAACCAGTGCTCGATTTGTGATGGTATGCCTTACTGATACCTCCGACAAGTCACAGTACTGGTACCTCTTCTTTTTTATAAATCAAGCACTGGTCATAACGGTTACTGCTTCTACTTGTTTTATTCGAGATCATGTCACATCCAGAAGGTCAAACCAAACTGAACTTATATAGAAGGAACTGTTGTAAATAAGTGTTCATTTTCATATCCCATTATGTACTCTCACAGACTGATCAATCTGAAGTTACAAGCAGAGGAGAGGTGATGCGTGGAATGAATCAAAGAAAAAGAACTGAACACATGCCAAATAAGAAGCTGTGTATCACTGGCCGAATGTGCTACAATTAGCTCATTATACCTTATTTTAAACATATACACAGTGAATCTTTGATGAGGCTCAAGTTGCACTCAGGCACAAATTTTCACATGTCACTAATATACCTAATACAGATGATGTCTAATAGTTCACAGTAAGCAAACAAATTTTGAATAATTGAATATATTATAACAACATTCCATGCAGAACCAATCACAACACAGATTCTTGATTCTGTAATTACTTTCTGTGGGTGGGGACGGGAGCAGGGATTGTGAACATAACATGTATAAGATGGGAGAATACAACATATGTAAAAGACATACCGGTAACTCCTTTTGCAATAAACAAATTTATTTTACTGCTGTTGTTTTTAACATGTCATACTAAAAAATCACATTCACTGCAACAGTAACTCCAACACAAGAGATACACGTGTCATCCATCTCAATAAACATTTTATGGCATGGGTTTTCACAGTAGAATGTAAACCATTTCATTTTCTTAAAGTGTATCTATGATACTACTACAGGCAGTGATATAACATTATTAATATATTACCAGACACATTAATTTGACACAGATGGTAAAATAAAAATAATGATCTTGGGTACTGGCTGTTGCCTATCCCTAGTAACCATCCCAGAAAATATAGGGTGGTGGCAGAGAACGTTTGGTTGTGCACTCCTGTAGTCACTCTGTTGTGGTACTGGATTTGCAATGTGTTTCTGAAAATACATCAAAGATATATTGAATGAATTATTGCATATTTTAAGATAGAACCTGGCAGTAACGGAAAGAACAAACGTGGGTAGAATAACATCATTAGATGTCAAATTAGAATAACATCAATACATGTCAAATACGAAAAGAATTATGTATGTACTGATCAGCAATATGAATTTTGTATGTAGAATACACCACTCTGTGGCCAATTAGGTGCAAATCATTTTCAAAAAACTCCCACATTTAACTACATATTAAGTTGTTAAATGGTGGCACATTTAATCAGCTAATCTGATCATGTATTGCATTCACACTGCAACTGGACAGCTGAAGATAGTGATGCTACGGATTTACCGACACTCATTATATAGGTACGTGTTCAAGGCATTAAGCATTCTAGTATCATCTTCACAGTATATACATTTACTAACATTTCTTGACATAAATAAACCATCACAACAATTTCAAAAGAATACAAATTTATTCTACTCATTCATCATATTCTGTACATCCCACCAAGAAGGTGAAAAATAATAGAAATTTCTTCTACTCTACCGCCAAGGAGGTGAACCTACAGGGAGTAAGTGAAGGTAAACATTAACAAAAGACAACCAAACATTGCTTAAGCTGTACACTATATTAACAAGAAAATATCACAATACTGCTTAATGGTAGTTCTTTTTATGCCAGTTAAATGTGTTCTAGTGAATTAGAAGGAATGCTGCTGCTACTTCAGTTACATTAGGTACCTTCAGGGTGTCTTATAAGAAACTTCATATTTAGTTCATTAATCAAGTATTTTTTAGAAAAAACAGTAACCTACATATGTAATTACATAGGACAGTTTACAACACACTACCTGCCATCCATCTAAAGAAGGAATGAAATCCTTGCACTAAGATAATCAATGGAAGGAGTCACTACTGACGTATTTTTTAAATTTTCCTTTGAATTTCCTGAGATAACTAATTTCTTGTTGTATGTTAGATGGGAGCTTCTCAAATATCTTCATACCATAATACATAACTTTGTTAAATCTTAGTTAAGGATGCAAAGTTTACACAAAAGTTATATTTCTGTCTTGTATTGATAGTGCAGATCAAATTTCAGCATGAACTGATTTTTTCACAACCACACTACGCCTTGATTAAAGTAACTGTGATTGTGGGAGTGACTAAGAGTCAGCCAACTGCTGTTCTTTCTTGACACCTATGTGCCCACTATAATAACTGATTTTTAGGCACCGGAAGGCAAGAGCACAGGAAGGCAAGAGCCAACTGTTGCTCTATCCACCATCCCCACTGATGTACTTCCCATTGCTGCTGACAGTGACAACAATAAAAGTAATCTGAATGCATGTTTTGCTCTATTTGCATTGCATGTGCAGCTCTTGCTCATTCCATGTGGAATGATGTAAATAATCAATGACCCTTCACCACCATAGCTGTCTGCCAGCCATGAGGTTATTTTAATCAAAATTTAGAAGAAAACATAACAATTGTTTATCACTAAGTCTGCCAAAGATTCACAAAAGCGTTCAACAATAACCACAAAAGTTTTCTTATATAATTCACTAATATAATCTGAGAGGGAACGACAGAAGCGGCCGATCCCACGCGTCGGCTTTGACCCGTGACGTACGGGTGTTGTCGTGTGTGATGTCATGACGGCGCGGAGTTTGCCTTGTGAGTGTGCCGTGTTTGTAGATGTCGTCGTGTTGTGGTTTGTTGTGCTCTCTTGTGGTGTGTTCAGGGTTTTCGTTTGTGTGGTGTAATGAGCTCAGTTTGGTTTTGCTCATTATCCAGAATTGTTCGAGTGTCGGCTGTGTTTGTAGTGGAATTTGTTTCAGTGAGTGTGAAGCTTAATTTGGTGTTGTTCATTGTAGATCGTGTGGTAATTCTAGTAAAATTAATCGGTTGTTGTTTTTTGTTCAGGAATGGATATGACGGATGTGACTACAACAGTAGTAAGTTGCATACAACACAGCTATGAAACTAAATCTGCCGTTTATAACGTTCACGAGTACAACACTACACGTGCAGCTTTAGTACATACAGTCCAAATAGATCCTATACATTTATATTCTATGGGAAAATACGATATTCTAGCCACAATCATTTTAACCGATCAGCCTGTTTGCATCCCAGAATCCGAATGTACATTACATTTCCTGTTTTCTCTCCAACAATTTTGTGTTCCGCTTTTCGTCTCTTAGAACTCACAATACCACAAAGCCCATTACTAACTAGAATCTACTTGCCGAGATTTCCAAAGCTGAGCGCCGGCGACAAAAGAAAAGCTTACTGTCATTTCAATACCGGAGCGAGGGAAGGCGAAAGTACGCTTGGAAATTCATACAAAAAACTAAACTATCATGCAATCATTAAATCGATGAAAGTTACAGATTGGGCGGACAAGGAAGATAAACACGAAAATAAAAGTAAGGTGGGTGCTTTACTGTAAACTCGATATAGGTTTAAAACTAAGTTTCCGACTTCTTCGAAAGTCGAAGTTTGGAAATACTACCAGTCTACTCGATTTGACCCTTAGCTTGAGGAGTTGCTTGTTGGGAATTACTGGGGGAGACAGGGATATATACAAATACGTCAGGCCCCATAACGCACTAGCAAACCATATTGCAGTTGATGAGAGAAATGTTGGAAGGAGAAGATATATTTCACGTATAGTAAAGCACTGAAGAGATACCTATACTAGTGATGGGGAGCTCGTGAATGAGTCGTTCAAATGAACGCTTCACTCCAGTGAAGTGTGAACTAACCACTCAATTTCAATGAACTGGTACTTCAAACTCTTCACAGATAACACACTCCATACGTTTTACAAGTTCACTCACTCTCTTCCCCTCTCTCTCATCTAGAGGTGGCAAAAAATAACGTAACTGATAGAAATAACCGGTTACTGAGAAGTAACGGTTACTGTGATAACCGTTCCTCTGATTCTGGCAGTTATTTCAATAACTGTTTAGTGTCAACAGTGCCTCGCGCCATCTGTTGACCGAAGATCGTACTGCGCATTTGGAAGGCGTTCTATAGACCATGGGAATAACTGTGAGACTGCGCGCCATCTGTTGATAAGAACTGTGTACTATTTCGTGGGCCTTCGTTACTTTTAGCATAAACAATTAAATGAAGTTAATGTCCGAGCCGTGGCTGATAGGAGCTGCAGTACAGGCATTAACAAGTACAGTCGATCCCTTGAGCCACCGCCTTACGTGTTAATTTAGCTTGGACGCGTAGTACAAGGAAAGTTACTAAGGAATTCGAGTGACTATGGAAATAACTGTCAGAGACCGGTATTCTCCTCTGGCAGTTATCGTTATTGGCTCGTAGTTCTAGTTCTCTGGCAGTTATCGGGCCACCACCACAGGTAACCTGGAAGCTGGTAACGGAATAACTGTGTGTGTAGACGTTCCTGACTCGGTGACTCCAGTTAAAGGTAGTAGTTCCAGGTGATATTTCCAGAGAGGATAGTAACTGGAGCGAACAAATATTTTCGTACTGCTACGGAAACGACGGTGGGCCATCGGGGAGAGGGGATGGCAAATAACGGGAATCTATCGTCTCATTTCTCTGCAATTCTTGGTGTTCCGGAACAGGTGTCATTATTTTTCCGGCCTTTGGTTGCGTTACAGGGTATTGACTTTCGTTCCGCGTTCTTGTTTTTCTTTGTGTTGTTGATATTACTACCAATAGTTCATAGTTGCCAACATGAAGAGGTCGAGGACAAGCGAAATGTGGTCATATTTCGAAACTCTTGATCGAGAGTTTGCGAAATGTACTTTGTGCGGTAAGAAATTATCGTACAAATCGACGACGACGAATTTAGAAAAACATCTTCAGAAATCACATTTAATTGTGAATTTCTCTTCACAAAGACCTTCGGAGCTAGATTTGGGTGAGTAATGAAAATAATATATTTATTGCAATTACGGTTATTTCAGTGCATGCATAATCATTTATTTTTTATTTTATTAATTTTTTTAAAATAAGAGCATACTATACAGTGTGGTGCTTTGTGCATTTTTACACGCAAGTTTTCATTTGTCGTGACTACTTAAGCTGTCGATACCACCGCACCTGTTTGCCTTGACATTTTCAAACATTAAATTATGTTGCCGGAATACTTAATTATTTAATTGGAAGTTATTGTTGCAGGTGTAATAACGATAGTGCTAATAAAATGCCACTGTGTGATATATGAACTGTCGTCTCGCAATTATTAGTAACTAATCAGATAGCAGATTGTATCAGTGCTCATTCCTGTGTATCATTTGTTTTTAACCCTGACGATGCCGGGAGGGGGGGGGGGGGAGAATTAGATACTGTTTTATATTTTAAAATTTTGAAAAGGATAATTGTTTTTAATGGAGTCTTCAACTGAATTCCATAAATGTTTTAAATTTTGTGGTTAAACTTAACCCAAAAATTTGACACGTTAATAGTACATGTGACTTTCCACAGTGACAGTTATATTGAATATTTTGAAGTTCAGGGCCCTACTTATACATCAGTATTTGTTTAAAATATATGTCAACAACAATTAAGATATTTTTTTAGGGTGGAAATACAGTACCCTCCCTTCCCCCCAATACACATTATTGAAAATGTGTTGGTGTTGCTAGGATTAAAGAAGAAACTTGAAGCTATAGTCATTACTAAAACTGAGTCAATTGTCAACTTGTTTGAAGTAAATACTCAAGCTGCAAGTACCATGTAGAATACTGTACGCAAACATTGTAATATATATCACCAAAAATAATATGGCATCATTTCTATTGTGCTTATGCTGATATGAAACCTATTTTTCTGTAGGTGAAACCCTTCCTGTAGAGGTGATCCTTGGCACCAGTAGTGTGGAAGAGGAGCGAGAGGCACACCAACACCAGCAGATGAGTCTCCGTTTAATACTTGGGATATTATAACAGTAAGGTAATTCTAGTTTGGGTACATTTTTGGCAGATTTGAACTCCCCCTTAAAATGGAGATATAACTGTAGGGCATAGCATATATTTGTTATGCTACATTAAAAGAGTACTAGTGGTTTTGTGTTGAAGTGTTTAATGTATATTGTCGGTCAGTAAGTCAGAGCACTTTGTTCCAGTTATAGCTCCAGAAGTCGGTCACCAGCAGCAGATGTCACACAGTTATAAAATGGGAAACTTGAAGAATAAGGTACTAGTGGTTTGGATACATGTGTGGGAAATTTCACCTTTCACTTAAAATGAAGGTACAGTTACAGCCCTTGAGAGTATACTGGCAAATGGTAACTCAAAGCTCTTTGTTTCTGTTACAGCTCCAGAAGTCAGCAGCAGCAGCCGCCGCTGTCACACAGCCATAATGCGAGAAGCTTGAAGAATAATGTGGTAGTGGTTTGGATACATATTTTACCTTCAGTTTAAAATTGAAGTTTGTTTATATTGGCAGGTGGTAACTCAGAGCTCTTTGTTCCAGTTATGGCTCCGATAGTCTTCCAGCAGCAGCAAATGTTACACAGTCCTATAGAGGCAAACTTGAAGTATAAAGTAATAGTGTTTTGCATACAATGGCAAACTTGACCTTTCGCTTAAAATGGAGGTACATTTGCACTGAGTTTAATGTTATGACACGTGAATGGATTACCAGTGATGTATATGTAAATACTGGAATTTGTAACTTAGAACTTAATTTCAGTATCGGCTTTGAAATTTGGTCACTGGATACAACTATATTATCTTTCATGTTGATAGCAGCAATCATCAGATTGCGATCCAGTTAAGTACCTGTGAGGCATGAGATGTCAAAAATACTTGTGGGTTATTGGTAGCCTGTGTCAAGGCATGTGGCACCTCAAAGTTTGTAAGTACAGTAGCATTTTGTTTTCTGCTTTACTTAAAAATTGGTAGCTGTAGCACCCATTCTGACATTCAATTATTTTGAATTTCAAGTTTCTTAGAATGATACAGACATCAGTTTGTTAACACTAATCCGTATATTATTGTTAATATGTGCTGCTATTTTCCTCAGATGTTAACTGAAATTGTTTTATTGTTATGATAACAACACTTCAGCCTTTGCAAACTTGCAGTATAGGTTACCAGCTGAGAAATATTTACTGGAAGAAATGGTTTCTTTGAATAGGACCGAAAGGAAAACCACTGAAAATGCCAAACGTGAATTGGTGAAACATCTTGTGCTCAATACTAAATTTCATTTGCAAAACACGGAAGTTTTCCTATCTTTGTGGTGGAACACAACAAATTCTCATAATTTTGCTAGTTTGTATTCTAGAAAGGGTGCCAGAAATGGAGGAGTATAATTTTTATTAAATCGGGCATTAAATGTAAGTAGGTTGGAGTACAGAAAGGGTGCAACTGGCCTTCCCCACTGTAGCCTGATGTGCTCCAACATGCATTTGTACTGATGTGCAGGTGGTTATAACACTAGTATCAAACTGCATGGTACCCACTTACTAATGTGACCTACCCTTGCATGATCTTCTGCAGACAGCAAGAAATCCGCTACTGCTCTTACTACCTGTCCAACAGTTGTGGGGGATTTTTTCCCCCTTGGTGCTTGACATGACATGTTTTGCCCTCTGCCCTTAAAATCTCAATTCTTGTTACATTTTTCATCCATTTTCTATCTCCTGATGGACCTGTATTGATTAAAAAACTAATCACTGCAGAGGTGATTGTAGAACTTTTGCTAGTGGCAGTGTGGAGGGGCTCCACTCTTTAAAAAATAAAATTACATTGTGGGACATGGAATTATTATTAGATGCTTTCATGGACATTTTGTTTACTGAAAAAGTCAGTCATTATCTGAGGTATTTAAATGTTAACTTCAAATCTAAAACTGCATCAAAAGATAAATTTCAGTAAGTCTTTAACAAGTTTCAGTATCTTGCTTCACATGCTGGACCCTCCAACTATAAAAAACAGTTTTTGCAGAGAACAACTATTCAGATGTTAACATCCCAGAATTTGTGTAGAAGATATCCCTTACATTGTTAGTTTCATTGTGGTCACACTCTACAGTGTAGTGTTATCAGCATACATATAGAAGTTTGAAGAACATATTAAATTAATTGCTAGACATGCCTTAAGTGAATATGTTTACTACTAATGTGAGTCAGCTAAGTAGTTGCTGCAAGTTTCTATGTTGTTTCTAAAGTGTCTTTAGACAAGGATATTTCTGCTGTTTGTTTCCTGTTCTTCTGTTTCAGATAACTACTCATATATGCAGCAACTGCTGAAGCAGCCTCTGGCAGTTTATTGAAGTTCTGTGAACAAAGTGTTGTGTGGTCTGTTTGTGTAAAGTGATAAAGAAAAATGTTAAAAGTGTAATTGCATATGTAATTGTGTATATATTTAATCATTATTTTTGCTATTTGTAAGATCTATTTTCATGTAAATCAGAACATTGTATAATAGGTAACAACCGAATGAGGCAGTGTAGCTATTAACAGCACTGACCTTGTATTCGGGAGGATGGGGTTCGCACTGTCTGGCCATCCTGGATCACTAAGGCAAATGCCGGGATGGTTCCTTCATCAAGGCCACGGCTGACCACCTGTCCTGCCCTTAAAGAGATCCTTTAAACATTGTGTGTATACCCATATTTTGAATTATTGATGTTTGTTGTATTATGTTGAGATATTCTTGGATGAAATAAAAAAAGTTTATACATTTGTATTTGTGGTCACATGTTAAATTACTGAGAAAATTGCAGAGTGATTATGGCACCGAATTTCCATTCAGGTGCATTGGGATCCTTCGCCTGTTTGAACATCCTGATTTACATTTTCTTTGGGTTCCCTAAATTCCTTTAGGCAAATACTTTTGTTGGTTCCACTGAATAGGCCATGGCAGATTACCTGCCATGTCCAATCTGAGTTTCTGCTCAGTCTCTTGACATGTTAAGTATTTATTCATTCTCTTTATAATGCTGCAATGTTTTAAGTGTTCCATATCATTGTGAAAAAGTCAGAATAAAATTGATCATTTCACATGTACATACATTTGTGCTGGTTGCCATTTTTTATTTTAACTTATCTTCCTTTTGTTCCCTGTACTCTTAAGTAATTTGTTAAAAACCCGTGAGGTCAAAGACGAGCACTTACTACCATTTTAGGATATATTTTATGTACAAATAAGGCAATCTCTCATGTGGCATGGTAATGTCTTTGTTGAGGTGATATTACTGTCTCATGAACATAGGTGTCTTACATAGAACATACAGAAAGTAAACAGCTGTGCAGTAATCTTGTAAGAATATATTTTAATTTTGGGGCAGGATAGGAAACTCATCTCAAGTGATACATGTATCATCTCCTACCTTCTCAAGAAATGTCAAAATTTGTGGCACTACTGTGAGCACAACACTTGCTGTCTCATACATAGTATGGAAAGCTATGAAGTGTAGTAGTGTGTATGCAACATGTTAATACTTTCTAGGGATTTTAAACTTACTGAAATGCCTTGAGTATTGGCAGTGATCTAAAAATGGAACATAGTTGAGTATCTTCTCCAAGTATACCCCATCACTAATGCTTGGTAGCATGATGATGAAAAAGTGCCAGTGCTGTATCAGGTCAACTTGAATACAAAGAAACTTATGTAATTTGGTGAGACTTAGCTTTGTGGCATTAGCAAGAGAAAAATGAGTTTTCTCAATTTGTACACATCCATTGCAAATAGGCTTTTTTTCATTTAATTAGTTTTTGGCCATTGACTTTGAAACATTTTATACATAGTTTGGTGCATATCACTTTATGCGGGAACAGTGTACACTTCAAACTTAGGTATTGCAATTGAAGCATTTCACAGAGGTATATTTGGCATGATTACAATATGCTTACAACAATAATCACGTCAGATACATATTTACTTACATTTGGGCCTATTAGCACTTGTGCATACTACATGAACGTTTTTGAATAAAATATGCTTTTTTGTTTTCAAAGAGCTCAAGTCAGTTCATTTTCTATTATGTTAAGCAACACTGAAAAACTCTGATAGGTGCACTCATTGCTACGTTGAGGTTGTTATATGCAAGACTTAGCCCTTCATTTTGAGTGCTCATCTTGTCTTGTTCATGAATTAGTCTTACCTATTCAGACAGTTAACTGTCATGATATTAAACTGCAAAAACATCAAAGCAGGCAGCTGGCATTGACAGATGAAGTGTTTCAAAAGGATTCGTGTTATTGCCTCGTGTGAGACAGAAAAAAAGCAAAACGTGGAATCCACAGGTAAAGCATTCCCCAGGAAAGGAAATTTTGTATTTCCTATAGATGAATATCTTAACAGGGACTGGTAGAGTAACTTAAGTAAAAAGTATTATTTCAGTTTTGACAGCACTTTACTGCAACAGACAAGATCAGATTTCTGAAAACTTACTGCAAATTTGTATTACCTACACAATACCATTAATTCATACTCTCACAATCTGGATATACAAAGAAGAATTGTATAAAACGAGTGAAAAGGTATTGTAATGACATCTGAGACATTAAGCCTTATGAGTTGTTAATCAATCATTCAGCACTGGAATTCTGTATACAATAATGCCAAACATGACAGATACACAACAAACTGAAGGCTTGGACATATGCATTAGTCATTCTCCCACCACAAAATCAAAACCCTCACTGTAGATTAGATTAACTTGTTTTTGTCCCAGAGACCCAAAAATGAGATGATTCTCATGGATGTGCAACATGTCAAAGTATAACATAAAGCATTTGAATATAATACTTACCACCATCATCATCTGTCACGAGATTGTCAAAATATGTGAATATATTGCAGTAAACTGGAGCTGCTAATATGTACAGTATTAATATACTGCCAGAACAAAACATAGTTATGCACTTTTAATAAATTTATCACACACAGAATACCTGATCTTGACTGTTGTGACCAAGTGCTGTCAAAACTGAAATATGCTGGTAGCAGAATTTTTACTTAAGCTGGTCTAACAGTCCCTGTTAAGATATTCATCTATAAAGTAGAAGTTGCCTATCAAAAAGTCTTTCAAACTCTCAGTAAACCGTGATTTATCTGAAACAAAGTTTTTAATGGTTGCTGGCAGTTTATTGAAAATGTGTGTTCTTGAATGTTGAACCCCTTTCTGGTCCAAGGTAAGTGATTTTAGATCTTTATGTAGATAGCTGTTCTTATTCCTAGTATTGATACTATGTATTGTGCTATTGGTTGGAAATACTTGCAACAAATTTCATTAAAGAATAAATATACTATAAAGCAGTGGTTAGAATATGAAGTTCCTTGAACAGGTTTCTACATGGTGTTCTTGAATTTATACCACAAACGATTTTTATTAGGCCTACATGCTTTTACATGCTAAATACTTTTGCTCCGTTGATGAGTTACCCCAGAATATGATCCCTTATGACATAACAGAATAAAAGTATGTAAACTTTTTTACATTTTTGTCTCCTACATCTGACACCATTCTCACTGCAAATACAGATTTGTTTAGGAGCTTTAGCAATTCTGTGGTAAGCCCTCCAACTGAATTTATTATCGAGTTATAATCCCAGAAATTTAACACTGTCAATCTTTTCGATCTGCATGTCTTTATATGTTATGGGATTACAGAACCTTACGTCACGGGTCAAAGCAGACGGGTGGAATCGGACGCTTCCATTCATCCTATGTTATACACATGCTGCAGCTGGAGAAATCGAGCATTTTCAAACTAGCGTACTCACACTTTCAACCATATGACTATCTTGTAGAGGAGTAAACGAATCTTTCACATTTCGTATATTTTTGTGTTTTATTACAAGGCAGTACACTTATTCTATTAAGTAAACAACACAAGAAATTAAGCTTCGAATTTAACCTAAAGTATTCAGTTTACATATTTCTTCAAACTTAAAAACGCACGTTGTTAACATTTTACTTAAACAGCGCTGTGGCGAAGTTCCGCGTACTTTCTGTTGCAGCTGCGAGGATAATATTTCTAATAGCGACCGATAACCTACATACATATAATCTGAAACACTAATAATCGTTCTAACATCAACTAAAATGTACCCGGAGTTAATAAGCTGAGGTTATGACACGATTCATACGACATTCCTGCTATTTCACACTACTCGCAGTTATACTGATAACTAAACTGATGGATTCCAACTATGTCGTTATTTAACTGTGGGAGTTATCGGTATTCGCTAGCGAAAAATAACTTGGCAGTTATTAATAACCGTTAACGATAACGGTTATCAAAGAATAACTGGAACTGTGATAACGGTTACTCCAGAATAACCGTTTGGCCCACCTCTACTCTCATCCCATTACATCGGCGCTACGTCACTCATTCTCCCTTCACTTCAGTTCCCCCTCTACTGCCTGTCGACGAATCGCGCGGCGTTTGTGGGAAATGATAGGTTTGCGTGGGGTTATGGTTGTGAGGGGCGAGGGGAAGGCAGCGTCAGCTGCTTCCTGCAGTGCTGACATCTTGCGGACCAATGAATATTACAGATGCAAACGAAGAGGCTGGCTGTGTGAGCACGCACAACCAACATGAAAATAAAAGGTTTGTTAATAACACTGAGAGAGGGATTTTACCTGAAATCGTACCAGTGACTGCAGGTGACAGTTTAAACTGTTTTGAATCTGGAGGGTTATTATTCTCAACAAAAATAAAATCTACAGGAAAACTTCTGAATAATTACCTAACGTAGATATATAGACTTTGTGACAGTGGTAAACATACACATTCTATTTTGGATTAAATTTTAAAAGGAACATAAAACTGGAATGCATTTCGATGGTAGCCCTAGTTTTCAGTCCATGAATACAACAAATAATGTTTCACTTGGCAGATAAAGACTTTTTTGGGCGCTTCATGAGAAAATGTCGAGGAAGATTAAATGTAATACCTTCTTTATATGTGGCAGGTTTCTCTGTTTATCTTTCCTTTGTCCCCCTCGACCATGCTCTATTTAAGTTAGCTCAGACGCTGTAAGAGCGTAAAACGTTGCGTGCACGTTACTGCATAGTTCGGCCATCTGTTGGTAAAATTATGAAGTATTACGAAGCTTTTTGTAGGAGCGAGGCGAAGCGAGCGTAGCCGCGGCTGAGCACCGAACTGGGCAACTTCGCCAGGCTTCCGTACTTGGTGAATGAACTACTTCATTTGAACGCTTCACGCCAAAGAGTGAAATGAATGAAGTAGTTCACGGGAATGAACGATTTCGACCCACCTCTAATTTATACACGATTTGGGCTTCGTATATAGGGACGGAATATGCAATCCGTTCCTTACAAAAATTAAGTTTAGTTAAGTATTCATAGCAACTAATAGCTTTTTTTTTTTTTTTTCTTTATTGTGATTTCATTCCCCTGCCCCATGCGGGCAGGGGAGGGCTGTCAGCAGCACAATCCGCCGCTCTTCAGCCGAGTGATATGACAATTAAAACAAGAATAAAATAATACATACATAAGGAGGTAAAAAGGGGGAACATAAAACAGAGTAAGGGGAGAAAATGGAGGTAAAAATACACTGATATGTAGACGTTCATTGGGGACAGTTAAAAAAGTCACCAGAAAGTTAAAAAACACAATTGGTGATTCTTAAAACACATGGAAGTCACTAGATGCACAGGCACAGGTTAAAAGTCGGCCACAGTATTAAAAACACTCCGAAACAACACACTTAAAACCCACTCGGAGCACACACGACGAAGAATAAAACTACCAGGTGGGACCTGCCGAGGGAAAGGGCAGAGAGGATGGAAAAGGAGGGGAGAGCATGGGGCAGCTGGGGAAGCGGCGGGAGGAAGGGAGGAGGGGAACCGTGGGTTCACGAAGAGGCAGGAGACACATGGGGCGGGAGAGGAAAAGGGAAGACAGGGCAGGAGGGAGCGCAGAGACACTGAAAGAAGGCACAAGAGATGGAGGGGGAGGGGAAATCCGCTCAGAAGGAGGGAGGGGGAGGAGAGGGAGCCCTGAGGAGGAGGCAGGAAGAGGGGGTTAGAGTTGGTAGGAAGGGTAGATGTCAGGGCGAAGCTCATCATCCGGGAGCGGTAGACGGTGGAAGTTGTGGTGGGAAAGGAGATGGAGGGTGTGGAGATGGAGAGAGGGAGGGACACAACGGTAAAGGCGCGGCAACTGGTCGGGAGTGGAGAGGAAGGGAGACACCAGGGGGTGGGGGGGATCAAGGCGACGGACAACATAGAGTGTGCGGATGTGTTCAAGGAAAAGGAGAAGGTGGGGGAAGGGGATGAGGTCATAGAGGATGCGCGTGGGGGACGGAAGGCGGATGCGGAAGGCGAGGCGGAGCGCATGGCGTTCGAGGATTTGGAGGGCGTTATAGAACCGGGGAGGGGCGGAAATCCAAGCGATGCTGGCATAACAAAGGATGGGGCGGATCATGGATTTGTAGGTGTGGAGGATGGTAGAAGGATGCAGACCCCATGTCCGGCCGGACAGGAGTTTCAGGAGGCGGAGGCGGTTGTGAGCTTTGTTTTGGATGGTAAGGAGATTGGGAGTCCAGGTGAGGTGGCGGTCGAGGGTGAGGCCAAGGTATTTGAGGGTAGGAGTGAGGTGGATAGGACGGCCATAAATGGTGAGGTAGAAATCATGGAGGCGGAAGGAACGGGTGGTGCGGCCTATGATGATCGCCTGGGTCTTGGAGGGATTAACACGGAGGAACCACTGGTTGCACCAAGCGGTGAATTGGTCAAGGTGGGTTTGGAGAGTACGTTGGGACCGTTGAAGAGTAGGATAAAGGGCTAGGAAGGCGGTGTCATCAGCGAACTGGAGAAGATGAACAGGAGGGGGAGAGCAACTAATAGCAGAAAGTTACCATATCTAAATAATACCTTACCAAGAAATTTTGTGGGTATGAAATATATTCTTCACAGACAAACCAAGGGCGAAGGTGGTTATTGCTATTTTATTAGCAGTATAAAAATAAATACTTCATATAACTACGAAATTGTTTCTTACGCTCAATATTTTCGTGCTGAACTTGTAAAGTAAAATAAGCAGCGCTTGAATACTTCAGTGTTGCTGGGCGCTGCCAACAGATGTCAGTGCGAGACGCCACCTCAGGAAATATGGCGATCATTTTAGCTCCGTCTGATATTCGTGACTGGCCGAAAAACGAGTCGCATTGGAGCAACTACACCTAAAAACAAAGCTTACGCACACAATTCTGTGGGAGCTGTGACGTTGGCGTTCTGCTGTTGAGCAGTGCTATCTGTGGTAGAAGCGGTGTTTCATGTTTGGAAGCGTGGTCACTGCATGGGTTTGTTTTCGTAGCAGTGACTGAAAGCACGGCTTTGTTTTCGTAACATTTGTGGCGGAAATCTTGTTCTCACTGCCATATGCGATTCGGATTGTTATTGAGAATCTGTTCAAAATGCCACACAAGTGCTGTATGCCCTATTGTAGGGGAAACTACGACAACGGTTTAAAAGTTAGCGTCTTTTCGTTCCCGTCTGATGAAGCATTAAGATTGAAACGGATCGCTGCAGTTCATAGGAATGACTGGGAACCCAGTAAACAGTTCGTTGTAAGTATCTGTAATTTAACTTTATTTCTATATTGTTACCCTTTTTAATACTGTTATGTCACAGAACTGAAAATTCAAATCAATAGCCTATCTATAACGAAGCATTATACTTTTAAGCTCACTTTATGCAGTCCTCAGTTAGATTTCATTTGTCAGTTTACATTCTGCCTTTACGTTAACAGTGAAATATATGCTTCTTTTCAGATATGTGAACTGCATTTCACTGCAGACGACATTGAGAAAATTACCAGTGCTTACGACCCAAAACTGGCAAACTCTTTACAGTTTACAGCACCTTTGGACCGTCCACGTTTAAAGAAACGTTCGTGAAAATTTATCGTAAAGGGTACTTGTAATCAGTTTACAGATTAATGTACAGGTTCCTTAATTTTCTTACGATATTGTTAAATATCTAAGATCAATAAACATTGCTATACGAATCTCATGTTTATCTCTCTCTATTTGCAGATGCTGTACCATCAAAGTTGCCAGGATGACCTACGTATTTATCTTCAAAACAAGCACCAGCTCGAGAAGATCCAGAGGGTCGCGAACGTTTGGAGAACCAAGCACTTGAGAAAGTCATTGAGGAGAGTGTGGAATCACACAAAAAAATGATGGAGAAGAGTTCATTTGCTAGTTTAGAAGATTTTAAATTAAAATTATCTGATTGGGAAAAGCACAGTGACTGGGTCAGGGGTGTTAAAGGATGCTCCTTATCTAAGTGTTGTGTGTCATGTCGTTATAAATAGTGATTTAGTGTTAAGTGCATTTGTGAAGGAAGCTGAGCTAAATTGTGCTGGTAAGATTAAATTATCAAACCAAGTAAGTGATACTGGTACAGTTAGCAATATTTTGAAAGAGTTGTATGTGATGTTTCATATAAATGAGGCTCCATTTGAGGCAAGTTTGTCTTGCATTGAAGACATTTTGGAAAACTTGTAAGAAAAATTACCAGAAAGTGAGCATTAAATTAAATTTTTGAAGGAACAAGTTTCATTTCCAAGATTTAATAGTCCAACAGAGATTAGGTACGGAAGTGTTTCAATGATTTTATGGTCATTAGCTTATTCTATCAGGCCACATGCATATAGGTTTTTGACGAGTGCTCGTAATTTTTCCATTCCAAGTCCCAGTACTTTGTCAAAACTTTGCAGTAAACTTCCAACTAACCCAATCATTGAGCTTCAGAGTGAGCAGTTTCTCAGTTACATACCACAAAAAGTTGGTGCTTTATCTGTGAATGATAAAACTGTCCTGTTGATGGATGAGATTTATTTAAAGTCACAACTTGACTATAAAGGTGGCAATGTTGTAGGTGGTGCTTTTAACACAGATGTGGTTTTGTGTGCAACTAGTGCTTATGTTTTTATGATCCAGAGTATGGATTCAGTGTACAAAGATGTGGTGCATATTCTCCCAGTTCACACAATTCAATTAAACTAGAAGCAGTGGGATTTCAGGTAATAGTAGTAGCTGACAATAATGCTATTAATAAGAAAGCTATTTCATACTTTTCTTCCCCCCCGCCCCCCCCCCCTCCCTCCTAGTGTACAGATAAAATATGTTCATCCTGAGCAGACTTCTGCAGACCACCCACTTTACTATTTTGTGGATACTGTACACATTTTAAAATGTAAACGGAACAACTGGGGTAATGAAAAGGACCAAATTATATGCTTTCCTTCTTTTAGTGATAGCTTGAAGGTAGGTCTTGCTTCTGTTACAGCACTGAAGGAACTATATTTACTAGAAAAAGGTGAACTGTTGCAGTATGGCAGCACTTTAACACTTAAGTCACTATATCCAAATTCTTTTGAATGGCAAAATGTGAAATTAGCATTGCATATTTTTAATAACATGACAGTTGTTGCAATGCAACAACTAGGTGCAAGAAAGAAATTGAAAACTGGGAGAGTACTGCCACATTTGTAAAAATAATAAGTCAGTGGTTTGATATTAAATGTTGAAACGCTGCTGAAGGGTAAAAGGCTAAGAAATGTTTACCAAGAACAGATTACTCTCAATTCAAAACATATTCATGTTTTTTGAGAAACTTTCTCTCGTGGTTGTGTTCATGGGAAGATTGCAATGGAGGAAAGAAATTGACCAGAGAAACACACTTTGCTCTCAAACATACTACTGCAGCCTTTATTGATTTTAGTGAATACTGGCTGTGTGAGAAGAAGAGAACATATTTGCTCATTGGGAAAATACAGACAGACAGTTTGAAGGACAGGTTTGGGAAATACCGCCAACTTAATGGGGGAAGTTACCATGTATCGCTAAGGCAGGTATTTGGAACAGAAGGAAAATTAAGGGCCCAGAGTATGTTTTCTCTTGTATTAAAGTCCAAAGTGTTTGGTGATGTTGTTGTTAGACCTAATAATGTTGATGCTGCTTGTTGTAGAATCCCAGGCTTTCAAGATATCGACATCCCAGAGCTGTTAAATGTAGTAATTGATGATAGTGATGTTGATGAAGTGGACGAAAACACTTGGCCATTACTCCATTATATTGCTCACACCAAGTGCATCTAAAATAAATTGTCTATATTGTGAAGGGTTTGTAACATCCGAAGAAACAAGACAAGCAGATGATTTGATAATGGCAAATGACAGGGGAGGTTTAACATACCCTAGCAGTGATGTAGTCACATGTGTTTCCTATGTATACTTAACACTATAAAAAATTCTTAAAGAAAAGGAAAAATTTGTTCCTGCAACAAGTAAATCAAAGAAATGTGCTTGTGAAAGAAGCAGCCATTAATGTGCCAAAAGACTTACTTCTTGGTTTCCATTGTTTAAAAGGTCACACTCTTGAATCTATCATACATTGTATATTGACTTGCAGTGCAAATATTTTACCAAACAACTTTGTAAAACGAAAAAATGATGTGTGTGTGACAAAAGATGTAAGTATTTACAAAAGAATGAAAAAGTCTTGACATCGGACTCCTTGTCACAAAAAATTGTGAAATAAATGTTTTCTGGACATTTACTTATTAAAGTGAAGCTTGTTAAGTATCACATGCCCCTTTTTCATAAGTTATTAAATGAAAAAACTTTTAATAAGTGATTTACATTATTTGCGGTGAATTTTTAAGATCCTAGTGTAATGTTATTAACAATCAAGGAAAATCATTATTACTTATGTAGTCTAAACTATCATGTGGAAGGTTACCTAATTATAAAATCGAATATGCAGCAAGGCAATGCTGTAAGTGCTTAAAATTTTACGTCGCATAAAAAGTAGGTAGTGGTGACTGAAAAAATAGGATAAATGATTTATTTTATTTGTAGGCGAATTTTGAAGGTCCTAGTGTATTTTTTTTATTTATTTTTATTTATTTATTTATTTATTTTTCTTTTTTTGTATTCAAGGAAACATTATTCCTTAGGTAGTCGAAATATTGCGTTGGTTACCTAATTGTAAGATCTAATCAGCAGCAAGGTGACGCTATAAGTGCTTAAAATTCTAAAAAGTAGGTAGTTGTGACTATATCAACTGCCTTTGAAGATACAGGATCCAATATTTATATAAATCTTTTTCACCTTATCGTGTTACGCCACAATTCATCATTTACAAACTAGGTGATACAGTATGCAGTACTCTCTTACTTGAAGGTTTCATTGTTTTCGATACTTCTATCGCCGGCCGCGGTGGTCTAGCGGTCCTGGCGCTGCAGTCCGGAACCGCGGGACTGCTACGGTCGCAGGTTCGAATCCTGCCTCGGGCATGGGTGTGTGTGATGTCCTTAGGTTAGTTAGGTTTAAGTAGTTCTAAGTTCTAGGGGACTTATGACCTAAGATGTTGAGTCCCATAGTGCTCAGAGCCATTTGAACCATTTTTGATACTTCTATCGTTAGTTAAATAGCGAATGTGCATTCCCTTGCGCTACTTCAGTGCTAGTTTCTGAACTCAGTCACAGAGTTGTGACGTCACAGCAGGTGTTGTGAAGCTATGTTTCTTGGTGGTGTTGATAGGAGAAGTATGAATAGGTTTGTTGAAACAGTCGCCGGCGGACTCACACGCATGCGCGTTGCAAACAGAAAACGTACCGTCGCCATGTTTTTTAAATTTTGCCTGTGTACTTTCTGTATGTCTTCATTAGCGTCATCAACCCCATATTTTCTCTCTTTTAACTTCTGCAACTTTTCCGCCACTTTACCGTTTTTAACAAAGTCACCGTTTTATTGCCTATTTATATCGTTTGTTATCTTCCCATAATCTGTTTTTTTTCCTCTCTCTTTTCTTATTTGGGCTTTACGCATCTATCGCCAGGGAGGATTGACATTCAGTAAGGGGAAAAAATTAACATCTCGAGGGTTGGATCCCCTCACTTCCAAATCGGAGGATTATGCCACCCGGGCTGCTCTCAAGGTGCCTTTGCCATCTGTCTGCTGGCTGCCGCTGCTGCCGCCCGGTGCTCCCCACCACCACCGCCGCCGGCGCCCCCCTGTCCTCGTCACTGCCACCCTCCATATTTGTCTATTTTCCCATTTCAGTGACTCCTATTGCCAGTGGACAACGAATTCCATCATGGACACACCCACTAGCACCATCATTTACACCTCTACTTGCCCCGCATCCACCATTACCTCGTGGAGTGCCTCCCACTACCTTAAACAATGTCCTAACCTTGGCCTCGTCCTTCCTGCAACACCTGCTACGAATTCCACCCCACCCACTCCTCCAAATGCAAATCCTGAGCTCACTGTCCCCATTCACCACATTGACCAGCCCATCCATCCCATCAATTTCCTCCACCCTCCCCCTACAGCTGAAGACATCTGATTACTGACCATTGTTCTGCAGAATATCCACCCACTGCAACATCCCCACACAATCCAGCAGATCTCCCTAGTTGCTGCTCCGTCTTCCATTTCAATAGCTACGCCACTTACTCTCACAACCAGGACCACTTTATCTTCATATGCCTAGACACTTGTTTAAGCTCCTCTCTGCTTTTCCCCTCCCACTCTGCTGAGCTACTGACAGACAAAACAACGAAACTATCGTCTGAAGAACACGTGTCTGATTTCTACCAACCACATACAGGCCCATTCTGAGTGCTGCGCAGAGTGCCACAAGACTATGTGATAGATTGGAACGGAAAGCCGGGCTTTTCTTAGTGCGAACACCACAGCAATCACAGACAATTCTAGCTACTTAATCCATGGCAGCAAATGGATAAATGTATGTACAATGATGCTGTGAGTGGAATGACAAATCGACATGATTGGCCTGAGCGCCCTTTATTTGACAAAATAATACTAATCTGGAATCTAGATTTCTAATTTTTATGATGGCATTCAGATCCACAGATACCATTCACCACATCAACCAGCTCTGTGCTGCATTGTGCAGCTACCTACTGCCAGGTACTCCATATCAATGACATCATGAGAGAGCAGAATGGGACACTCCGCCTAACCCACAGACTTTGAACATGGTCAAGTGATTGGGTATCACCTGTGTCATACGCCTGTATGCGAAATTTTCACACTCCTAAACATACCTAGGTGCACTGTTTCCGATGTGATAGTGGAGTGGAAACTAGAAGTAACATATACAGCACGAAAGCGTACAGATCGACCTCGTCTGTTGACTCGCAGAGACCGTCGTCAATTGGAGAGGATCGTTATATGTAGTAGGCAGACATCTATCCTGACTGTCACACAGGAATTCAAAACTGCATCAGGATCCACTGCAAGTGCTATGAAAGTCAGGCAGCAGGTGAGAAAACTTGGATTTCATGGTCGAGCAGCTGTTCATAAGCCACACATCACGCTGGTAAATGCCAAACGACGCCCCGTTCTGTGTAAGTAGAGTAAACATTGGACGATTGAACAGTGGAAAAACGTTGTGTGCAGTGACGTATCGCGGTACACAATCTGGCATCCAATGAATAGGGTGCGGGTATGGCGAATGTCTGGTGAACGTCATCTGCTAGCGTATGTAATGCCAACAGTAATCTTCGGAGGTGGTGGTGTTATGGAGTGGTCGTGTTTTTCATGGAGGAGGCTTGCACCCCTTGTTGTTCTGTGTTGCACTATCACAGCACGGGCCTACATTGATATTTTAAACACCTTCTTGCTCCCACTGTTGAAGATCAAGTTGGGGGTGGCGATTGCACCTTTCAACACGATCGAGCACCTATTCGTAACGCACGGCCTGTGGGGGAGTGGTTACACGATAATGACATCCCTCTAAAGGACTGGCCTGCACAGAGTCTTGACCTGAATCCTACAGAACACCTTTGGGATATTTTGGAACGGCAACTTCGTGCCAGGCCTCACCGACCGACATCAATACCTCTCCTCAGTGCAGCACGCCGTGAAGAATGGGCTGTCATTCCCGAAAAAACCTTCCAGCACCTGATTGAACGTATGCCTGCAATAGTGGAAGCTGTGATCAAGGCTAAAGTTGGGCCAACACTGTACTGAATTCCAGCATTACCGATGGAGGGCGCCACGAACTTGTAAGTCATTTTCAGCCAGGTTTCCGGATACTTTTGATCACATAGTGTATGTTTCGTAGGGGGAAACTGCTGCTAATTTTCAAGCTTTTACGTGAATATACAGTGCTATTACAAATGATTGAAGCGATTCATAAATTCACTGTAGCTCCATTCATTGGCATATGGTCACGACACACTACAGATACGTAGAAAAACTCATAAAGTTTTGTTCGGCTGAAGCCGCACTTCAGGTTTCTGCCGCCAAAGCGCTCGAGAGCGCAGTGAGACAAAATGGCGACAGGAGCCGAGAAAGCGTATGTCGTGCTTGAAATGCACTCACATCAGTCACTCATAACAGTGCAACGACACTTCAGGACGAAGTTCAACAAAGATCCACCAACTGATAACTCCATTCTGCGTTGTTATGCGCAGTTTAAAGCTTCTGGATGCCTCTGTAAGGGGAAATCAACGGGTCGGCCTACAGTGAGCGAAGAAATGGTTGAACGCGTGCGGGCAAGTTTCAAGCGTAGCCCATGGAAGTCAACGAATAAAGCAAGCAGGGAGCTAAACGTACCACAGCCGACGGTTTGGAAAATCTTACGGAAAAGGCTAAATCAGAAGCCATACCGTTTACAATAGCTACAAGCCCTGACACCCGATAACAAAGTCAAACGCTTTTAATTTTCGGCGCGGTGCAACAGCTCATGGAAGAGGATGCGTTCAGTGCGAAACTCGTTTTCAGTGATGAAGCAACATTTTTTCTTAATGGTGAAGTGAACAGACACAATGCGCGACTCTGGGCGGTAGAGAATCCTCACGCATTCGTGCAGCAAATTCGGAATTCACCAAAAGTTAACGTGTTTTGTGCAATCTCACGGTTTAAAGTTTACGGGCCCTTTTTCTTCTGCGAAAAAACGTTACAGGACACGTGTATCTGGACATGCTGGAAAATTCGCTCACGCCACAACTGGAGACCGACAGCGCCGACTTCATCTTTCAACAGGATGGTGCTCCACCGCACTTCCATCATGATGTTCGGCATCTCTTAAACAGGAGATTGGAAAACCGATGGATCGGTCGTGGTGGAGAGCATGATTAGCAATTCATGTCATGGCCTCCACGCTCTCCTGACTTAACCCCATGCGATTTCTTTCTGTGGAGCTATGTGAAAGGTTCAGTGTTTAAACCTCCTCTACCAAGAAACGTGCCAGAACTGCGAGCTCGCATCAACAATGCTTTCGAACTCATTGATGGGGACATGCTGCGCCGAGTGTGGGAGGAACTTGATTATCGGCTTGATGTCTGCCGAATCACTAAAGGGGCACATATCGAACATTTGTGAATGCCTAAAAAACTTTTTGAGTTTTTGTTTGTGTGTGCAAAGCATTGTGAAAATATCTCAAATAATAAAGTTATTGTAGAGCTGTGAAATCGCTTCAATCATTTGTAATAACCTTGTACTTTGCGCATCCTTTTGCAAGCGAGAAGATATCGTGAAGTACGATTGGGAAAGGCTGTAAATTAACCATCTATGTCCCTTTATTGAGTCCAGATGTGAGAGAACTGGTTGAACAGAGAGATTGTCAAATACCCTGGGAAATGTAGTAGCACCCCAGACAATAACACCTGATTGTCCTCCCGTACGGCGGGACTGTCTGTCTGATATCCCACCACTGTCTGCAGCTTCTCCAGACAAGTGTTCGTTGGTATTCGGGGCTCAGTTCGAAGTGGGACTAATCACTGAAGACAATTCTACTCGACTCAATGAGATTCAACGCCGAATGTGCCCGACACCACTGAATACGAGCTTGATTCTGTACAGGGGCGACGTGGACACAGCTCCTTTCTGTGAGCCGCCTGTTAATAGTCCCTGCAGTAAATGAAGTACCAGTTGCACGTCAGCTCGACAATAATGATAAATCCGGCGCTCTGAGTGTCTCTCTGATGACTGCTCCGACCTCACGTTCTGTCATCTCCCGAGGTCAAGCACTTCCTTCTTGATGCTATGTTTGGCCACTGTTTACCCATTCCTGCTAACATCGGAAAATAGTGGCATCACTCCCCTCAGATGACGAGCGATTCGTCTATTACTCCAACTGCCTTCTTTCAGCCCAACAAGTCTCCCAAATGATGACAGCTGTATATAGTGTCTACGTACCTGTCTGCCAGGCATAGTTGCTGTCCAGAAGAGTACACAGAATGAAATTCGTAAAGACTGTATTTTTTCCTGCCGACAAGTCCCTCGTTTACTAACTTCGCCAGTTGCGCGTTGAAATTGCTCTGCAGCGTCACACATTCATTCATCGACCACCAAAGTTTACAAATTTGCATTTTCTGTCGATATCTGCATTCATTTCAATTTTTGACCAATCTGCACAAGTTGTTTGTGGTGCACCTTCTTCTTCTTTTTCCCCTGTCACAGTGTAAAATGTATCTGCATGTTTCGCACCACTCTATATAATAAAGTAACTACTAATTAGATTAATTCTCCCATATACACAAATGAAGTGCTTGGGCAGCCTTTTGCCAACTACCCAATTTTTTAAAATAATGATATGGAAATGAAGAAATAGATAGGATTTCGTCGTTCTTCTGACTTGGTAAGTAACAAAATTTCTTAGTTGAAGATAAATAGCGGATTGAATTTAATCATCATGAGAAAAAAGTCTTTCGCAGCGGCATTTATATGTAAAACATTCTCGGTTTTCTTGCTGCATCAATTCGGGATAAAATCGCGAGCTTTCGACGATAGCCCCCATCGTCAGCGTCAGGATGACATGAATTTAAGCATATGTCACGTTTGATTTTTTTCTATTTTTAATGAAGTGCCTTTGATCCATGTGCTTGTTTGCCCCGTGCTGCCCACTTCTATAACTAGTCTCGCACCTATATCACCCACATGAACAGGCTATAGCATTGTACGGAATTCTTCTATAGCGTGTCGGTTATGGGTTAAGTGCAGCAATCGAGAGTACTTGCGCGGATTCCATGGTCATGATATGCAGCATGTTGCCAAATGTTTTCCGATGATTGTCATCGCGCGCCAACCGAAAATATTCCCCTTCAACGTAGGACAGATATTCGGAGGATGTAGCATCGCTGTTCTCAACAATGTAGGTGGCTGTATGTCCGAACATCCATAGTGCTACATTTTCTTTCATAACTGGTCATCACATGCGGTCCCGCCACGTCCTTCACGAACGTTCAGATAGCGTGCTGAAATGTTACGTTATAAATGTATAAAGAAGTAGCCCTAGTTTTAATTATCGCCTGAAAATATCGTAAATAATTTTGCATATAAAAATAAATTTGTATATAATTGAAAGAAACGATGTACTAATGAGATGATGTATTTCTAGTTATTTATGGATTATTTTGTAAAGAAGTATCTTTGAGTTAAAATGTTGAAACAAAATGTAGTAGGTACGCTCGTTTGTCTAACGATATAAAAAAAAAGCGGAAGGCGACTTGTTTTCCCTCTCTCCTTTCTGTCCTGCGGTACCGAGATAAGCTGTGTAGTGTCACATGTGTGCTTTTGTGAAATAATTATGTCAATTTCATCTTAAGTAGCCGTGTTTCATTTGAAGATCCCTTTCCTTGCTGTTCACGATACACATGAGTTTAGTATGGATTTCTTAGTGCAGTTTCGGGCTGTATTGGACAGAAGATGTTTCTGGGATTGTTTGGGGGTCATGGCCGAACACTGTTAGCGGTCATTCGCAGTTTAATCAATCACATTCTAATTCATACGTCCCTGAGATTATTTTTATCTATGTTTTTCTCTCGAAATCGGGGCAATGTTATAACGCGAACCGTGTAGTATTCAGATCGGTCGTTTGCCTCCAAAGAATGTCGTCTATCAATGCACTCGCCGGTCTGATATAATGACGATGCTGGAAGACTGCACAGCGTCAGTATAATCTGTTCATCATAAGAATAAAACTGATGTAACCATTACGTCATGTATTCTTGTATGTTTGCTTCAATATAATTGGATTTCGTTTCACGTGGAGCGGAAACCAATCTGAGACCAGTACAGTCACGTAAGATCATAAGGATACGTTTTGTGCTGTGTTACACGCACACAGAGTGAGCGATAATGCGGGACAACAGCTATACCGGAGCATCAAACTTGGACAGCACTGGCCAGCCAGCGGTCCAACTTACCTGCAATGATGTGAACAGTTGCAGTTCAGATGTAAAACGAGACGAGGAAAGAAACAAGATAGCTTCGAATGTCATTTAATTTTTAAAGAGAATGAAACTATATTTGGAGAAACTCCACCACTACCGCTCACTTCTTCAGTCACCAGACGGCAAGCATGAAAGGCAATTGTTGTCACCTGACATGGTGTTCTAATTACAAACAAGAGTGATGAAAATTTCCAACTTAAACATAGCGAGCTGTGTGTAATGTAAAAGCATACTGCAGGGATTTCATCGTACTGTTGAACACTGAAGCCACTAATGTATTTATTACAGTCAGTCATCTGGTGATCTCTTACCTCCCGCCTTATCGGAGTCGGAGAAATACATTTCAGTTCTGGAAGTGTCACCTGCTACGTTGATAACGACCCTGTTGACATCAGAATACACGATGCCAACCAGCCGCCCCATTTTCTCTTCTTCTTTCGTTCTATATCCCGCCAGCGTTCGCCGTGACGTGTGAAAAAGCTGCGTGCGTTTGTACCAGTAGTCTACGTCTGGCAGTTGGCAAGTCTTGTTATTTCTTGGGCCAATTCCCTTCATTTGGCAGCAGATCAGTTCTGCTGAGTTCGTATTGTAATGGTACAGTGGCAAATGTAAAAATCCAGAATCTGTATGTCATGCTCGATGCTGTGAAAAGAATTGTTTTTCATGTTTCTACGAGGCTTATCTACTTCTGTGGTATAAAACGATGAAGATAATTCAAATAAAAAGTGTTTGGTTTTTCATTTTTGTCTTAAAACTTATATTCTTATGTTTTCATAATTTAAGCAACTTTTGTTAACAGTCATTCATAAAAATCGATAATTCAGAATTTATATACCCAATAAAAACGAGAATTTCGCGTGTAATATGTAATTAGAAACAAGAATTCGTACATTATTCATAAAAAATTATGATGAGTTCTACAATTACGAGATGTAGCTATTTCAAATTGAATGAGAAAAAAAATGACTATGGGGAAATTGTAACCAGGGAACAAACGCCCACAGCAGGATACCGATTCAGCGAAACCTGCAGTTTAGATGCGTAACTGCACTGTGTCTAACACAGTCCCTCAGAAAAGTTCAAAGCCGATTACCTCTGTGAATTTATGAAAAACATTAAAAACAATCTATTTTTCGGCCCTCTTTTTAACCCTGTTTCACTATGGAACAGTCTGCAGCCTCAGGTATTTTCATTCCGCGTATTAACAGCGCGACAATCAGAGCTCAACAATAAAGAGGCTGTGACTGTAGAGCATTTTTGGCTGGTTCAAATGGCTCTGAGCACTATGGGACTTAACGGCCATGGTCATCAGTCCCCTAGAACATAGAACTACTTAAACCTAACTAACCTACGGACGTCACACAACACCCAGTCATCACGAGGCAGAGAAAATCCCTGACCCCGCCGGGAATCGAACCTGGGAACCCGGGCGTGGGAAGCGAGATGGCTACTGCACGACCACGAGCTGCGGACGAGCATTTTTGAAATTAAATTAAATTACGTAGCTAAAGCGTTATTAAGAAAAGGGTTGGTGGCTCTTAATAGATTTGAACATCATAATGTTTTATTTAATGTAGCTAATACATAAGTAGGACCTACTTCCAAGAACGTAATAACACCAGTGTACGTCTGCTAGTGCTTCTGACCTATCATTGCGATTGTGTTTTTTTACACCAGGTTTATTCTTATGATGAACTCCATATCCATAACGCCATGTCTACCGCTAGCGTCTGCCACTTCCATTTCTTTTTTTTTTTTCCTTTATTGAATCTCGATTCCGCCCTAAGGGGGCGGGTTGGCAGCAGCTTAGTACGCTGCTCTGCAGCCTACAGACTTTTTAAAACGTAAGAAGTAGATAAGAAACAATAAAAGCGGGGGATAAAAGGGTGACATAAATTGTGAAACGGTTGAAAATTGTGGAAAGCGAAAACATAAAGCAAATGGTTGGCAAAGCCAATTAGATACACAGGAAGCAGACAGGTAACATAGTAGACAATTAAAAAACACGGCCACAGTCTGGTTTCTGTTTGCAAGAAATATAAAAATCACACCCAGCGACACTATGACGTCTGTTCGCAACGCTTCGGAAAAGACATACAACACTGAACACTCACTGTAAGCCGGCCGCGGTGGTCTCGCGGTTCTAGGCGCGCAGTCCGGAACTGTGTGACTGCTACGGTCGCAGGTTCGAATCCTGCCTCGGGCATGGATGTGTGTGATGTCCTTAGGTTAGTTAGGTTGAAGTAGTTCTAAGTTCTAGGGGACTGATGACCACAGCAGTTGAGTCCCATAGTGCTCAGAGCCATTTGAACCATTTGAACTCACTGTAAACATTGCACTAAAATGTCGGCACAAAGATGACACACCATAGCCGAGGGCTGATGGGGGGGGGGGGCTGGACAGATGGGGGGGGGGGTAAAACTAGGAGGGAGGAGAGGAAAAACGAAAGGGGGAGAAACCAAAGGAGGTAGAGGACTCATAAGGGGGGGAGGGGCAGGGCAGACGCGAGAGGGAATGGGAAAAGGCAGAAAATGGAAATGCAAGAGGACTCAGGGGAGAGAAGGGAGGCAGAGAGATGGTAGGTGGGGAAAAAAGAGGATGGAAGGGGAGCCCAGGAAAAGGACGGAGGTAAGGAGGGGGTGAGGATCAGAGTTCATAGGAGGGATAAATGGAGAGAGAGAGAGGGCATCATCAGGGATGGGGAGTTGATGGAAGCCACCTTGGGAAAGGAGATGAAGGGTGTAGAGATGGAGGGTAGGGTGACACAACAGTGGAGAGGTGGCAGGGGGCGGGAATGGGAGAAGAGAGGAGCAACCAGGCGGTGAGGGGGATCTAGGCGGCGGAAGGTGTAGAGTAGGCGGATATGTTTGAGGAATAGGAGCAGATGGGGGAAAGGAATGAGGTCATAAAGGATCCGCATGGGGGATGGGAGGCGTATACAGAAGGCGAGGGGGATTGCATGACACTCAAGGATCTGGAGGGACTTATAGAATTTGGGGGGAGCAGATATCCAGGCGGGACTGGCATAACAGAGGATGGGACGGATTAAGGATTTGTAGGTGTGGAGGATGGTAGAGGGGTGCAACCCCCATGTCCGGCCAGAGAGGAGTTTGATGAGTGGGTGGCAGTTGTGGGTCTTGGATTGGATGGAGTGGAGATGAGGGATCCAAGTGAGGTGACGGTCAATGGTGAGGCCAAGGTAGGCGAGGGTGGGGTTGAGGTGGAAAGGACGAGCACAGATGGTAAGGGAGAAATCCAGGAGCCAGAAGGAGCGAGTGGTATGACCTACGATGATTGCCTGGGTCTCAGAGGGATTGATTTTCAGGAGCCACTGGTTACACCATGCGGCAAAAAGTACAAGGTGATTCTGGAGAAGGCTTTGGGACCGTTGGTGGGTAGGAGTGAGGGCGAGGAATGTGGTGTCATCGTCATATTGCAAGAGGTGTACTGGAAGGGGGTTGGGGCATATCTGCCATGTACAGGAGGTAGAGGAGAGGGGAGAGGACAGAACCCTGGGGCACACCGGCAGAGGGGTAGAAGGTGCGGGAATTGGGATTATGGATGGTAACGTAGGAGGGGCAGCGGGAGAGGAAGGAGGCCATCAGTCGGATGTAGTTGACAGGAATGGCGTAGGTTTGGAGTTTTAACAGGAGACCAGGATGCCAGACACGGTCGTAGGCCTTTTCGAGGTCAAGGGAGACAAAAATGGCGGAGCGATGGGAGTTAAGCTGGAGGGAGAGGAAATGAGTGTGGTGGAGGAGTTGGTCATCGGTGGAGAAGGAAGGTCGAAAGCCACATTGGGTGTCAGGGAGGAGGTGGTTTTGGTGGAGGTGGTGATGGATGCGCCGGGTAAGGATGGATTCCAAGAGTTTGCTGAACACCGATGTGAGACAGATAGGACGGTAGGAAGCGGAATCAGATGGAGGCTTGTTTGGTTTGGAGAGTATCAGGATACAGGAGGTTGCCACTTTCAGGTGACAACGCCATTTCCTGAAGCAGCTGCATCACAGCGGAAAGCGTTTGTCACGCAATTGCTGGGAACTGCCTTAATACATATGGCGGTAGTCTGTTATCTTTATCTGGCGAACACGTTCAGACCCTAATTAAAACATTCAACTCGCTCTTTCTTCTAAACTGGAGTCAAAACTGAAGGGAGAAAGAATCGGCACTGCAGCAATTGCAAGAGTGGCTACTGTGCGTCCATCTGTTGATGACAGCAGTAGTGGTGCCGTTCTTCGATACCTGCCTAACGTAAGAGTCGGATTTACGGCCCCTGCTCGGATATTCGTGGACGATTCGTTTAAGGAAAGCTTATTTATAAAAAAAAGATATTTATTCTTTAATGATAATCATGTGAGTGAGAATTAGACTGAATGGTTCCTGACGACGGCTTCATACTCGTTTCTACTATTTACGGCAAATGCTATTCATAAATGCAATCGCAAGTAGTAGTGTCATCTCCGGCGGTAATTCGTTTGAATACCGCCCTTCAATTTGTGCTATTCTGGTACCGATCGAAGTGATAGGTGTTGCAGGTGTCAGCCAGCCAGCCAGCCAGTCAGCCAGCCCGTCAGCGTGCGTCAGTCCAGCCAGCAGCCAGCAGCCAGCAGCGGTCTCTGCCAGCGGCGGTCCTCGCCAGCAGCGGTCCTCGTCGGCAGCCAGCAGCAGTCCCCACCGGCAGCCAGCAGCGGTCTACGCCAGCAGCCAGCAGCGGTCCTCGCCTGCGCTGGCCGCAGCCAACAGCCAGCAGCAGTCCCTGCCACCAGTGGTCGCAGCCAGTGGCCAGCGGTGTTCCTAGCTGCCCCCACCATCCGCCAGCAGCAGCAGCAGCAGCAGCAGAGGAGTCCCCACCAGCCAGCCAGCCAGCCGGGTCGCCCCCTCCCCCCCCCCCCAGCGGCAGCAGAGTGGGTCTTAGGCCCCAGTCTCCTTCGTCATTCTCCGTCCCTTTCTCCTCTGTGTCTCTCGTTGCCCTGCCCGTCTCTCGTTTGCTCCTTTGTCTAGTACTGTGTTTTTTTCCCCCTTATTATAATGTCAACCCCCACCACCTCTTCTACAGCCATCACCACTGCCATTATATACACCTCCCCCTCTGCTGCTGCCACCACTATCACGTTGTGTGCCGCTTCACTCCCCCCTCAGTCAATCCCCCCACTCCTCACTCTCTCATCTCCCTCCCTATTTGTCGCCCCGTCCCCGGCTCCTCCCTCCCGCGCCTCCTCTGATCCCTTCCCTCCACTCCCTCCCTCTGCTCCTTCCCTTTCTGCAGCCCCTGCCAGGTTGGTCGCCCGGCGGGCTACGGCCCATGCTCCGCTCTCCCCTTCACCTTCATCTTCATCGTCCTCGTCATCGTCTTCGCCATTGCCTTCGCCATCGCCGTCACCATCTCCGGCGCCAACTCCCGCCCCGGGACCTGCCACTACCCGCCACATTCCAGTTGTTCCCATCCCCCCCACCTCCTCCACCGCCGTCAAGCGCCCCAGTGGCGCCCCTGCCTCTTCTGCTCCCAAAAAGGCTCCGCCTCGTCCCCCTTCCCCCACCCCTGATGCCATGGATGTCTCTCCACCCGTCCCTGCCCCCTCCTCCTCTTCCCCTACCCCCTCCTTCTACCGCTACCTCATATCCCGTCCTGTTCCCTCCCTCCTTGAAGCCCGGAACCTCACCCTCTTCCTTCGCCAGAATTGTCCTGGTGTCCCCCTCCTCACTCCTCGCCGTGATTCGGTACTCATCTCCTCCCCCAGCCCCACCCTCCACACCGACCTCCTTTCCCGCATCCCTGTCACCTGCTTTGGCCCTCATGCCTCCCTCACCCCTGCTCCTTCCCCACCTCCCTCCCGCCAACCCCAACCCCCGCGTCGCCCGCCGACCTCACCGCCGTGATCAGTTGGCTCAGTCCAGTGATCACAGAGGAGGAGGTGTTGGCGGAGCTTCAGGCCCATCCCCATCTGGAGGTGCGTGCGGCTCGCCGCATCCACAACGCTGCTGACCCCACCCGCCTTATGCGGGTTTTTTCTGGGCACGCCCCCTCAATAGACCGTCTCCTGAAGGAGGGTGCCCTCCTTTTAACCAGCGTTATAAGGTTGACCCCTCCCGTTCCTCTCCTCAATCCCTCCGCTGCCAAAGGTGCTTGCGGTATAATGCGCACCCAACATCTGAGTGTCGCGAGGCCCCCACCTGCCCGCACTGTAGGCAAACCCACTTTTTACGGCAGTGCCCCAATCTCCAGTCCCCCCCCCCTCCTGTAATACCTGTAACCTCCCTCATCCTACCTACTCCCAGAAGTGTAAGGCCCGGCCCCCTCCTACCACTCATGAACTCACCATTCCTGTCCGCCCTCTGGACGCCCCCACCCCTCCCGGTTACTCCCTTCACCCACCCCCTACCACTGAGGACATCATCAGATTCCTCACCATTGTCCTTCAGAATGTTCATCCTTTTCAGCGCCCGCACACCCTCAAGGCGCCCTCATTCCCATCCCCCAGCACACCTGTCCCGAATCCAACTCCACTCCCGATGTTATCCTCTCCTCCCCCAACCTCCTTGGCCGCATAACAGTGGATGTCCTGCAGCCTATTGGTAGCGACCATCTCCCTGTCCTCCTCACCGTTTCAGACGGTTGTCGCCCCCGCTCTGACCCTCGTAATGACCCTCCCTTTAAGTACGTCCATGACTATTCCCGTGCCAACTGGAATGCCTACCGGGATACTCTCTCCACCCAGGTCGATAGCCACCCTTTCACCTACCACCACCCCGCTGATGTCACCCATGCCACCTCCTTTCTCCAGCAGACCTTGTCTGAGGCCATGGAGGCCTACGTCCCTACTGTCGCCATCTACCCCCACCGTCCTACCTTACCCCCACAGGCCGTCCTCCTCCTCCGTGAATCCCACCCCGTCTCTACCGTGCCTTCCTCCGCACACATGACCCGGACACAATACGACGCCACCGGCAACTCCAGCGACACATTCGTAATTTGCTCGCGGCTAAGAAACGCCGGGACTGGCGACAGACATGCACCCATTTCACTGATACCCTACCTATCAACTCGTCCAAGTTCTGGTCAGCCTTCCGTCGCCTTACTGGAACTATACCCTCCCCCTACTATCCTCTTCTCCATGATGATCACCCTTTCCCTGACACCCTTAGTAAGGCCAATCACTTTGCCTCCTACCTCTCCGATGTCTTTTCCATCCCTGATGATCCACAGTTCGATTACTCCCTCTTCCCGGATATCTGTGATCGATCTGACACCTCTGTCCCTCCCCTCGCTCCTGGTTTCCAGTACTTGGACAACATTGCACACACGGAACTCAATGCCCCTATCACTTCACAGGATCTCATTGCTGCACTCCGCACAAAACGCAACACCGCTCCAGGTCACGATCGTGTCACCTACCGTCACCTTTGTGAAGCTCCTGTCTCTTTCCTCTCCACCCTGGCCAGGCTCTACAATGTAGTCCTGTCCACCGGTTACTATCCCAACCTGTGGAAAACCTCCCATATCCTCATGTTCCTTCAACCTGGCAAACCGCCGTCCGCCGTCTCCTCCTACCGTCCCATCAGCCTTACCTTGGTCTTCAGCAAGGTCCTGGAATCTATCCTCACCCGACGCTTCCACCCGCATCTCCGCACGCACCGCTTCTTCTCCGTTACCCAGTGTGGCTTTCGGCCGTCCTTCTCTTCCGACGACCTTCTCCTTCACCTCACTCATCTCCTTTCCAACAGCTTAATTCCCGTCGCTCCGCAATCTTCCTCTCCCTGGACCTCGAACGTGCTTATGACCGCGTATGGCATTCCGGTCTCCTCTTCAAGCTCCAAACCTTCGCCCTTCCCATTAACTACGTCCGTCCGATCGGCTCCTTTCCCTCCCGCCGTCCTTCCTATGCCACCATCCATAACACGGATTCCTACACCTTTTTCCCCTCCGCCGGTGTGCCCCAAGGCTCCGTCCTCTCCCCCCTTCTGTACTTATTGTACACGGCGGACATGCCGCCGCCGTCACGCCCCGTCCACCTTCTCCAGTTTGCCGATTACACCGCCTTCCTTGCCCTTGCCCACACCCTGCAGCGCTCCCAATACCTTCTCCAATCCCATCTTGACCAGTTCACTGCTTGGTGCAACCAGTGGTTGATCAAGGTCAATCCCTCCAAAACCCAGGTGATCATTGTAGGCAAAACCACCCCTGCCTTCTGCCTCCTTGATTTCCATCTCACCATCTATGGCCGTCCTATCGCCCTCACTCCCACCCTTAAGTACCTTGGTGTCACCCTCGACCGTCGCCTCTCCTGGACTCTCCATCTCCGGACAATCCTAGCCAAGGCAAGCTCCCGACTCGGTCTCCTCAAGCTCCTTTCCGGCCGTACGTGGGGTCTGGACCCCTCCACCATCCTCCACACTAATAAATCCCTCATCCACCCTATCCTTTGTTACGCCCATCCGGCCTGGATCTCCACCCCCCCTATTATAAATCCCTCCAAATCCTTGAACGCCATGCTCTCCCCCTCGCCTATCGCATCCGTCTCCCCTCCCCCACGCGGATCCTGTATGATCTCATCCCCTTCCCCCACCTCCTACTCTTCCTTGAAAGGATACGGATCCTGTACACCTCCCGCAAACTCGATCTTCCTCATCCCGCTTGTCTCACCCATCCTCTCCCGCCCCCGCCCACTGCCGCACCTGTATTCGCACATCCCACCCGGTCTCCATCTCTCCACCCTCCTCACCCTCTCACAAGGTGGCTTCCGCCAGCTCCCCCTCCCTGATGATGTCCTCCTCCCCTCCTTCTACCCCTCCTATCAACTTTGATCCTCCACCCCACTTCCTGTGTCCTTTCCTTTAGGTACCCTCCCTCCCTTCTCTTTCCTTTTTCCCTGTACCCTCCCTCCACCACTCTTCCCCCGGGCTTCCCCCTTCCTCCCTTCCCCTATCTCCCCTGCCCAGGGCATCTGCTCTCCCCTCTCCCTCTCCCACCCCCCTCCTCCTCTCTTGGCAGGTCCCCGGACTCGCACACACTCAGTGAACATTCGCGCGCCTGAGATCATCGCCACCAGTGTCTCGTGTGGGTGCCTTCGTCTGCGGTTAGTGTTCTTTCGTCGTCACGCCTCCACTGTTCACGTGTGCCGTCGCAGTCGTCCTTATTCTGTGCTCCGTGTCAACAAGTGTTAGTGTTTTTTCGTCCAGCGTGAACGGCTTCATGTTTATTGTTTTTGCCCACCGTTTTTCTTGTATTGTTTGTGTCACCTCTATGTCATATTATTGTACCCCTTAAGGCTGAAGAGCGGCGTAATATGCTGCTGACAGCCCGCCTTGTATGAGGTGCTTAAAATTACAATAAAGAACGGTCTCAAGGTACCCTCCAAACCCACCTTAACCAGTTCACCACTTGGTGTAACCAGTGGTTCCTCCGTCTCAACCCTACCAAAACTCAGGCAATCATCATAGGCCGCACCACTCGCTCCTTTCGCCTCCATGATTTCTACCACACCCTTTATGGTCGTCCTATCCAGCTCACCCCCACCCTGAAATACCTTGGCCTCACCGTCGACCGACACCTCACCTGCACCCCTCATCTCCGGACCGTCCAGCAGAAAACCCATTCCCGCATCCGCCTTCTGAAACTCCTGTCTGGCCGGACATGGGGATTGCATCCTTCTACCACCCTCCACACCTACAAATCCCTCATCCGTCTGTTATGCCAGCGTTGCCTGGATCTCCGCCCCCACTCGCTTTTACAAGGCCCTCCAAATCCTTGAACGCCATACACTCCGCCTTTCCTTCCGTATCTGCCTTCCTTCCCCCACACGGCTCCTGTATGAACTGATCCCCTTCCCCCACCTCCTCCTGTTCCTCCAACATCTCAGCATCCTTTACATTGTTCGCAGGCTTGATCCTCCCCACCCTCTGGTTTCCTCCTTCCTCTCCACCCCCCGCCCGTTTGCCGCGCCTGTATCACTGTATCCCCCCCTCTCTCCACCTCCACACCCTCCATTTTCTTCATCAGGGCAATTTCCAACGCCTCCCCCTCCCAGATGACGAACTTCGCCGTGACATCTACCCTTCCTTCCAACTATAACCTGGCCTTGTTCCCCCCCCCCCCCCAGGGCCCTCTTTTTCCTCTTCCCTCCTTCTCCCAGAGCGGATTTTCCTCCATCCCCCCCCTCCCCTGAGACCCTGCACCCCATACTTGCCTCTTTCCCTCCCACATCCCTCCCTACCTGGCCCTCTTCAGCGCGCCCCCCGCTCATCTCCCCCAACTCTTCCCCTCCCTCCCTTCTTCAGGTCTCCCTCATCTCCTAGCGCCTGGCAGATCCTCTGTATTGACCATCATCAGTGTGCCACATCAGTGTTGTGTTTAGTGCTGTTTCTCCTGTGTGTCAAGAGGTGTGATTTTAATTGTGTACTGCCTTGAGGTTCGCCGTCAGTGTTACGTTATGTGCTATGCCATCCGTTGATACCTTTATGCTCCAGTCATACTGTGCCTTGTGTTCTTTTAATCGTCGCAGTGTGTGGATTTTTGTGTGTGCTACTTTTAAACATTTTTTTATCTCCATTTTACAGTCACCCCGTTTTTTGTCTATTGGCTTCCATGATGTTCCCCCTTTTTTATATCTATGTTCACCTTATTCTCTCCTCTGCTGTTTTTCAATGTCTTCTATTGTTTTGTTCTATGTCTTTTGGCTGAAGAGCAGCACATATGCTGCTGCCAGCCCGCCCCGAAGGGGAATTGAAATACAATAAAGAAAAGAAAAAAGTAGTAGTGTTATTTCATTGGTCTTTTTTCAAGCAGTAAATTTTTGAGCGGCCCTGATTGTGATGTTATGGTCTGGGCCCGTTCGAGACTTGAGAGTATGTAAACTTAAATGGACTAATTGTGCTGGTTAGTAGTAGGTAAAACGGTTATTCTGGAGTAACATTTATCACAGTTCTGTTAGTCTTTGATAACCGTTATTTTTAATGGCTATTAATAACTGTCAAGTTATATTTCGCTAGCGAATACCGAATGCTCCGATGGGGCTACAGTTAAATAATGACATAGTTGGAATCCATCAGTTTTGTTATCAGTATAACTGCGAGTAGTGTGAAATGGCAGGAATGTTGTATGAATCGTGTCATATCCTTAGCTAATTAACTCTGGGTACATTTTAGTTGACGTTAGAACGATTATTAGTGTTTCATATTATATGTATGTAGGTTATCGGTCGCTATTAGAAATATTATCATCACAGCTGCAACAGAAAGTAAGCGGAACTTCGCCACAGCACTGTTTGAGTAAAATGTTAACAACGTGCGTTTTTAAGTATGAAGTAATATGTAATCTGAATAGTGTAGATTAAATTCGAAGCTTAATTTCTTGTGCTGCTCACTTAATAGAATAAGTATACAGCCTTGTAATACAACAAAAAATATACATAATGTATCAGATTTGTTTACTCCTGTCCTGTACAAGATAGTCCTATTGGGGAAAGTGTAAGTACGCTAATCCAAGTTTTATGTGCAATTTGGAAACTGCTCAATTTCTCCAGCTACAGCATCTTTACAACATATGAAGACATGCAGATCGAAAAGGTTGACAGTGTTACATTTCTGGGACTACAACTCGAAAATAAATTCAGTTGGAAAGGGCATACCACAGAATAGATGAAGCGCCTAAACAGGTCTGTATTTAAAGTTTGAATGATGTTAGATGTAGGAGACATAGATATAGGAAAGCTTACATATTTTCATTCTATTATTTCATAAGGGATCATATTCTGTGGTAACTCATCAAACGGAGCAAAAGTTTTTCGCATGTAAAAGCGTGTAATAAAGATCGATTGTGGTATAAATTCAAGAACATCATGTAGGAACCTGTTCAAGGAACTTTGTAGTCTAACCACTGCTTCCTAATATATTTCTTCCTTAATGAAATGTATTACAAGTATTTCCAACCAATAGCTCAATACATAATACCAGTACTAGAAATAGGAACAGCAATCTACATAAAGACCTAAAATCACTTACCTTGGTCCAAAAGGGGTCCAATATTCAGGAACATGCATTTTCAATAAACTGCCAACAAGTCAGCAACCATTAAAAACTTGGTTTGGATAATGCACGGTTTACAGACTGTTTGAAAGAGTTTTTGATACAGAAGTGTCCGATTCCGCGCGTGTGCTTTGCCCCAGGACGACATCAATATGCCGTAAATGGCTATTTTAAGTGTTTCTATGACGTCACTATATACACATGGCAACAAACACTAAGATACATATAAATAATACAATAACATCACCCACCAAAAAAAAAAAAATCAAACCAACGGGACAACTGCGGGATGTTGGGGGTTTTAGGGTGAGGACAAGGTAGTAAAAGAAAAACAAAAACCATGATCCAAAAACACAAAATGAAGAACATAAGGAAATAAGGAAAAAAAAAATACAGCATTCCGTTACACTAACAAAATCTGCAGGAATCGGACACTTCTCTTTAACAAAATAGGTCAACCATAGGTGACCATACCAAAACACTAATATCCACAACTAAAAGTACGAAAATTGGAATCACACATTTCCCTTGACCTATACAGGTCAACCTCATATGACGATACCAACACATCAACACATACAACTATGAAAATGGGAATCGGTCATTTCCAGTGACCTATATACGTCCACCACAACTACTGATGCCAAAAAACCAACAACTACAACTGCGAAAAATAAAACCAAAACCACAACCTCAAAAATCCACAAATCAAACATCCCTACATAAATTAAAACACTTTCAATACTCCATAAATACACAAAACATCACAACTAGAAAAAAAATTAATTAGCACCAGCAAATCCCGCCACTGCAAACTAGATCAGCCAGCCCCCCTCCTTCCGCCCCCTCCCCCACACACACACACAAAACAACACATAAACACCGTGCCATAATGACATTCACACACCACAACATTTTTACGTCAAAGCAGACGGGTGGAATTGGACGCTTCCGTTGACTCCTCCTTCTACTCTGTAGATGAATCTCTTAACAGAGACAGTCCAGCTTAAGTAAAAATTCTGCTATATTTCAGTTTTGACAGCACTTGGTCGCAACAGTCAAGATCGGGTATTCTGTGTATGATAAATTTATTAAAAGTGCGTAACTGTGTTTTATTCTGACAGTGTATCAATTCTGTAAATATTAGCAGTTACTCACAAGCAGTAAATATTAGCAGTTATTCACATATTTTGACAAATGATGAGGATAATAATTATTATATTCAAATCTATTATGTTATACTTTCTGAACCGGCCGGTGTGGCTGTGCGGTTCTAGGCGCTTCAGTCTGGAACCGCGTGACCACTACAGTCGCAGGTTCAAACCCTGCCTCGGGCATGGATGTGTGTGATGTCCTTAGGTTAGTTAGGTTTAAGTAGTTCTAAGTTCTAGGGGACTGATGACCACAGATGTTAAGTCACATACTGCTCAGAGCCATTTGAACCATTTATACTTTCTGACATGTTATTTGTCATTCGCGATGGCCAGTGGCTATTTCCGAAGAAGTACGAAAATATTAGTTCGCTCCAGTAACTATCCTTTCTGAAAATATCAGCGGGTTCCAAGACTGGAGTCACTGTGTCAGGAACACAGACACACAGTTATTCAATTACCAACTTCCAGGTTACCTTTAGTGGTAGCCCGATGACTGCCAGAGAACGAGAACTGTGAGCCAAAACGATCACCAGAGGAAATTATTTATTTTTCTTTATTGTCATTTCACACCTTAGACAAGGTGGGCTGGCAGTGGCCACAGTACGCCGCTCTTCAGCCACAGGTATTACAAGAGAAAAAAACATTGGAGACACAGAAAGAACATAGCATAATGGGGGACAAAAAAACAGTAGACACAGATTTTAATCTTGACATATACATATTTTAATTAAGTATTTTAATATAAAAAAAAGATCTACTGAATACAGTATGTGCAAATGGAATGTAACAAATGTACCAGACATCACTTGTCTGTAATAGTGTTATAATTAATATAAATGGCGGGCACTCTGCCAACCAATTTTATGTGACGTAGCATGTGAAAGTTGCTGGATTTGGATGGGTTACTCCTGTAACTGAAATATCAGGTACGTTCTGGTACATTTGATGTTGATTAGATAGGATGAAAAAGATTTGCTTCCGTGAAATAGTAAATTAGTATCATTATTTTTACAGATCTGAAGATGGTTCTGAATGAACCGAAACCGGTCATATGAATAAAAAATTTGCAATCAAGACGGATTTTAAGTAACATCATAAAATCACTGATTGCTGTTATCCCATAAGACATTATGTCTGTTTTTGCAAAGTTTGTGCCACGTCAGGCTTCGGGATACATTACGAAGTTCTTACGTATTAGGACAAGGATAATGAAAGAAAACCTGAAAATAAAATTTAACAAAACATGCTTAGACGCAGGGATTACTCCTAATTACGCAAAAGTAAAAATCAGGAATATGTCAAACATAGCACACAGTTCACATATGTAAGCAGATAGATTGAAATAGAATTGTCAGGGAGCGAGAACTAACTCTGAACAGACATCAGAAGAAGCTTTTTAACCTAGGTGTAGATTTTAATATTGATAACGAAACGGTGTATAAAAAGTTGCATACTTTTCGTGAGAGGGTCGTGAACTTAACTGAGATAGAATTAACAAAGGATGAGCAGAACCTTTTAAATAAAGGGCTGCAATATAACCTAAATCCCGCAATTAAATACAATAAAAAAAGACTGTCGCAGAAGTGAAAATTGCATATGATATCGCAAATATGAATAGATACGAACAGGCCAACACGGCAGTTAAAGTAAAGAAGTCGATTATAGATGAAATGCACTCTGCTCAGAAGAACATAAACGAACTACTAACTCTTAAGGGCTTGAATAAGAAGTTAAAATCACGTAAGGCTATCATCACAAAGGCAGATAAGGGCGGCACTATGGTTTTAATACATGATACAGACTATATAGAGAAAACTGAAAAGTTCTTTATGGAAAACGGAATAGTAGAAGTCAAGAAAGATCCAACCAAGAAATTTCAAACAGAAATAAGGAAACAAATAGATAACAGTGTGTTTCTATTCACAGAGGAGGAAAAGTTTAAACTGAAAGTAACGAATCCGCGAATCCCCGAATTACGGTCACAAATAAAGCTCCATAAAGTTGAAAAATCGATTCACCCAATCGTTAATAACACCAGCAGCCCAAGTTATAAATTAAATAAAGAGCTAAATAACAGATTGAAGGCGGCATATACATATCGTCGGACTTTCAACATTAGCAACACTACGAATTTACCGAGCAAATTAAAGACGTATTTATACCTCAGAATGCGTCACTAGCTTCATTGGATATCACCAATCTGTACAAAAACATTCCCGTAAAAGAAACGATTGCGATCATTAAGAACAATCTCCTCACTCATGGTAAATTGGCACTGGGGGAAGTGATTGAACTAGTGGAAATGTTGGATCAAGTCTTGTCGTTCAATTACTTTACTTTCAATGATAAAATTTATCAACAAAGATGGGCTGGCAATGGGGAATAGTTTAGCTGGGACGCTGGCTGACAATTTTGTAAATCACTTAGAAAACAAATTCTTTGATGAAAATCCTAATATCGATGAGAAAATTGTATATTACAGGTGATATATTGACGACTCCATTTTATTATACAAAGGAGATAAAAATGATATCGAAAACTTAGCACAAAAGATGAGCTCCCAACACCCGAAAATTAGATTCACCATGGAATTTGAAGAAAACAACTGTATAGATTACTTAGATTTAACACTAATAAAGAAAGATGGGAAGTATGAATTTAGCATATTCAGAAAACCTACGTGTACGGATCTAGTTATCAATGAGCGCTCTTGTCACCCACCGCGATACAAATGGGCATATTTTACTTGGATGGTATACAGGCTACTAAGATTGCCACTAAGCCAACAGGAAGTAGAAAAGGAGTTAAGTATTTTAAAAGAAGTGACCGTAGCGAACGGATATACGTGTAAGCAGGTGATGAATATTTATAGGAAGACAAAGAACCGGAAAATGGAACAAATAGAAGGAAGTCAAGTAGCAGTTAAGAGGAACAACAAGAAAAAATATGTAGCTCTCACTTACAATGGAAGAATTACAGATAAAATTGAAAGATGCTTTCGTAAATCCGACGTTAAAATAGGGTTCCGAAGAAATAACACGTTAAAATTGAAGCTCCGGCATAGAATATGTAATAGTAGGAATAAATTTCAGGATTCCGGGGTATATAAGATCAAATGGAATGACTGCTGTAATCAATATATAGGGCAGACTGGTAGGAATTTTGAAACCAGATTCAGGGAGCACACCTACTCTCAAAACAAAACAGCTTTTGGGGCGCATATGGCTGCCACAAAGCACTCAGTCACGAACATTGAACGCAAGTTAGACATACTGCATACAGCTCATAAGGGACGGTTTCTTAACATTTTGGAAGAAATTGAAATATACACCCACAAAAATAAAGATCCGGATTTAATCCTCAACGAGCAAAGCGAATTCAATCGTAATGCCTATATTAGCACTTATGACGACCTACTGAGATGACAAGTGTTGCATGTGGAGATCCAGACTGAGGGATGAGAGATGGTGCGCGGTGGAGAAGCCGGAAGACGCGTGCAGCGCCTGGCGTCGTTGACGGGGCCCTCCTGTGCAAGCCCTCTTGCCCGCGGCGATGGACATCAGACGACTGAGTGGACCGCGGCACTACACGGAAATGGCGGAAACCGCAGAAGCAGACCGACCGTAGAGGAAAACAAGTTCCCACCAGCACCATGGATATATAAATCGCCCTATGTTTTTTAGATCGTATAAAATGATAATTTTACTGTTTTTTAATTCTGACAAGTACAGATTTTAACCTTGCCATCTGCATTTTTTAATTAAGTATTTTTAATATAAAAAAAAATTTACTGAATACAGTATGTGCAAATGGAATGTAACAAATGTACCAGACGCCACCTGTCGGTAATAGTGTTATAATTAATATAAATGGCGGGCACTCTGCCAACCAACGAGGAAAATGAGGTGTGGGAATGGATTAATATCGTACAGGATGCATTTGGGGAGGGGAAACGGATGCGATAGGTGAGGCGGAGAGCATGGCGTTCGAGGATTTGAAGGGATTTGTAAAAGGTAGGAGGGACGGAGATCCAGGCAGGGTGGGCGTAGCAGAAGATAGGGTGGATGAGGGATTTATAGGTGTGGATGATGGTGGAGGGGTCCAGACCCGAAGTGCGACCATAAGGGAGCTTGAGGAGATGGAGTCACGGGCGTGCCTTGGCTCTAATTGTCTGGAGATGGGGGTCCAGGAGAGGCAATGGTCAAGGGTGACGCCAAGGTACGTAAGGGTGGGGGTGAGGGCGATAGGTCGCCCATAGATGGTGACATAGAAGTCGAGGAGGCGGAAGGAAGGGGTGCATTTGCCTACAATGATCGCCTGGGTCTTGGACGGATTGACCTTGAGCAACCACTGGTAGCACCAAGTGGTGAATTGGTCAAGATGGGATTGGAGAAGGTGTTGGGAGCGTTGCAGGGTGCGGGTGGGGGCAAGGAAGGCGGTGTCATCGGCGTACTGGAGAAGGTGGACGGGGGGGTGAAGGTGCCGGCATGTCCGTCGTATACTAAAGGTACAGAAGAGAGGAGAGGACGGAACCTAGGGGCACACCAGTGGAGGGGAAAAAGGTGTAGGAATCCGTGTTATGGATGGTGACCTAGGTAGGACGTTGGGAAAGAAAGGACCCAATCAGACGGATGTAGTTAAGAGGAAGGGCAAAGGTTCGGAGAGGAGATGAGTGAGGTGAAGGAAAAGGTTATCGGTAGAGAAGGACGGCCGAAAGCCACACTGGGTAACGGGAAGGAGGCGATGCTGGCGGAGATGCTGGTGGATGAGTCAGGTGAGGATGGATTCCAGGACCTTGCTGAAGACCGAGGTAAGGCTGATGGGACTGTAGGAGGAGACAGCAGACGGTGGTTTGTCAGGTTTAAGGAACATCAGGATGGGGGAGGTTTTCCACAGGTCGGGGTAGTAGTCGGTGGGCAGAACTACATATTAGAGCCTGGCCAGAGTGGAGAGGAAGGAGGCAGGAGCTTCACAAAGTTGGCGATAGGTGACACGATCGTAACCAAGAGCGGTGTTGTGTTTCATGCGGAGTGCAGTGATGAGATCCTGAGTAGTGATGGGGGCATTGCGTTCGTTCTGTGCAATGTTGTCCAAGTACTGGAAGCCAGGAGCGAGGGGAGAGACAGAGGTGTCAGTTCGACTGCGGACATCTGGGAAGAGGGAGTAATGGAAGTGGGTATCATCTGGGATGGTAAAGACATCGGAGAGGTAGGAGGCAAAGTGATTGGCCTTACTATGGTTGTCAGGGAAGGATTGATTATCATGAAGGAGAGGGTAGTAGGGGGTTTAGATCCGGTAAGGCGGCAGAAGGCTGACCAGTACTTGGACGAGTTGATAGGAAGTATAGCATTAAGATGGGTGCATGTCTGTCGCCAGTCCCAGCATTTCTTAGCCGTGAGCAAGTTTCTGATGTGTCGTTGTAGTTGCCGGAGGCGTTGTAGTGTGTCCGGGTCACACGTGTGAAGGAAGGAACGGTAGGGACGGCGTGATTCACGGAAATGGAAGTGGGGGTTAAGTAGGACAATGGGGGTGGATGGCGATGGAATTGCCTCCACAACCTCAGACAAGGTCTGGAGGAGAAAGGAGGCGGCACAGGTAATATCATCAGGGTGGTGGTAGGTGAATGGGTGGCTATCGACCTGGATAGAGAGGGTATCCTGGTAGGGATTCCAGTTGGCCGAGAGGAAATTATTATTTTTTTTTTATTGTTATTTTTCACCTTATACAAATGTGGGCTTGCAGCGGATAAATCTACTGTGTTCTTCAGCCACAAGCATTACAATAAAAGAGACAATGAAGACAGGAAAGTAACAGATTGGTGGTTAAAAAAACAGTAGATACAAAAATTAAAAACACGAAGGCATTCATTCACACTCGACGAAAAACACAAGAAACTGTCAGCACTGCGCACAGACATTGATGACTTAGAGGGTACAAGTGAACGAAGGAATGTGGCGGCGAAAAACACTAAATCACAAACACAATGGCACACACACAAGAAACTGATGGCGATGATATCTGGCGTGCAAATGTCCACTGAACTTGTGCGAGTCCAGGGACCTGCCAAGAGGAGAAGAAGGTGGTGTGGGAGGGAGAGGGGAGAGCGAAGATGCCAATGGCAGAGGAGATGGTGGGAGGAATGAAGGTATGGGCGCAGGGGAAGCTGGGGAGGAGGGGGGAAAAGGAGGAACGAGGGAAAGGGGAAAGAAGGGAGAGAGGGTGCCCATAGGAACAAACACAGGAAGAGGGAGAGGAGTATCAATGTTGGTAGGAGGGGTAGATGGAGGGGAGGAGGGCATCATCAGGGAGGGGGAGCTGGTGGAAGCCTCCTTGAGAGAGGGTAAGGAGAGTGGAGAGATGGAGAGCTTGTGGGAAGTGGAAATACAGGCACGGCAGCGGGCGGGGTCGGGAGAGGATGGGAGAGACAAGCGGGTGAGGAGGATCGAGGTTACGGGAAGTGTAGAGGACCCGTATCCGTTTGAGGAAAAGGAGGAGGTGGGGGAATGGAATAAGGTTGTACAGGATCCACGTTAGGGAGGGGAGACGGATGTGATAGGCGAGGCGAAGAGCATGGCGTTCAAGGATCTGAAGAGATTTGGAAAAGGTAGGAGGATCTGAAATCCAGGCAGGGTGGACGTAGCAGAGGATAGGGCAGATGGGGGATTTATAGGTGTGGAGGATGGTGGAGGGGTCCAAACCCCATGTACGGCCAGGAAGGAGCTTGAGGAGATGGAGTTGGGAGCGTGCCTTGGCTTGGATTGTCTGGAGGTGGGGGGCCAGAAGAGGCTACAGTCAAGGGTGATGCCATGGTATTTAAGGGTAGGGGGAGGGCGATAGGGCGGCCATAGATGGTGACATAGAAGTCGAGGTGGCGGAAGGAAGGGGTGGTTTTGCCTACAATGATCTAGGTTTTGGAGGGTTTGACCATAAGCCACCACTGGTTGCACCATGTGGTGAACCGGTCAAGATGTGACTGGAGTAGGTGTTGGTAACGCTGCAGGGTGGGGGCGAGTGCAAGGAAGGCGGTGCCATCGGCGTACTGGAGAAGGTGGATTGGAGGTGAAGGCGGCGGCATGTCCACCGTATGCAAAAGGTACAGAAGAGGGGTGAGGACGGAACCTTGGGTCACACCGGCAGAGGGGAAAAGGTGTAGGAATCTATGTTATGGATGCTGAGGTAGGATGGACGTTGGGAAAGAAAGGACCCGATCAGACGGACGTAGTTAATAGGAAGGGCGAAGGTTTGGAGCTTGACGGGGATACTGGAATGCCACAACTGGTCATAGGTGCATTCAAGGTCAAGGGAGAGGAAGATGGCGATGATATCCTGAGTAGTGATGTGGTCATTGAGTTTGGTGTGTGCAATGTTGTCCAAGTACTGGAAACCAGGGGCTAGGGGAGGGACAGAGGTGTGAGTTCGATCGTGGGCATCTGGGAAGAGGGGGTAATCGAACTGGGGATCGTCAGGGATGATAAAGACATCGGAGTGGTAGGACGCAAAGTGTTTGGCCTTACTAGGGTTGTCAGGGAAGGGTTCATCATCATGAAGGAGAGAGTAGTAGGGAGGGGGTTTAGATCCGGTAAGGCAGCGGAATGCTGACCAGTCCTTGGACGAGTTGATAGGAAGTGTAGCACTAAAACGGGTGCATGTCTGTCGCCAGTCCCGGCGTTTCTTAGCCGCGAGCAAGTTTCTGATGTGTCGTTGTAGTTGCGAGTGGCGTCGTATTGTGTCCAGTTGACGCATGTGAAGGAAGGCACAGTAGTGATAGCGGCATTCACAGAGAAGGAGGACGGCCTGTGGGAGTAAAGTAGGATGGTGGGGGTGGATGGCGACGGAAGTTATGTGGGCCTCCACGGCCTCAGACAAGGTCTGCAGGAGAAAGGAGGCAGCACGGGTAATATCATCAGGGTTGTGGTAGGTGAGAGGGTATCCCGGTAGGTATTCCAGTCTGCCTTGAGGAAATTGTTTTTAATTTTTTTATTGCTATTTTGATCACCTTATACAAAGGCGGGCAGGCAGTATCATATTACGCTGCTCTTCAGCCGTGAGTCGTACAATAAGTATTACATATAGGTGGCACAGATAATACAATAAAAACGGTGGGCAAAAACTGAAGACACCAAAAATAATAAACATGGAGCTGGTCACGCTGGACGAGAAAAAACACTAACACTAGTTGACACGGCGCACATAACAAGGATGACTGCGACGGCACATGTGAACAGTGGTGGCGTGGTGGCGAAAGAACACTAAACATAAAACGAAGGCACACACACGAGACACTGATGGCGATGTGATCCAGTGCGCAAATGTTCACTGCGTGCGCGAATCTGGGGACCTGCCAAGAGAGGCGGAGGGGAGGTGGGAGAGGGAGAGGGGAGAGCAGAGATATATGGTTAGGAAGAGGGAGAGGAGTATCAATGTTGGTAGGAGGGGTAGATGGAGGGGTGGAGGGCATCATCAGGGAGGGGGAGCTGGTAGAAGCCTCCTTGACAGAGGGTAAGGAGAGTGGAGAGATGGAGAGCTTCTGGGAAGTGGAAATACAGGCACAGCAGCAGGCGTGGTCGGGAGAGGATGGGAGAGACGAGCGAGTGAGGAGGATCGAGGTTACGGGAAGTGTAGAGGACCCGTATCCGTTTGAGGAAAAGGAGGGATTGACCTTGAACAACCACTGGTTGCACCAAGCGGTGAACGGGTCAAGATGGGATTGGAGAAGGTGTTGGGAGCGCTGCAGGTTGGGTTCAAGGGCAAGGATGGCGGTGTCATCGGCAAACTGGAGAAGGTGGATGGGGGGAGATGGCGGCGGCATGTCCGCCGTATACAAAAGGTACAGAAGGGGGGAGAGGATGGAGCCTTGGAGCACACTGGCAGAGGGAAAAAAGGTGTAGGAATCCGTGTTATGGATGGTGACGTAGGAAGGATGGTGGGAGAGAAAGGGGCCGATCAGACGGACGTTGAGGAAATTATGGATCGCTGACAGATGTTTCCATAGTCGCTCGAATTCCTTATGGTAACTCTCTTTATACTACCCATCCACGCTAAATTGACATATAAGGCGGTGGCTCAAGGGAACAACCGAACTTTTTAATGCCTGTACTGCAGCTCCTATCAGCCACCGCTCGGACATTAACTTTATTTAATTGTTTGTGCTAAAAGTAATGAAGACACACAAAATAGTAAACAGCTCTTGTCAATAGATGGCGCGCAGTCTCACAGTTATTCCCATGGCCTATAGAATGCCTTCCAAATGGTGTATCCCTCTCTTTCGTTCGTAGCCTGATCTCCGATGAGTTGACGGTAAAGCATAGTATGATCTTTAGTCAACAGATGGCGTGAGGCACTGTTGACACTAGACAGTTATTGAAATAACAGCCTGTATCAGAGGAACGGTTATAGCAGTAACCGTTACTTCTCAGTAACTGGTTATTTCTATCAGTTACGTTATTTTTTGCCAGCTCTAGTACTGGTACTGGGAATGGCTGGAAGCAAGGGGAAACTACAGTCGTAATTCTTCCCGAGGGCGTGTGGTTTCAGTGTATGGTAAAATGATGATGGTGTCCTCTAGGGTAAAATATTCCAGAGGTAAAGTAGCCGCCATTCGGATCTCTGGGTGGGGACTACTGAGGAGGGCGTCGTAATCAGGAGAAAAAAAATTGGCGTTCTATGTATGGGAGTGTGGAATGTCAGATCCCTTAATCAGGCAGGCAGGTTAGAAAATTTATAAAGGGAAATGGATAGGTTAAAGTTACATATAGTGGGAATTAGTCAAGTTCAGTGGCAGGAGGTACAAGATTTCTGGTCAGGTGAATACAGGGTTATAAATAAAAAATCAAATAGAGTAATGCAGGAGAAGGTCTAAAAATGAATTTAAAAAATAGGAGTACGGGTGAGCTACAGTGAACAGCATAGTTAACACCTTATTGTAACGAAGATAGACACGAAGCCCACACCTGCCACAATAGAACAAGTTTATGTGCCAACTAGATCCGCACATGGACTCTGACCACAATCTATTGGTTATGAACTGTAGATCAAAAATGAAGAAAGTGCAAAAAGGAGGGAAATTTAAGAACTTGGTACCTGGATGCACTGGGAGAACGAGAGGTTGTAGAGAGTTTCAGGAAGACCATTAGGGAACGCTTGACAAGAATGGGGGAAATAAATGCTGCAGAAGAAGAATCAGTAGCTTTGATACATGGAATAGTGAAGGCAGCGGAGGATCAAGTAGGAAAAAAGATGAGGGCTATTAGAAATCCTTGGATAACAGAAGAAATATTGAATTTAATTGATGAAAGGAGAAAATTTAGAAATGCAGTAAATGAAGCAGGCAAAAAGGAATACAAACGTCCCAAAAATGAGATCCACAGGAAGTGCAAAATGGCTAAGCAGGGATGGCTTGAGGACAAAAGAAAGGAGGTACAGACATATATCTCCAGGGAAGAAATAAATACTGCCTACAGTATAATTAAAGAGACCTTTGGAGAAAAGAGAACCACTTGTTTGAATATCAAGAGCTCAGATGGAAACCCAGTACAATGCCCTCAGTGACAATGTAGCGAGAAGGAAGCGACTCTGCCTTACTTCTCTGGTTTATGTATCACTAACCTGGAGTCTTGCTGCTTCAGTAGTCCCTCATCCCAAGTATTAGCACTCAGGCACTAGGTTCAATGAAGCGGCGATCTTGCTGAAGTGGAGTGTTTCTGGATGCCAGTAGTTAAATGTCAACAACGCTTTGTACTATACCCATTTTAATAAAGAAAATACTTTGAAACACACTTCACCGAACTTCCAATATGGCGGCTCTTGGCTATGCCGTTATTCAACCCTTTACAATACATTAACACTTTTCTAACTTTCCATAAGCGTAATACACACTGTCCACGACACGTGGCGTTCACTCATAACTAACTTTCACTATCTCATGTTTAACAGCTGGAACATTTATTCGTCATCGTTCTTTTGGAGCCACCCCCAGTTACTCGAACGCGCTTTTTCAGAAGGCGCCTCGCTACTAACTCGCCCTCTCTTCCCGACGGACAAGAGAAACCCCACCTTTCTCTCTCAGCCAATAAGGACATTTCGCTCATTTCATACACACACGCGCATATATATATATATATATATATATATATATATATATATATATATATATATATATATCCAAACTTTCAGCCAAAGGGCGTTCAGATCGCTGTTGCTAGGCGGATCTGACGTCATGTTTGCGGAAATTGTGACCGAAGTGTGTCTCGTAACACTGGCTCAGATTGTAAGATCCTACTCCCGAATAGGCAGATCTCGTCCATACTAAAGTTGCAGAACATTGCCTCGTATGGTTTCATCACTAATGCTCCCTGTTGACGCTTAATTGTCAAATGAACATGTAACCTGGCTGCTACTGAGCGTAATACTTGGCTTAAACACTTGAAGGGATTGCACGTGCATTACACATTCCCCCCCCTCTTCTTTTATTTTCAAAATTCAATATGCTCGAAGACCCTGTTTAATTTTGAAATATTGTCGGTTGGGTGTCTCTTGCCCTCGGTTTACATCTTTAATCATTGGTTTTCCTTCATCTTACACATACTCTACAATCATTGCTTATCGACTACTGTTCTTATTATTACACTATCCTTAACACGATATAGCTATACAGATACATGTCCAATTGAAGTGAGTATCTATCTTTAAAATTACTTCTGATCGTTATCTGATTCGATCTTTATCTGATGCCTTGAGAGTGGCACCATTTTAGCTTTAAATCATTTCTGAATATACCATGAACACTATATAATACATACCTTAATTAAAATTGAATACTTATTCTGATGCACTTCTGTTTTATCTGAGATGGAACATCTACTCATATGCCCCTTCCTTTTAGCTCATCTAAACATTTACATATTAATTATTCCTACATCCAATACAGAACAAGTTAATCAAAAATTTACAAAACTCGCATTTGGCTAATCTTACTTTATAATGCCCATTTTCTACTACATACAAGAACATGTTCCATAATCATCGGCTAAATAATTGCCGTCCTATTAGTCACTGGTTCACTACTTTTTGTTTCTTTTTCGCCAGCGAATACCGTCCTTCTCACTCTTATAACCATAAAGCATTCCCTCTAACTTATTTCAGTACTTCTTATCTTTACTCAAGGTACCTCTCGGGTTACCATTACCCATTATTGGATGTGGGGACACCTTTGTATGACCCTCATCATCTTTATACTTCATAATGTATAGTGATACCATCCTTGGCCACTCATTAACTTATACCTTTTCTTTCTTTTATTCTATGGGGTTTGGACCCAGTTCCCATACTTACATAACTTAAATTCTTCATCTTATTCTGCTGCACTTACCTCTTTATCCTTTGGTCACGATTTACCTTGTCAGTTGGCTAAACATATGTTTCGAATTTTGTTACCATTCGATCTCTTTACTGTTCTCTTATCTAAGCACAATTGCAGAATGATACCCACTTATATCTATTTTTCCTGTTGTCGCTAAGTTGTTTGTTCACTGTCTCCATGGTGTCTTTTTAGAATTTGTTAAATTTGTTTCCAACAGGATAATATTCTTTGTCTCTCTATACCTTGTTTACTCTAATCATAGCTTTTTCCTTGTTGTACTGACTGTCTTTTAGGGTCGTTACATGTTATAATCACATAATTTCAGATTTTGCTAAACATTTTCCAACAGGATAACACAATTTTATAAATAGCTTTTCCTTTTTTGTACCGTCTCTTTTTCTCACTTACCAGTATTACTCACTATTCCCATGTTCCTATATTCTAAGATGAAGCAGGGACTGATGATAGAGCATCATTTTGACAGAAACAAGGGAATATTGGCAATATGACGAGAATTGGAATATTTTGCCTATGCCTGAGCACCTGGTGTGTGTCACACACCTTACCTTGCAAAGCAGTTGTATACTCTGAAGTTGGATAGCGATGAATTAAAGATAATAGTAAATAGTTCTGACTGAAAGAAGATGAAGATTGACAATATGAAGGGGAACTGAAACAATATTCGCTTCAGTCGCAGGTTCGAATCCTGCCTTGAGCCTGGATGTGTGTGATGTCCTTAGGTTAGTTAGGTTTAAGTAGTTCTAAGTTCTAAGGGACTGATGACCACATATGTTAAGTCCCATAGTGCTCAGAGCCATTTGAACCTTTTTTTGAAATAAAATTGTCAATAACTTGAGTGCCAGGTGTTTGTTAAACACCTTGTGTTGTACAGAACACTACGCCCTCTGAGGTTACAAAAATATGGCTCTGAACACTATGGGACTGAACTTCTGAGGTCATCATTCCCCTAGAACATAGAACTGCTTAAACCTAACTAACCTAAGGACATCACACACATCCATGCCTGAGGCAGGATTCGAACCTGCGACCGTAGCGGTCACTCGGTTCCAGACTGTAGCGCCTAGAACCGCTCGGCCACCCCAGCCAACTGAGGTTTTCAGTTGATCCTTTGACCAGTTGTGTGTGTCCTACCTATCATTGTCTCCTGCTGAGTTATTCCATTATCTGTGTGTTGAGGATATCGTATCTGTCTGTTTGTCAGTTCTCCTTGTATCCTATCTTCATTAGGTCCGTTGTTTTCCCAGGGGTTCCTTCTCCAACCTTCTATATTCTGATTGTTCCCTGAAAATGAATCCAATTGGTCCAGCGCTTGCACAATTGCGTTTACATCTGACTTATATATTCCTATCAATTTTCCTTGTACCCTCAGAGGCAACTTGATCAAAATGATTGATATTAAATCCGTTTCTTTCAGGGGATCATCTAAATACAAGTTCTTTTCCACATACTTCTGGAAGAACTCTTTGTAACTCCTGCAACCACAATTACTTAAGTTTCGACAGTGGCATTGTAGTGAGAAGGAAGTAACTCTGCCTTACTTCTCTGGTTTAGTATCACTAACCTGGTGTCCTGCTGCTTCGGTAGTCCCTCGTTGCACAGTAGTAACGCTCAGGTACCAGGTTCCATGTAGGTGCGCTCCTGGCAGTCATTTCTGAATACAGACATGTGCAAATATCTTCACTGCTCTAGGAGAACTCGTCTTTGTTGCATTTTTTCGTACCGTAATTAGCAAAATAACTTAAGGCTCATTCTGCTTAAGAACTTGATGCCTCCAAATCCTTAAATAAGAATCTGCGAGCGGTAGTAATGCATGAAAGGAAACAAACTGTTGGACAAAAGAATGGAGAGCTCCCTGCTTTTGCGTTTCCGATAGATCGTATGACAAGAATCTGGTGTCACATTATACTTCAGAACCCTAAACTGTTTATTTTTTTACTTCATACGAAAACAAAACCTTTCATATGAGAAGGCGAAATGCCTGACGTGCCTCTCAGAAACTTCAGTTTTTTGTGTTTATTTCCTCACTTCATACTAAAACAAGGGCGTTGATACGAGAGGAAGAAATGAAGTATATGTTTGCAAGACATAATATTTCCTTGTGTGCAACTACTGCATGCATGAAAGCTCTGCAGTTAATTTTTGTGTGTTGGATAAATTTTGATATCATCTCACATTACTTTGTGAGAAGGTTCCGACTTTTGGGATTCAAAGAGCGTGGAAATTTCATCACTGGTTAATAATATGATAACTAATGACGTGATACCCGTTGCAATTGCTCCATGGCACCTGTGAGTAGAGTCTCAAGTTGGTTACTATAAGGAAATGCAGGCAGTGATGTCCGCTCACTACAGTCAGAGCCAAGGTGATTTCTTTCTGTTTATGGAGAAGCGTCTGCAGCAGCGTCCACGCTCAACCAGCATAAACAAATCGTGGCGGCATTGGGCACTGCTAATCGTTGCACTTGTCGCCGGTCGCGACAACAAGAGTGCACTGTCACTGGCAACGATATAATGGAGTTTATACATCTTACTTGCTTAACGTAATACGCAGGACATTGGCTCAGTAAAAATTCAATTTGTAGTAACTAGCCACTGCATTACAATGGTTAACAGTTACATTTGATGCAATATTTATTGTTGCTTGTCTCTCTCTTATGTTGATAGTATTGATTCAGATCGGGCACGAACATGAAAACACACACACACACACACACAGAGTCACTGATTGCAGTGAGAGTGACGACTGCTGTCTGTTGAACAACACATGCACCAATCAATTACGCAGAGACACTGCGACCGAATGGTGTCTCAATTGTTGGCAACAAATTCCAGCTGTAGTAGTAGTGAAAAACACACTGTTGGAGATATCAGATGGAAAATATTATGTTCACACTACTCTTTGCTCTAGTTTACGTCTTTTGGTAGGACTCAGCCTTTCATTTCTTCTTAGAAAGTTAACGATAAAAGCATCATAACACGGCACCAGTAACAGAATTGCATAGGAATGCTCAATGAGCGACCTGATGACGTTCAAGCCAAACTGTAATAATACTCATTCCATTGATTTTTGTTGTTTCGAATTAGAGCACTCAGTACTCCTACACCAGACTTCTGAACCTTGCCTGTTGAATACAAATGTCGCATGATGGTTAAATGGTAATCCATCACTTATGTCAGTAGTCGAGACTTCCTTAACGTGGAAAATCATTAATGCCAGAACGATCTTTGTTGAATCAAGAATATCTTTTTCTGGCGTATTTTTCGCAAAAGCACTCGCTCCAGACACAGTTCAAATCTTTCGAGTTTCCTCCTCTGCATTCAGCCCTCTATTATACAAAAAGTAAATATTGTGTTGCTGATGTTATACCTTTTTCCACTTGTGACCCAATTTTACAACGCTTAACTGTAGTTCATGATTTTCAAGTGTGCAAAATCCAATGCTTAACTGCAAGATATAACTAGAACTTCAAATTCTAAAATGACGGTTGACACATACACGACAGTACCGCGCCTCGTTCACCTGTGTGGCGCCGGATTCCATGCAGTGGGTGGCGTCTGGGTGCCTATTCTGTATCTTTCCGCCATTATGCCGATCGTTTCGGTACTCCAGAACACTGAACGGTCTAGTACTCGAATTAGAGTCCCTGCATTATTCAGTATGCATTTCGGTAGCGATACCGTTTGGGTATAGAGAACCGAGATGCTGTTGTCGGTTCGCGTTGCACAAGCCAATCAAAAGCAAGTGGCCGCAGATCCAGGCATGCGCACTGCAGCGCGTACAGCACCACGGACACAAAGTTGGTAGCACATGACACAGGCGCGCTATTCTTCCAAGTACCGAAATTTGCGTCTACGCAGCGATAACGCACGACGCCGCATTCCATCGAGCTGATGTGCCTGCCTTCATCGGTCTTGCCTCCTCCTAAACAGTATCAGGCGCAGTATATCCATTTCCATGTTCCTCAGCTGAAATGCATAGAAATTTTTACAGTTTCCCTGTCCGCATGTTTCCTAGCATGCATGCATAATAACGATAGCGTATTTGACTGTATTCTGCAGATTGTCGTAAAGGCCGCGCTATGTCATCTTATTCTCATTGACGCTGACATTGGGTTATGGTAGATTTTACGTTTCGGAAAATGAGTTAGGAAAGTATGTAGTACCACATTGTACTAACATACCTATAAAAACACCAGAAAAATTGATTCTGAGAGTTTCAAAGAATAACAAGATAAACAGAATGTGGTTATAACTCGCTCCTAGAGATTCAAATGATTAAGTAGCCCACTTCCCTATATGATACGTCAACGATTTGGGTCTTAAAAACAAATCTGAAAAAAAAAAAAGTTTTGGGGAGCTCCTGCAGTTTGTCGAAGTTTATAACATTCATCTTATGAATGAAAATATTTCGTAAATGGTGCTACAGTCCAAAAATATTATGGCGGAGACTTTCATCTCTGTCTACTGTGGATGAGGATCGCAGGAGGATTCGATCGCAGATAAACAGTTGTGACAAGCAAGCTTATGAAGATGACTGCTGCTAGTTACATTCCCAGTAATTTAAGTTGTGCTCTTAGATTCCTGTCTAACCGAAACTAGGAAATCGCTACATATTCGGAAAAAAATGGAAAATTATTTCTGACAAGAAAAAATATAAAGGTCACTGTCAGTTGTTTCACTCACAGCAATTTCATCTCCAGCAATTTCGTATTTCATTTTTTAAACACACACAAGTCACGAAATCATTAGTGAGGACGTGCGCTCTTACATGTAAGTAATAACGAATATTGCAGAAAAATCTTAACTTACACGAATAACAGTGTCTCATACATGAAGTGGAAAAAAAATTTTTTCACCCATTCATGTGCGAACCCAGGTGCTTGTATACAGAATACCCACACGCTAACCACTTGGCCACGCCAAACAACAGAAACATAGCGCTCAATTCTTGTACTATTGTGCAGAGGAACTTCGTTGCAAAACGGTGCTGCGTAAGTCATAAATACATGATAGTTTGGAAGGTTTCCAGTATCAGGTTTCAAATAACTGCTTTCCTTTGTTACTTCAAAGTTATAAACACGTTTCGATTATTACTAACTAAACCATTTTGGGAAAAAGTACACGAAGTCACTAGTAACATCAGTTCACACTCATGTAATATACGTCAGCAGAGGTGATGTCTTGATATTTAATGATCTTTAAACTCTTATTTGCATAAAAATAACATGTATTTTGAGAGAATAATGACCGAAAACATTTTTTTATGTAATCATTCACAGAAACAACCTAACCTAACCATATTTCTAACAAAGGAAAATTGTCTATTATGAACTCACTTTCACACTGGATGCATCCTTTGGTGATTCTTTAGTAACACAATCACTAAATCCAAAGCTACAACCGATAAATATGTTTAAAATAACAAATTATAGGTGTACATAAACCACAGCTCACCGATCAACAGGGCCACACTGAAATCCAAAACCTTTCGTTACAATTGTCGTAAAATCTTTGGGAGGACCGTTCGGTAACAGGTCTCAGAAGCTTACTGGATATTTCGGTAAAGAACCCAAAATGATGTCACTACCGAGACAAACCTACTACACCAATCGGTATGAACGATACAGAATAGGGCCCCTGGCCAGTGGCTGGTAGCTGCCGCAGCCCGAGGAAACGCTCAAGCGCAAGCTGCTCTGATCGTGATGTAGCCACAAGCTGTCTTGCGGAATTGCTTCTTGAAGTATTTTTTATTATTGGTGGTTTCAATCATACTCATAACTTTAGACGAGGGCCAATACGTGGGGAAACAAGTTTATATGGTTGGACACAAACACGCGACAATAAGTTTAGAATGCACTATGATTACCACTAGATCACGGCCTCACACTACACAAGAAAACCTAGGAAGCAGACAACCTTTCCTCGTGACACTTCCGCATCTTACAGTGTTGCCAGATTGTGCCGAGGGTCGGTTTTATTGGGCCCCTTAAGTGAACAACTCAGGCTTAGTCTCTGTGGTGGCCGGCCGGCGGTCGGGTTTTATGTCTAAGACTGTCCATGTAGCCTGGCAGCTACTGAACATTCCCGATTGCTTAAATGTGTGTAATACTTGGCTTAGACACGTGAAAGGAATGCACGTGCATTACACCAGTGCAAAGCCAAGAGCGGAAAGCAGAAAGGTGGAAGGAGTACTGCGTGCAGAGTTTGACAGAGCACTGAAAGACCTAATTCGAAACAAGACCGCTGGAGTAGACAACATTCCGTTAGAACTACTGATAGCCTTCAGAGAGCCAGCCCTGACAAACCTGTACCATCTGGTGAGCAAGATGTATGAGACAGGTGAAATACCCTCAGACTTCAAGAAGAATATGATAATCCGAATCTCAAAGAAAGCAGGTGTTGACAAATGTGAAAATTACCAAACTATCAATTTAATTAGTCATGGCTGTAAAATACTAACACGAATTCTTTACGGGTGAATGGAAAATCTGATAGAAGCTGACCTCGCAGAAGTTCAGTTTGGATTCCACAGTAACGTTGGAACACGTGAGGCAATACTGACCCTATGACTTATCTTAGAAGATAGATTAAGGAAAGGCAAACATACGTTTCTAGCATTTGTAGACTTAGAGAAAACTTTTGACAATGTTGACTGGAATGCTTTCAAATTCTGAAGGTGGTAGAGTTCAAATACAGCGAGCTAAAGGATGTTTCCAATTTGTACAGAAACCAGATGGTAGTTTCACAGTTGATGGGCATGGAAGGGAAGCAGTGGTTGAGAAGGGAGTGAGACAGGGTTGTAGACCATCCCCTTTGTTATTCAATCTGTATATTGAGCAAGCAGTAAGGAAACAAAAGAAAAATTCGGAGTAGGAATTAAAATCCATGGAGAAGAAATAAAAACTTGAGGGTTTCTGATGACATTGCAATTCTGTCAGAGACAGCAAAGGACCTGGAAGAGCAGTTGAACGGAATGGGCAGTGTCTTGAAAGGAGGATATAAGATGAAAGTTAACAAAAGCAAAACAAGGATAATGGACTGTAGTCGCATTAAATCCCTCTAGTGCGTCCCAAATCCGGGTAGCCTACACAGGTGGTGAAAAGGAAGCAAGTTTTCCAGATATGTTTAAGCACTCTGTGAAAGTGTAAATATGTGTTTGCTTATGCATTAAGAATGAAAAAGCATTGCAATTGTTTAAATTTTCCATACATTACATTCTATCCCATAAATTACATAAATAAACAATAATATAAATAAAGAATTATACAAACAAACAATATTGCACGCATTCCATACATTGCAATCGATTTCCCACCGAAATCTATACATAAACAGATAAACTAAAATTTATTCAGAGATTCATATCCCATAAATTGCTTAAATTAACAATATTCCACACACTGTCTGAATTCTTCACATAATATTCCATGAACCACCATCAATTTCCCACCGAATTCTTTAAATAAATAAACTATATTGCCTAAACTGTTTAAACAATGTTCCATACTCTGCAATGGATTTCCCAACAAATATCGTAATTAAATAAACAAATAAATGAATGAACGATTTTCATACAGAGTCATATATCCCATAAATCGTTTAAATAAACTATATTCCACACATTGTCTAATTGTTCAAACAATACTCCATACACTGAATTTCACAGTTGGGGAGCGGAGAGGGAGACCTGGGGGTTTACCCAGATGGGATTAATCAGTTGATCGATATCATTAATCAATCATTCAAATTGATATCAAAAGTGTGCTCGTATTGGCGAGGGGAGTTCACAGAGGGATGGGGATGGACGTGGGGGAAGGGATGGGTAGGGTGATGGGTGGGGACACTAGGTTAAAGGCCTGTTAATCGAAGAGAAGGATAATCCCCATGGGGTCATAATCCTCTTAGCAGAACATTAGGTTAAGAACCTGTCAATCAAAAGAGAACAATAGGTTGGCCCCTGAATGTATACTTGTCCCTGATGTAGGCTCTGAGCGCCTCTCTGACATTTCCTCAGTCCTCACATTCTGTCGTCTCTCGAAGTTGACCGCTTCCTTCTGGATGGTGTTTTTTTTCCTTGCTTCACCCATTCCTGCTACCATCAGCAAATAGTGGCATCATCCTCTCTCAAATGTTAACTTCTACGTATATTGTGCACATGCCTACCTGCCAGGCGTACTTACTGCCTAGCTGAGTACATAGAATGAAATTCACAAAGACTTTATACCTTGGTATCGACACATCCCCTGTTCGCTAGCCTTACCAGTCACGCATTGATATTGCACTGCAGCATCACATGTTCATCCATCGGGCACCAAAGTTTATAATTTTGTCTTTTCTGCCGATACCTATATTCGTTTCAGTTTGTGACCAATCTGCATAAGTTGTTCATTGTGCACCCTTTTTTTTCTTTATTCACCTCTCAGACTGTAAAATGTATGTTTCACATCGCTCTATATGCTAAGGTAACTACGAGTTAGATAATTCTCCCATTTACACTCATGTCATGCTTGGGTGCAGAACGGCTGGCTTGTGTCATGTGACGTCCAACTGACCAACTGTCTTTAATAATAGTATGAAAATGAAGAATTATTTAGGATTATGTAGTGATTCTGAATTCATGACGTTAAAAAATCCTTTCTTCTGCAAATGTGCAGAAAAATAACTATATCTGCATGAAAGAAATTTTTTATTCTTCGAGTTAAATAAAAGCAATCTTTTGTGGAGATCTCGTCCGAACATCACATTTCAAGGCATGCCTGTTATGCTCAATAATGTCTGGGACATTTGGTGGCCAGTGGAAAAGTTTAATCTAACGTTGCTGGAGCCACTCTGTAGCAATTCTTGATGTGTGGGCTGTCGCATTGTCCTGCTGGAATTGCCCAAGTCTGACGGAATGCAAATGGACATGAATGCATGCAGGTATTAAGACAGGATCATTATGTACGTGTCACCTGTCAGAGTCGTATCTAGATATATCAGGGCTCCCAAATCACTCCAACTGCACAAGCCCCTCATTATTACAGAGCCTCCACTACCTTGAACGTTCCCCTACTGACATGCAGGGTCCATGGGTTCATGAGGTTGTCTCCATACCTGTACATGTCCGTCTCCTCAACCACATCGCCTTATTCTTCCTTAATTATCTCTCTATTTCAATACGCAATACCCGTACTTGTTTCTTTGGCGATTCAGTGTATGTTGTTGTTGTAGGTGATTTCAAAGATTGATTAAGCGTTACTTCTTTTCTTTTCGTTAAGAATTTCGTTTTGTTTCAGTATATGTCCAGCGCATAATTTACAACCTGGCTGGTGAAAGCCAGACATGTACACGACTGAATTCCACCCTGCCTATCAACTCCACCAAGTACCGGTCCACCTCCCATCGCCTCACTGGTTCCCATTCCACACCGAATTACCCCCTTCTCCATAACGACTGCCCCCTTCCTGACAACCTCAGTAAAGCCAACCCCGCCCGCATCTCGTGGTCGTGCAGTAGCGTTTTTGCTTCCCACGCCCGGGTTCCCGGGTTCGATTCCCGGCAGGGTCAGGGATTTTCTCTGCCTCGTGATGGCTGGGTGTTGTGTGCTGTCCTTAGTTTAGTTAGGTTTAAGTAGTTCTAAGTTCTAGGGGACTGATGACCATAGATGTTAAGTCCCATAGTGCTCAGAGCCATTTGAACCATTTGAACCAAAGCCAACCCCTTTGCTTCCCACCTTTCTGAAGTCTTCTCCATCCCAGATGATCCACACATTCATTATTCTCTCTTCCCCATCGTCACGGAATGCGCCGATACCTCGGTCACTCCACTTGCCCCTAGTCTCCAGTACTTGGAGCACTTGTCCCCTTCTGAAATGAACACTCCAATCACAGCACAAGACTAAACTTCTCTGGTCCAAATGCAACAAGGCCCACTGTCTCATGACTGTGTCATCTACTGCCACCTTAGAGAAAGCCCCATCTCCTTCTTGACTGTCCTTGCCCATCTCTATAACGTCATCCTATCTTTAACTATGTATGACGGTAGTATCTGTTCCCGAAAGAACAGTTACCGTCGATGACCATGCAGCTTTGCTAGAAATGAAATGAAAATTAAATAGACATCCTAGCTGCAAGCAGGCGTTGATACACTTCATTGGGGACATGTTGAAAATGTATGCCCCGACCGGGACTCGAACCCGGGATCTCCTGCTTACATGGCAAACGCTCTATCCATCTGAGCCACCGCGGGCACAGAAGATAGTGCGTCTGCAGGGACTTATCCCTTGCACGCTCCCCGTGAGATCCACATTCCCAACATGTCCACAACACTACATTCGTAGTATTAGGCAAAGCTGCATGGTCATCGACGGTAACTGTTCTTTCTGGAACAGATACTACCGTCATATATAGTTAAAAATATGGGTTCCCGGCCTTTGACCTTCTTGTGCGAACGCACACGCTATGCCCGAACTCGTACAGGACTTGGTAGATTAATCTGCCACGAGTAATGAGTATGATGGGCAAACATCTATTAGGCGCACTACGAATGTAGTGTTGTGGACATGTTGGGAATGTGGATCTCACGGGGAGTGTGCAAGGGATAAGTCCCTGCAGACGCACTATCCTCTGTGCCCGCGGTGGCTCAGATGGATAGAGCGTCTGCCATGTAAGCAGGAGATCCCGGGTTCGAGTCCTAGTCGGGGCACACATTTTCAACATGTCCCCAATGAAGTGTATCAACGCCTGCTTGCAGCTAGGGTGTCTATTTAATTATCATTTCATCCTATCTACCGACTCCTACCCTGACCTGTGGAAGACTTCCCCCATCCTCTTATTCCTCAAACCCAACAAACCACCTTCCGTCGCCTCTTCCTATCGTCCCATCTGCCTCACCTCCATCTTCAGTAAGGTCTTCGAGTTAATCCTCTCCCGTCGTATCTGTCAGCACCTTAATTAACACCACCTCCTCCCCCTTACCCAGTGTGGCTTCCAACACTCCTTCTCTGCAAAAAACCAACTCCTTAATGTAGTTCGCCTTCACCTCCTCTAGCTTAACTCCGTTTGCTACACCATTTTTGTTTCCTTCGACCTCCAAAATTCCTATGGCCGTGTATGGCATCCCAGTCTCCTCCACCTACACCTGCCTACACCCTGCCTATCAATTTTGTCCATCTGATCGCCTCCTTCCTCTCACGCTGTCAATCCCATGTTATCCTCCACAACACCAACCTTTTATCCCATTGCTGATGTCCCCCAGGGCTCCATCCTGTTCCCTCTCCTCTATCTCCTGTACACCGGTGATATGCCCAAGCCATCCCCACCTGTCCACCTTCTCCAATATGCTGATGACACCACCTTCCTGGCTTTCTATCCTACCCTTCAATGGTCTCAACACACCCTCCAAAACCACCTTGACCTGTTCACCACTTGGTGTAACAAGTGGTCCCTTCATCACAACCCCTCCAAAACCCAGGCAATCATCATAGATCGCACCACCTGCTTCTTCCATGACTTCTACCTCACCCTTTATGGTCATCTCATCCAGATCACCCCCACCCTGAGATACCTTGACCTCACCCTCAACCCTCACATCACCTGGACCCCTCACCTCCTGACCATCCAGCAGAAAGCCCATTCCCGCCTCCGCCTCCTGAAACTCCTGTCTGGCTGGACATGGGGTTACATCCTTCCAACATCCTCCACACCTACAAATCCCTTATCTGTCCTATCCTTTATTATGCCAGTGTTGCCTGGATCTCCGCACCCACCAGCTTTTACAAGACCCTCCAAATCTTCAAATGGCATGTGCTGTGCCTTACCTTCCATATCTGCCTTCCCTCCACCACACAGTTCCTGTACGACCTCATCCCCTTCCCCCACCTCCTCCTTTTCCTCCAACATCTCTTCATCCTTTACACTGTCTGCAGGCTAGATCCATCCCACACCCTGGTTACCATAATTTGCCTGGTGCCTTTTAATCTAGTGTGTGTTTTTTGTGTAGCATAATTTGTTCAGATTTTTATTTCTCATTTAATGTCAGTGCTTCGTATGCTTTCTTTTCTTCTATTTCGCCTTTTTTGTTTCTATATTCCGCCATGTTTCCTTCGTTATATAGTTTTACATGTCTTCCTGTTTATTTATGTCTCTTAGCTGTAGAGCAGCGCTTATGCTGGTGCCAGCCTGCCCCTGATCGTGAATGGAAATTACAATAAAGGAAAAAGAAACTATTGAAAAATGTAAGGCCAGATACCCCTACATCTCCCGATCTCACTGTCCCCGTCCAACCTATTTACGATCCCACCCCTCCTGGAAACAGCCTTTGCCCTCTCCCCACAGTCGAGGACATCGATATATTTGTAACCATCGTCCTACAAAATATCCACCACTTTCAACTCCCCCATACCCTCCAACAGATCTCCCTAGCTGCTGTTCAATCATCCACCCTAACACCTTCGACACCTACTCTCATAACCAAGCCCATTTTACCTTCTCCCGTCCCAACACCCTAGTTTAAACCCCACCATGGTGCAGCAGCATCGTATCTTGTTCAGTAACATCCGTTCTCTACCTACCAACAAGCAACTCTTCATGCACATCCGTACAACCCACCGTGTGGATGCCTCCCTCCTCAATGAAACATTTCTCCAGCCCCCACGTATCATCAGCACATCACCCTACCCCCTTCAACAATCCAATAATCCCCACCTGATTGAGTATGGTGGAGTTGCCATCGGCTACCTTCGCCAGATCCCTATTGGGCTCCAAACCCTCTTTCCTGACCCCACTGAACACCTTATCCTCAGCTTATTTTTCCCCAGCCTTATCATAAACAGCGCCACCATCTATGCCCGTGCCACTGCCCTCATCCCGTTTGACTTCCTTTGCCACATTGATCACACCTTCTCCTCCTATGTGATTGCCACTGACCTAAACATCCACCGTCGTACCGATGCACAGCTACAATGGTGGCATCGGCTCCTCGCCTCACTGCAAGGGGAGCTCCTCCTCTCCCCCGCCACACCTGCCCTGATTACAATACCACTCACGATGTAGTCCTGGCCTCCAGTGACCTCCTTCGACACATTATGGCGAACATCCTAGATCCCACTGGTAGCGACCAGCTGTGTATCCTCCTTACCATGACAGACCTACAAAACACATGCCTCACTCATCACACCAATCCTCCCCAAAATATCGTCTATAACTACTCCCGTGCTGATGGGAATGGCTACTGGGCAGCCCTAGATACCCAGGTCAGTGGCCATCATCTGACCATCCAGCATCCAGCATGATATCAGCCATGCTGCCTCCTTTCTCCAACAGGTCCTGTCTGAGGCCACTGAGGCTCACATCCCCACTACCACCATTCACCCACACCACCACACTTTACCCACACAGGCCATCCTCCTCTGTGAATCCCATCATCTCCACCATGCCTTTCTCCACACACGGGACCGGGACACACTCCGATGCCACCGGCAACTCCAAAGACATGCCTGTAATTTCCTCGCAGCCAAAAAACGCTGGGACTGGCGCCAGGCCTGCACCTGCCTAAATGATACCCTAACTAATCAAAGTACTGGTCAGCCTTCCATCACCTTACTGGATCTAAAACCTCCCCACAGTATCCCCTCCTCCATTGAACCTGATTTATTTTCAAAGAATATCCATAAGAATTTATTTTATTTACTAGCGATTCTTGAAGAACATTAACACATTTAATCAGACTATGTGAGCGTGAGAGTAGTTGCCAATGGTAACTGAAGAAACAAATTAAAAATTTTATTTTCAATAAATGGAAATTTTATTCCGAAAAGCCTTTTTTTAAACAGATTTAAAATTATAATCAGAACGCTCCCTTTTAACATGGCTGTAGACACGGCCGCTCACAACACCTCGTAAAGACTACACTGATGCAAATTTGCAACACACCAGATTACCCTAAATTAAAATTTTTATCACCTCACACAAACACATAATCTATGCGCCCTGTAAGAGGATTGTAAATGGTACAAAACACTCACATTAAAAATTATTTGCCACCAAAAGTGTAACTTGTTTTAAAAGAACTCTTACGGTGGAAGGGTGGCAACTTTATATGATAAATTGACCATTTAAATAAAATCCATGAATTGCAATTTTACATAAAATATACCAACATACTCTACATTACACATATACTACCTCGCAAGATGATAGGCAAGATAAAAACATATTTCAGGAATTCAGCCTTTACACCTTAAGCAATAAATTCGTTAACACCGAATCTGACAAACATGACATAGGCAGCTATTAACGTATGGCAGATTGACGGGGGGATAACTGAACAACCTAAACTGCAGATTGCTCTAAGTTGCCCCCACTCCACAAGGGAAAATGGGCCACCCAATTCATAAATAACCAATTTCCTACTGGTGGGCAAGCAGAGAAGAATTGTGGGACGATCCCAAAACAAAGCAGCTGGTGACCTCACCAAGAAAACAAGTATAATTTAACAAGTAAATGAAACAACATATCTCCAATCACTTAATTTTTAATAAACTGTGATTTCCGGCGAAGACCTGGCGCAGCACCTCCAACGCTATCACTTATCAATGTCAGTGAAAATCTGAGTAGGGCAATGTAACAGATGAGGTCATTAATGTAAACAAGAAAAAAACAATGGACACAAGATGGAACCTTTAACACCACATGTAATTAATTCCCAATCGGATGAAGGCTGCCTGCTTAGGTTTTTCACAACAACACCCTTTGTTTCCTGTTAGATAAGAGACAAACAATTTCATAGCACTGCCAGTGACACCATAATATTGTAACTTACTTAAGAGAATGATGTGGTTCACACAGTCAAAGGCTTTTGACAGGCACAGAAAATGCCAGTAGCCTCTAATAGCTTTCTCTATATCACAACATTTAAGTAACCCAAACTGTGACTTTGACAATATATTATTTGCAGTCAGGTGCTTGAGGATTACAGAAACAACTTAAGATATAACTCAACTTGCACGAGCACTCTTTGATTAAATTCAAAAAAATGGTTGAAATGGCTCTGAGCACTCTGGGACTTAACATCTTAGGCCATCAGTCCCCGAGAACTTAGAACTACTTAAACCTAACTAACCTAAGGACATCACACACATCCATGCCCAAGGCAGGATTCGAACCTGTGACCATAGCAGTCCTGCGGTTCTGGACTGCAGTGCCTAGAACCGCACAGCCACCGCAGCCGGCCTGATTAACTTCTTTTGATATATTATCATACCCACTAGAATACTTACATTTGAAGGATTTTATGATGGATGCTACTTCTCTGGGAGACCTGAGCGCCATTTCTATTTTAGTGAAGTTATTTTTAAAGACTTGTCTTGGATACACAATTGCACTGCCCACCGAACCTGATGACACCAAGCTGTCAGTAACAGAAATGAAGTACTTGTTTAAGGGGCTCCGGAACGCCCTATACTTGCAATGTTAAAATAACGCTTATAAATTACATCTTTCCTCACAAAGTATTTGAGGTAGGAAGTTGAACTTTTTACAGATTATTTATTGTAATATGGGCTACATCTTAACACAGGGATTTTACAAAATTTTACTTCAGTTATTAAAGATGATTTTTTTTCAATTGTAATGAAAATTCACAACATTTTTTTGCAATTTTTTATTTATATATTCAAAAATATACAGTTTTTTGGAAAAAGGCTGTGTTAAATTATGCAGAAGGTACAGTGTAACATTTACTGAAAGTTTGAAACAAATATGTTTGGAAGATCCTTAGAAAACATGTAATTAGTATGAGAAAATAAAAGTTTTGGGAATCGAGCGACAAAGATTGGATTAACTTTTTAGTGCATTCCAGGTCCATAGGATGGATTACCTTCATCCTCTGCAAACTCCTCCTCCAGCTTCCTCTTGTTCCTCCTCCTGTTTACTCTTGCTTGTATTTCTAGACTCTTTACAGCCCTGTCTGCAGCCCGAAGGCGTTCCTTGTCTAAAGCAAGCATCGCTCGTTGTTGTGTTAGTAGATTTTGCTACCATTTTCTTCAGTTGCAGTTACTGCAACACTGTTCCAAAAGGTGGAACACTTATCACATTTCAGTTGTATTTCACTAGCAAGTCCTACGTGCTTTATTATGGAGAGTTCCAGACCAACTTCACTACAATGAATACATCTTACACAGTTTGAAAAAATTCCTTTGAGAACCGACATATCAAATATTTCATTCACATCCGATTCGCCCATAAAACATTCATAGTTTTCACTCATTGAACCAAGCTTCTTCTGTGAAGTATTTTCTTTCCCACTTTGACTGCTATGGGCAGGTGTACTTGAGAGGTTAGGTTCACTCACTTGGTTATCGTCTTTATTGTTTACAGTAATAACACATACCTTTGGCTTTCCAACACTTCTCCTTTTCTTAAAAGCCTTCAGAGGATTTCTAATAACTTTACTTTTACTCATTATTATACTTCAACAAAACAGAGACTCAAGAAACAGAATTAATTACGAATATTTTCGAGATAACGACAGAGTAAATAAACATGAAACAATCGACAATCACACCAGCGATATATATTGAACCATCACAGGTTAGCCACAACACATACTTTATCTCACATCACTAAAATGTACCTGATGAACACGGACGTTAATAATAACACCATTTGACAGCAGTTTAGCAGCGCCACAGTGGGTCACGCCCATGTAGAACACATTTCCAAAAAAATTTAAAAATAGTTGTAGTCTTCGGAATTAAATAAATTATATATCTATTAAAAGGTAATAGTCTGCAGATTCAGAAAACTCAAAAAAGTAAAAATTGAACTTTTCATGATTTTGAGCCTTTCCGGAGCCCCTTAAGAGGTTTGCAACACTACATGCACTTGTTACCAAAGTCTCATTTATTTTTAGAGCTATCTGTTCCCCTTCCTTTTTGGCCCCACCTGTCTGTCTTCACTATATCCCATACAGATTTTGGTTTGTTGTTCAATGTAGTTATCTTTTTCTCATAATAAACCTGCTTCGATTTCTGGATTACTTGCTTCAATATTTTGCAGTATTCTTTGTAATACATTACAGTGTTAACATCAGAGTTGTTCCTAAATAGTAGATACAGTCTCCTTTTTGTCCCACATGTTATCTTTATTCCTTGTGTAATCCTTGGTTTATTGTTTGAGTTCTGTGTGATTTGAGTTACCTTTAGGGAACAACAATTTTCAAAAGTGGAGGTAACTTTATTAGTGAATGCTTTGTATTTTCCATTTGAGTCAGAAGTGTTGTAAGCATATTTCCAGTTCATGTTTTTGAGCAATATCTAAATTTTCTACTTATGTATTATCCTTCTGTACTCAGATTTAATAGATTTTTTTATCCTGAGAAGATTCAAAATATAACACAAGATGCTGCATGTCATGATCAGATAGCCCATTTACTTTTGGTTTTGTGATATGCCTTTTTTCCCCTTGATTTGTATACAAAGATATTATGAATGGCAGTTTCAGAGTATTTACATATCCTAGCTGCAAAGTCCACAGTGGGAACTGAATTGAATGATGGTGTTACTGAGTGCCATAATTGTTCTCTGACAACAGCTTTTCAATAAACTCACATTAATATCACCAGTAACCACTATTTCCTTTTTTTTACTGTGAGAAGGGACAACAGAGCTTCCATATTTCTTATGAAAAGGTTAAAATTTCCTGAAGGTGATCTGTACATACCTCTATTATAAAGGACTTAATTATAAAACACTACTTCTGTTGCACAAGCTTCTAAGTGCCGCTCTGATCAAAATTTATTAATATCAATATTCTTTAAATCAAAACAGTTTCTGACAAACTGGCAACTCCTCCTTTGTCTATGTTTTCTCTACAGAAGTAAGAAGCTAACTTTAATCCTGCAACATTTAACATATATAGAACAGCGGTAACATAACAGACTGTATAGGAACCTGGAGAGTCCCCAACATGACGCAAGGCCAAACAAAGTTAGGAGATTAGTTCCCCATACATCTAAACTGTATAGTAATGGTGAAACTGAAAGGGAGTCGAGCTGAAAAACCATATCTTGAAAAGTAAAAAATATTCAAGAACCAACAAAATAATTTAAAAAACTTGATCATTTCAAACAAACCTTTACTGCTGTAGAATATAGGACTTCCTTGAATGTGATTTCTTGTGAATTATACTAAACATATTTTGGGTTGGCATACAAAACTAAACGGTTTCTTTAGAAATAAAAATGTTTGATTACGACCAGCATTACTACTCGAGCTTACTCTTACCCTTTTAGCTTTTTGAATTCATGTTTAATATATTTTCAGTGAGGTATAAACTACATGAAACAATGTTCTTTTATCATGTGTTTGAGTTGTATCATATGCTGTTGTACAATGGATGACAGAGGTCACTTGAGATACAATATGATACCACTTTGGAATTACAACAAAGTATCTGTACTTCTCTTACTTTACATTTTTCACCATCAATCAACAGTCCAACTGAGCCCCTTGGTACTGTGAACTGTATAGTCATGTTTTTTGCATGTAAATTTCAACAAATGTTTAACATTCCTTCAAATAACAAAATATGGAAATAGGTCATGAACAAAGACACAGAACATGGAGAGAAACAGTCCACAATGAGCCACAGACTTGTTTAACTTAAACAGTTGTATCAACATAGTGTAGAATATTAAACCTTATCTGGATGAGACAAGAGCAGCAACAGCACATATTTGTGAGGGGTTTTTGGAGGTTTTGCTGCAACACAACCTGCACTGAGTTAATGCAGTTATCAGCTGTGTAAGCAAAGTCGTGATGGCAATTGCTTTTGACTGAAATGAAGCCTTACATCTAAGCCATGCCTGTTGCTCCAGTTGGGAGATAGGAATAAGCTAATTAGTGCCTGCACCTGGACAGGAGGGAGAAGGGCAGATTATCTGAGCATCTCACAGGTATTGTAAAAAGGAACATATTTAAGATGGAGTGAGATTCCGGGGAGACAGTCGAATCAAATTAGAAATGAAAAGGACCAAAACTTTTCTTTACTTCTTGCCCAATATACAGATTGAATAACCCTGGGGATAGGCTACAAACCTGCCTTAATCCCTTCCCAACCACTGATTCCGTTTGATGTCCCTCGACTCTTATAACTGCCATCTGGTTTCTGTTCAAATTTTAAATATCCTTTCGCTCCCTGTATTTTACCCCTGCCACCTTTAGAATTTGAAAGAGAGTATTCCAGTCAACATTGTCAAAAGCTTTCTCTAAGTCTACAAATGCTAGAAACCTAGGTTTGCCTTTCCTTAATCATTCCTCTAAGATAAGCCGTAAGGTCAGTATTGCCTCACATGTTCCAACATTTCTATGGAATCCAAAGTGTTCTTCCCTGAGGTTGGCTTCTACCAGTTTTTCCATTCGTCTGTAAAGAATTCAAGTGGGTATTTTGCAGCTGTGACTTATTAAACTGATAGTTTGGTAATTTTCACATCTGTCAACACCTGCTTTCTTTGGAATTTTTATATTCTTCTTGAAGTCTGAAGGTATTTCGCCTGTCTCATACATCTTGCTCACCAGATGGTAGAGTTTTGTCAGGACTGGCTCTCCCAAGGTTATCAGTAGTTCTAATGGAATGTTGTGTACTCCTTGTATCGACTCTCCCAGAAATTCTGTACAACCTCTGGTTATTTCAGTTTATGCAGGTCCCATCTCCTTAAATTCCCACCTTTTTGCAGTTTCTTCAGTTTTAATCTACAGTTCATACCCAATAGATTGTGGTCAGAGCCTACATCTGTCCCTGGAAATGTCTTACAATTTAAAACCTTGTTCCTAAATCTCTGTTTTACCGTTATATAATCTATCAGATACCTTTTAGTATCTCCAGGGTTGTTCCATGTATACAATCTTCTTTCATCATTCTTGAACCAAGTGTTAGCTATGATTAAGTTATGCTCTGTGCAAAATTCTACAAGGTGGCTTCCTCTTTCATTTCTTAGCCCCAATCCATTTTCACATACTACATTTCCTTCTCTTCCTTTTCCTACTGTCGAATTCCAGTCACCCATGACTATTAAATTTTCGTCTCCATTCACGACCTGAATAATTTCTTACATCTCATCATACATTTCATGAATTTCTTCATCATCTGCAGAGCTAGTTGGCATTTAAACTTGTACTACTGTAGTAGGCATGGGCTTCGTGTCTATCTTGGCCACAATAATGAGTTCACTATGCTGTTTGTAGTAGCTTACCTGCACTCCTATTTTCCTATTCATTACTGAAGCTACTCCTGCATTACCCCTATTTGATTTTGTATTTATGATCCTGTATTCGCCTGACCAAAAGTCTTGTCCCTCCTGCCACCAAAGTTCACTAATTCCCACTATATCTAACTTTAACCTATCCATTTCCCTTTATAAATTTTCTAACCTACCTGCCCGATTAAGGGATCTGACATTCCTTGCTCCGATCCCTAGAACGCCAGTTTTCTTTCTCCTGATAACGACATCCTGCTGAGTAGTGCCCGCCTGGAGATCCGAATAGTGGGCTATTTTACCTCCGGAATATTTTACCCAAAAGGACGCCATCATCATTTAATCATACAGTAAAGCAGCATGCCCTTGGGAAAAATTACTGCTGTAGTTTCCCCTTGCTTTCAGCCGTTCGCAGTACCAGAACAGCAAGGCCATTTTGGTTAGTGTTACAAAGCCAGATCAGTCAATCACCCCGACTGTTGCCCTTGCAACTATTGAAAAGGCTGCTGCCCCTCTTCAGGAACCACACGTTCGTCTGGCCTCTCAACAGATACCCCTCCATTGTGGTTGCACCTACGGTACAGCTATCTGTATCGTTGAGGCATGCAAGCCTCCCCACCAACAGCAAGGTCCATGGTTCATGGTGGTGGGGGGAGGGGTGGGGGGGGGGGAATTTCAGTTACTGCTCTTAAAATATCTTGGCAGGCTGTTCTACCACTTGTGTTTATTCATAAGTTTTTGTTTGTCTGAAGTAATGGTATTGTGATCAGGTATCTTATTACACATATTTGATTAATCTTAATGGTACACAGAAAATAAAAAGTAACTGTGGAAGTAAATAGGTCTTTTTATGTTTTCTTGTATCATGTCCTGACATGAGGTCCTTCCTACACAAGATTATACCTACTTAACCCGGTACTTTTTTTGTAGCTCTTTGTCTTGGGTACGCATAACAAAATATTTATGCTGGATAACACCTTCACGGATGCAGATCTGGTGCAAGCGTTGCTGCTCTCATTTACAACAGCAGTTTTCTGTTACTGTGTGTACTAACCCAAAGAAATACTATTATTACAACATGCTACCATTTTGTCAAAAGGAAGGAATTATGTTTGAACCAAGAGCTATAATGCTTATCCCCGAATTAATTAAAATTTTGGTGATTAACACAACCTGAATTGAATATTATTCATCTGTGAAAGATAATTTTAATCCAGAAAGTTACTTTTTTATAATATTCTATTTAGCCTTCATCAGTATAACACTATTTAGCCAAGGTTTCCTGTACTTGGAATGTGTTAATTGTTTATGGATTCATTGCCTCTACAAATTCATTGTTTTAGTATGTAGACTACTCCATAATTTCATTGTAAGATGTGCATATTAACACTTTGACTGTACAGTATAGCATTTAGTATTGCAGTTTGGGGCAACCTGTTTTTCCAGTTGGAAAGGAAGTTGCTTAAAAAATGCTTGTTTTAGTGTGCACTCCTCTCATTCTTAGTTGTATGGGTAGCCACATTTTATGTTTAGTGCATCATTAGGAAGCTTTTCATCATCATTAGGGACTCTTCAGTTCCATGGTGAAAAGCTAAACACACTATGTAACATTACTGACCTGGTTATATTGCTGGTATTCTTTCATAATGCTAAACTTTTGAAGTATCATTATCTGAAAGTGGTTGAAGATGTAGTCTAGTTCAGTGATGGGCATGACATCATTGATTTAAACTTGTCATTACTTCACATATCTTAGTGCCAAAACACACAATGATGAATATTAACTTTTGGTATAACTATTTTTATAGTTCAAATAGACCAAGTCAGCTACTACAATTGATGAACTCTAAACAGTGATGGGTTCTTTCCATGGCAAAGTCGTCATCCTAGTCTACAAAAAAGTAAACCTTCAGAAAATAGCATTTGAAAGAAATAAGTCACTGAAGCTTTACTAACACTTTAACACAGAGAAGTTATGTGGATGACTACAGACAGATTTTTCAAACAAGTTCATTAAATAATCACACTGAGTGACTGTAACAGTAAGATCTGCTCATATTAGTGACTTTGACATTGAAATGTGGAGTAGATATGGATTTTTACATTGAGATATTAAGATGAAAACAGCTAATCGTGACTCTGCCATGGAAAGTTACTGTAACAATTACTAGAACCTAAATTCCTATTGCTATATTAAGAGAACATTTTTGAAATTAGTGGCAATGACAATATTGGGAAGCAACTAATAATTTGGTTTATCTGAAAAGTTTGGTGGATTATTTTACTCTTATCATGCACACTGCCGTGGGAATTTACCAAGCCTCTTGTAAATTTAACAGGATAGTAGTTTCCTCCATTTCTTAATTGTCAAATTACTCTGATAACCAAAGCTATTTTCTAGTTCAGAAAAATTACAGCAAGAAAATTATAACTACATCTATGATTTTATAAACATACTTAAAGGTCCAAACAATAACATTATTTTCTGGGTGTGGAAATTTAATTATGAATGACATTTTAGTTAATTAATTTTCACAAATAATAAAATGTTTACTGATAGAGTGAAATGAGGGCTTTCAAATAATTTATGTCATTCTGGTAATAAACATTTGTTAGCTCACAATATGTTCTTGAGCATATGGCTTCTGAATAAAGCAAATTACAGATTTCTCTTAAAAGAACACATACAATGTTTACATTAGCAGAACTCGTTAAACTGACAGATAATGAATTTTACTGAAACATCACTTAAATAGGAATTTTGGTGCTTTGTGTAAATGTGGTACATCTACAACCAGCAGAATATAAAAAAAGAAAAAAGAAAGTTATCTAAGGAGTAGATTTATAGCAAATGCAGTTACTCCAACTTTCCAAGTTTCGAGTTCCTCATCTCTACAATGGAAGTATGTATTCTACTGTCCCCACCTTAAAAAAGTGAGTCTACATTTCTCAAATCCAAAATGGTGCATGCATGTCAATCAGTGTTTCTGAAGTTACTGTTGATTGCTTTAGCACTGCAGATAAATCTAGCTACATTATGAAAACCTACCAAATTTGGGATAGCTTTAACCCAGCACACAGCTGCAAGATCATGAAGGGAACATGGCATTAAAAAAATGCTGTAAAATAATAATAGAGTACTTGTGTACATAGTACACAGAGCTACAAAAGCAAACTTAAGAGAGTGGCATACAAGGGCAGTCAAATATGAAAAATGTGGAAAAATGTAAGTAAACTACTCATTAATACTGAAGTACTTGCCATAGTTGTTAACACATTTATTCCACTGTAATTGCCTTACAATGGTCAATGCCTTTGTGGAAAAATGTTGCCAGACACACACCTCTTTATCTGAAGCAAAGGGACAGCCATGAATGCCTTTCTTCAGCACTTTAAAAATATGGAAATCACATGGAGAGAGATTGGGACTTTATGGAGAATGTGTGTTTCCCAGCAAAGCTTCTACAACCTACTCTATACAGTCTTGGCAGGCATTTTAGTGGCAGGTTGCTTAAACTATGATGCAGAGTTTTGTCTGGGAAGCTTTCACACAACCTCCATACAGTCCCAATCTTTCCTTATGTGATTTCCATATTTTTGGAGCCCTAAAGAAACATTCTTGGTCATTCGTTTGGTTCACACTAAGAGTTCGTACAACACTGCAAACATTTTTCCATGAAGTGATTGACCATCTAGTCTCACAGGGGCATAAATGGATTCACAGCTATGGTGATTACTTTTGGAATACTTAACAGTTAACTTACTTTTTTCTATCAATCTTGTTTTATGGAGCTTTCCTCTTCATGTATTCTTTCTGAAGTTTTGCATCAGTGTAACCAAATACATTACAACAAAAAAAGATGAATGTGACAGGGTTCAGATCCCATACAGAGCCAATCACAAAATATTCTCATTTCATTCATCACTTTCAAATTATTGTTTAATTCTGGTATGTTAACGCAATGCTAAATCTATAGTGGCAGATCCATGATTAGGTTGGGATTTCTTAATTAACACATACTAAGATTTTTGCATGTGAGCAGTGCAAACTTTCCCCTCTGCCTCCAACCCCTCCACCACACAAAAATTCATAAGACCTATTTTGTTTATCAGTTTCTTTGAGTGGCAGCGGCAGTGTGCGTAAACACAAACACACATACCTGACCACAGAGTCTGGCTGCCAAGGCCAGAATGTGAGCAGCAGTGCAACACTCTCAAAGTCTTCCCTTGGCAGCCAGAGACTGTGGCCGCGTCTGCGAATGTTGTGTTTGTGTGTTGTGTGCTGTTTAAATCTAATGAAGACCTGTTTAGCTGAAAGCTGTGTTTGACAGTCTTTTTGTTGTGCCTATCTGCGAATCAGCGACTCCACTATATGGTGGGTAGCAACTATCCTTTTCATAAAACTGTCGAACACATATCTTCATTTTTTATTGCTGTGACAAGACGAAGCAATTCAGTTACAGTTACTGGCATCACTATTCTAAACCAAACAACTGCTTTGGTTGTTATAACCAGTGCTGGATTTGTGATGGTATGCCATACTGATACCTCTGACAAGTCACAGTACTGGTACCTCTTCTTTTTTATAAATCAAGCACTGGTCATAACTGTTACTACTTCTACTTGTTTTATTCGAGATCATGTCACATCCACAAGGTCAAACCAAACTGAACTTATCTAGTAGGAACTGTTGTAAATAAGTGTTCATTTTCATAGCCCATTATGTACTCTCACAGACTGATCAATCTGAAGTTACAAGCAGAGGAGAGGTGATGCGTGGAATGAATCAAAGAAAAAGAACTGAACACATGCCAAATAAGAAGCTGTGTATCACTGGCCGAATGTGCTACAATTAGCTCATTATACCATATTCTAAACATATACACAGTGAATCTTTGATGAGGCTCAAGTTGCACTCTGGCACAAATTTTCACATGTCACTAATATACCTAATACAGCTGATGTCTAATAGTTCACAGTAAGCAAACAAATTTTGAATAATTGAATATATTATAACAACATTCCATGCAGAACCAATCACAACACAGATTCATGATTCTGTAATTACTTTCTGTGGGTGGGGACGGGAGCAGGGATTGTGAACAACACATGTATAAGATGGGACAATACAACATATGTAAAAGACATACCGATAACTCCTTTTGCAATAAACAAATTTATTTTACTGCTGTTATTTTTAACATGTCATACTAAAAAAATCACATTCACTGCAACAGTAACTCCAACACAAGAGATACACGTGTCATCCACGTCAATAAACATTTTATGACATGGGTTTTCACAGTGGAATGTAAACCATTTCATTTTCTTGAAGTTTATCTATGATACTACTACACACAGTGATATAACATTATTAATATATTACCAGACACATTAATTTGACAGAGATGGTAAAATAAAAATAATGATCCTGGGTACTGGCTGTTGCCTATCCCTAGTAACCATCACAGAAAATATAGGGTGTTGGCAGAGAACGTTTGGTTGTGCAATCCTGTAGTCACTCTGTTGTGGTACTGGATTTGCAATGTGTTTCTGAAAATACATCAAAGATATATTGAATGAATTATTGCATATTTTAAGATAGAATCTGGCAGTAACGGAAAGAACAAACGTGAGTAGAATAACATCATTAGATGTCAAATTAGAATAACATCAATACATGTCAAAATAGAAAAGAATTATGTATGTACTGATCAGCAATATGAATTTTGTATGTAGAATACACCACTCTGTGGCCAATTAGGTGCAAATAATTTTCAAAAAACTCCCACATTTAACTACATACTAAGTTGTTAAATGGTGGCACATTTAATCAGCTAATCTGATCATGTATTGCATTCACACTGCAACTGGACAGCTGAAGATAGTGATGCTAGGGATTTACCGACACTCATTATATAGGTACATGTTCTAATATCACCTTCACATTATATACATTTACTAACATTTCTTGACATAAATAAACCATCACAATTTCAAAAGAATAGAAATTTATTCTACTCATTCATCATATTCTGTACATCCCACCAAGAAGGTGAAAAATAATAGAAATTTCTTCTACTCTACCGCCAAGGAGGTGAACCTACAGGGAGTAAGTGAAGGTAAACATTAAGAAAAGACAAACAAACATTGCTTAAGCTGTACACTATATTAACAAGAAACTATCACAATACTGCTTAATGCTAGTTCTTTTTATGCCAGTTAAATGTGTTCTAGTGAATTAGAAAGAAAGCTGCTGCTACTTCAGCTACATTAGTTAGCTTCAGGATGCCTTATAAGAAACTTGATATTTAGTTCATTAATCAAGTATTTTTTAGAAAAAACAGTAACCTACATATGTAATTACATAGGACAGTTTACAACACACTACCTGCCATCCACCTAAAGAAGGAATGAAATCCTTGCACTAAGATAATCAATGGAAGGAGTCACTACTGACGTATTTTTTAAATTTTCCTTTGAATTTCCTGAGATAACTAATTTCTTGTTGTATGTTAGATGGGAGCTTCTCAAATATCTTCATACCATAGTACATAACTTTGTTAAATCTTAGTTAAGGGTGCAAAGTTTACACAAAAGTTATATTTCTGTCTTGTATTGATAGTGCAGATCAAATTTCAGCATGAACTGATTTTTTCACAACCACACTACGCCTTGATTAAAGTAACTGTGATTGTGGGAGTGACTAAGAGTCAGACAACTGCCGTTCTTTCTTGACACCTATGTGCCCACTATAATGACTGATTTTTAGGCACCACACAGCTTTCTCAGCTGCAGTACGATGCACAGGAAGGCGAGAGGCAACTGTTGCTCTATCCACCATCCCCACTGACGTACTTCCCACTGCTGCTGACAATGACAACAATAAAAGTAATCTGAATGTATGTTTTGCTCTATTTGCATTGCATGTGCAGCTCTTGCTCATTCTATGTGGAATGTTGTATATAATGAATGACCCTGCACCACCATAGCTGTCTGCCAGCCATGAGGTTATTTTAATGAAAATTTAGAAGAAAACATAACAATTGTTTATCACTAAGTCTGCCAAAGGTTCACAAAAGCGTTCAACAACAACCACAAAAGTTTTCTTATATAATTCACTAATATAATCTGAGAGGGGACGACAGAAGTGTCCGATCCCACGCGTCGGCTTTGACCCGTGACGTACGGGTGTTGTCGTGTGACGTCATGATGGCGCAGAGTTTGCCTTGTGAGTGTGGCGTGTTTGTAGATGTCGTCGTGTTGTGGTTTGTTGTGCTCTCTTGTGGTGTGTTCAGGGTTTTCGTTTGTGTGGTGTAATGGGCTCAGTTTGCTTTTGCTCATTATCCAGAATTGTTCGAGTGTCGGCTGTGTTTGTAGTGGAATTCGTTTCAGTGAGTTAACGATTTTGTGTGAAGCTTAATATAGTGTTGTTTATTGTAGATCGTGTGGTAATTTTAGTAAAATTAATCAGTTGTTGTTTTTTGTTCAGGAATGCATATGACGAATGCCACTACAACAGTAGTAAGTTGCATACAACACAGCTATGAAACTAAATCTGCCGTTTATAACGTTCATGAGTACAACACTACACGTGCAGCTTTAGTACATACGTCACAGTCTAAACAGATCCTATACATTTATATTCTATGGGAAAATACGATATTCTAGCCACAATCATTTTAACCGATCATCCTGTTTGCATCCCAGAATCCGAATGTACATTACATTTCCTGTTTTCTCTCTAACAATTTTGTGTTCCGCTTTTCGTCCCTTAGAACTCACAATACCACAAAGCCCATTACTAAATAGGATCTACTTGCCTGGATTTCCAAAGCTGTGCGCCGTCGACGAAAGAAAAGCTTACTGTAATTTAAATACTGGAGCGAGGGAAGGCTAAGTTTCCGACTTCTTCGAAAGTCGAAGTTTGGAAATACTACCAGTCTACCCGATTTGACCCTTAGCTTGAGGAGTTGCTTTTTGGGAATTACTGGGGGAGACAGGGATATATACAAATACGTCAGGCCCCATAACGCACTAGCAAACCATTTTGCAGTTGATAAGAGAAATGTTGGAAGAAGAAGAAGATATATTTCACGTATAGTAAAGCACTGAATAGATACCGATACTCAATTTAGGCTTTTTATATAGGGACGGAATATACAATCCGTACCTTACAAAAATTGGATTCATTAAAGTTAAGTATAGACAAGCTCCCTTAACAAACAGCAGATAGTTACCATATCTAAAGAATACCTTACCAAGAAATTTTGTGGGTATGAAATATATTCTTCACAGACAAACCAAGGGCGAGGGTGGTTATTGCTATTTTATTAGCAGTATCAAAATAAATACTTGATATAACTACGGAATTGTTTCTTACTCTCAATATTTTCGTGCTGAACTTGTAAAGTAAAATAAGCAGCGCTTGAATACTTCAGTGTTGCTGGGCGCTGCCAACAGATGTCACTGCGAGACGCCACCTCAGAAAATATGGCGATCATTTTAGCTCCGTCTGCAATTCGTAACTGGCCGAAAACGAGTCGGATTGGAGCAACTACACCTAAAAACAAAGCTTACGCACACAATTCTGTGGGAGCTGTGATGTTAGCGTTCTGCGGTTGAGCAGTGCTATCTGTGGTAGAAGCGGTGTTTCATGTTTGGAAGCGTGGTCACTGCATTGGTTTGTTTTCGTAGCAATGACTGAAAGCATGGCATTGTTTTCGTAACATTTGTGGCGGAAATCTTGTTCTCACTGTCATATGCGATTCGGATTGTTATTGAGCATCTGCTCAAAATGCCACGCAAGTGCTGTATGCCCTATTGTAGGGGAAACTACGACAACGGTTTAAAAGTTAGCGTCTTTTCATTCCCGTCTGATGAAGCATTAAGATTGAAACGGATCGCTGCAGTTCATAGGAAAGACTGGGAACCCAGTAAACAGTTTGTTGTAAGTATCTGTAATTTAACTTTATTTCTATATTGTTACCCTTTTTAATACTGTTATGTCACAGAACTGAAAATTCAAATCAATAGCCTATCTATAACGAAGCATTATACTTTTAAGCTCACTTTATGCAGTCCTCAGTTAGATTTCGTTTGTCGGTTTACATTCTGCCTTTACGTTAACAGTGAAATATATGCTTCTTTTCAGATATGTGAACTACATTTCACTGCAGACGACATTGAGAAAATTACCAGTGCTTACGACCCAAAACTGGCAAACTCTTTACAGCACTTTTGGACCGCCCACGTTTAAAGAAACGTTCGTGAAAATTTATCGTAAAGGGTACTTGTAATCAGTTTACAGATTAAAGTACAGGTTCCTTAATTTTCTTACGATATTGTTAAATATCTAAGATCAATAAACATTGCTATACGACTCTCTCTCTATTTGCGGATGCTGTACCATCAAAGTTGCCAGGATGGCCTACGTATTTATCTTCAAAACAAGCACCAGCTCCAGAAGATCCAGAGGGTCGCGAACGTTTGGGGAACCAAGCACTTGAGAAAGTCATTGAGCAGAGTGTGGAATCACACAAAAAATGATGGAGAAGAGTTCATTTCCTAGTTTAGAAGATTTTAAATCAAAATTATCTGATTGTGAAAAGCACAGTGACTGGGTCACGGGTGTTAAAGGATGCTCCTTATCTAAGTGTTGTGTGTCATGTCGTTATAAATAGTGATTTAGTGTTAAGTGCATTTGTGAAGGAAGCTGAGCTAAATTGTGCTGGTAAGATTAAATTATCAAACCAAGTAAGTGATACTGGTACAGTTAGCAATATTTTGAAAGAGTTGTATATGATGTTTCATATAAACGAGGCTCCATTTGAGGCAAGTTTGTCTTGCATTGAAAACATTTTGGAAAACTTGTAAGAAAAATTACCAGAAAGTGAGCATAAAATTAAATTTTTGAAGGAACAAGTTTCATTTCCAAGATTTAATAGTCCAACAGAGATTAGGTACGGAAGTGTTTCAATGATTTTATGGTCATTAGCTTATTCTATCAGGCCACATGCATATTGGTTTTTGATGAGTGCTCATAATTTTTCCATTCCAAGTCCCAGTACTTTGTCAAAACTTTGCAGTAAACTTCCAACTAACCCAATCATTGAGCATCAGAGTGAGCAGTTTCTCAGTTACATACCACAAAAAGTTGGTGCTTTATCTGTGAATGATAAAACTGTCCTGTTGATGGATGAGATTTATTTAAAGTCACAACTTGCCTATAAAGGTGGCAATGTTGTAGGTGGTGCTTTTTGCACAGATGTGGTTTTGAGTGCAACTAGTGCTTATGTTTTTATGATCCAGAGTATGGATTCAGTGTACAGTTCACACAATTCAATTAAACTAGAAGCAGTGGGATTTCAGGTAATAGTAGTAGCTGACAATAATGCTATTAATAAGAAAGCTATTTCATACTTTTCTTCCCCCCCCCCCTCCCCCTCCTAGTGTACAGATAAAATAGGTTCATCCTGAGCAGACTTCTGCAGACCGCCCAATTTATTATTTTGTAGATACTGTACACATTTTAAAATGTAAACGGAACAACTGGGGTAACGAAAAGGACCAAATTTTGTGCTTTCCTTCTTTTAGTGATAGCTTGAAGGGAGGTCTTGCTTCTGTTACAGCACTGAAGGAACTACATTTACTAGAAAAAGGTGAACTATTGCAGTATGGCAGCACTTTAACACTTAAGTCACCATATCCAAATTCTTTTGAATGGCAAAATGTGAAATTAGCATTGTGTATTTTTAATAACACGACAGTTGTTGCAATGCAACATCTAGGTGCAAGAAAGAATTTGAAAACTGGGAGAGTACTGCCACATTTGTAAAAATAATAAGTCAGTGGTTTGATATTAAATGTTGAAACGCTGATGAAGGGTAAAAGGCTAAGAAATGTTTACCAAGAACAGATTACTCTCAATTCAAAACATATTCATGACTTTTTGAGAAACTTTCTCTCGTGGTTGTGTTCATGGGAAGATTGCAATGGAGGAAAGAAATTGACCAGAGAAACACACTTTGCTCTCAAACATACTACTGCAGCCTTTATTGATTTTAGTGAATACTGGCTGTGTGAGAAGAAGAGAACATATTTGCTCTTTGGGAAAATACAGACAGACAGTTTGAAGGACAGGTTTGGGAAGTACCGCCAACTTAATGGGGGAAGTTACCATGTATCGCTAAGGCAGGTATTTGGAACAAGGAAAATTAAGCGCCCAGAGTATGTTTCCTCTTGTATTGAAGTCCAAAGTGTTTGGTGATTTTGTTGTAAGACCTAATTATGTTGATGCTGCTTGTTGTAGAATCCCAGGCTTTCAAGATATCGACAACCCAGAGCTATTAAATGTAGTAGTTGATGATAGTGATGTTGATGAAATAGAGGAAAACACTTGGCCATTACTCCATTATATTGCTCACACCAAGTGCATCTAAAATAAATTGTCCATATTGTGAAGGGTTTGTAACATCCGAAGAAACAAGACAAGCAGATGATTTGATAATGGCAAATGACAGGGGAGGTTTAACATACCCTAGCAGTGATGTAGTCACATGTGTTTCCTATGTATACTTAACACTATAAAAAATTCTTAAAGAAAAGGAAAAATTTGTTCCTGCAACAAGTAAATCAAAGAAATGTGCTTGTGAAAGAAGCAGCCATTAATGTGCCAAAAGACTTACTTCTTGGTTTCCATTGTTTAAAAGGTCACACTCTTGAATCTATCATACATTGTATATTGACTTGCAGTGCAAATATTTTACTAAACAACTTTGTAAAACGAAAAAGTGATGTGTGTGTGACAAAAGATGTAAGTATTTATAAAAGAATGAAAAAGTCTTGACATCTGACTCCTTGTCACAAAAAATTGTGAAATAAATGTTTTCTGGAAATTTCCTTATTATAGTGAAGCTTGTTAAGTATCACATGCCCCTTTTTCATAAGTTATTAAATGAAAAATCTTTTAATAAATGATTTACATTATTTGCGGTGAATTTTTAAGGTCCTAGTGTAATTTTATTAACAATCAAGGAAAATTATTATTAATTATGTAGTCTAAACTATCATGTGGAAGGTTACTTAATTATAAAATCGAATATGCAGCAAGGCAATGCTGTAAGTGCTTAAAATTTTACATCGCATAAAAAGTAGGTAGTGGTGACTGAAAAAATAGGATAAATGATTTATATTATTTGTAGGCGAATTTTGAAGGACCTAGTGTTCTTTCTTTTTTTTTTTTTTTTTTTTTTTTTAATTCGAGGAAAAACATTATTCCTTAGGTAGCCGAAATATTGCGTTGGTTACATAATTGTAAGATCTAATCAGCAGCAAGGTGACGCTATAAGTGCTTAAAATTCTAAAAAGTAGGTAGTGGTGACTATATGAACTGCCTTTGAAGATACAGGATCCAATATTTATATAAATCTTTTTCACTCGATCGTGTTACGCCACAGTTCATCATTTATAATCTAGGTGATACAGTATGCAGTACTCTCTTAGTTGAGGGTTTCATTGTTTTCGTTACTTCTATCATTAGTCAAATAGCGAATGTGCATTCCCTTCCGCTACTTCAGTGCTAGTTTCTGAGCTCAGTCGCAGAGCTGTGATGTCACAGCAGGTGTAGCGAGGCTTAGTTCCTTGGTGGTGTTGATAGGAGAACTACGATTAGGTTTGTTGAAACAGTCACCAGTGGGCTCACACGCATGGTTGTTGCAAACAGAAAACACACCGTCGCCATGTTTTTTAAATTTTGCCTCTGTACTTTCTGTATGCCTTCATTAGCGTCATCAACCCCATATTTTCTCTGTTTTAACTTCTGCAACTTTTCCGCCACTTTACCGTTTTTAAGAAAGTCACCGTTTTATTGCCTTTTTGTATCGTTTGTTACCTTCCCATAATGTGTTTTTTTTTCTCTTCTCTTATTTGGGCTTTACGCGTCTATCACCAGGGGGGAATGAATTCAGTAAGGGAATAAAATTAACATCTCGAGGGTTGGATCCCCTCACTTCCAAATCGGAGGATTATGCCACCCGGGCTACTCTCAAGGTGCCTTTGCTATCTGTCTGCCGGCTGCCGCCCGGTGCTCCCCACCACCACCGCCGCCGCCGGCGTCCCCCTGTCCTTGTCACAGCCACCCTCCATATTTGTCTATTTCCCCATTTCAGTGACTGCTATTGCCAGTGGACAACTTATTCCATCATGGACACACCCACTAGCACCATCATTTACGCCTCTACTTGCCCCGCATCCACCATTACCTCGTGGAGTGCCTCCCACTACCTTAAACAATGTCCTAACCTTGGCCTCGTCCTTCCTGCAACACCTGCTACGAATTCCATCCCACCCACTCCTCCAAATGCAAAGCCAAACCCCCTCTCATCAATCCTGAGCTCACTGTCCCCATTCACCACATTGACCATCCCATCAATTTCCTCCACCCTCCCCCTACAGCTGAAGACATCTGGTTCCTGACCATTGTTCTGCAGAATATCCACCCACTGCAACATCCCCACACAATCCAGCAGATCTCCCTTGCTGCTGCTCCGTCTTCCATTTCAATAGCTACGCCACTTACTCTCACAACCAGGCCCACTTTATCTTCATATGCCTAGACACTTGTTTAAGCTCCTCTCTGCTGTTCCCCTCCCACTCTGCTGAGCTACTGACAGACAAAACAACGAAACTATCGTCTGAAGAACACGTGTCTGATTTCTACCAACCACATACAGGCCCATTCTGAGTGCTGTGCAGATTGCCAAAAGACTACGTGATAGATTGGAACGGAAAGCCGGGTTTTTCTTAGTACGAAAACACACAGCAATCACAGACAATTCTAGCTACTTAATCCATGGCAGCAAATGGATAAATGTATGTACAATGATGCTGGGAGTGGAATGACAAATCGACATGATTGGGCTGAGCGCCCTTTATTTGACAAAATAATACTAATCTGGAATCTAGATTTCTAATTTTTATGATGGTTTTTATGCACTCAGGCCCCAAAGAAACTGGTATAGGCATTCAGATCCACAGATACTGTTCACCACATTAACCAGCTGTGTGCTGCATTGTGCAGCTACCTACTGCCAGGTACTCCATATCAATGACATCATGAGAGAGTAGAATGGGACGCTCCGCGGAACTCACAGACTTTGAACATGGTCAAGAATTCACAGACTTTGAACATGGTCAAGTGATTGGGTATCACCTGTGTCATACGTCTGTATGCGAAATTTCCCCACTCCTAAACATACCTAGGTGCACTGTTTCCGATGTGATAGTGGAGTGGAAACTAGAAGTAACATATGCAGCACAAATGCGTACAGACCGACCTCGTCTGTTGACTCGCAGAGACCGCCGTCAACTGGAGAGGATCGTTATGTGTGGTAGGCAGACATCTATCCTGACTGTCACACAGGAATTCGAAACTGCATCAGGATCCACTGCAAGTACTATGAAAGTCAGGCAGCAGGTGAGAAAACATGGATTTCATGGTCGAGCAGCTGTTCATAACCCACACATCACACCGGTAAATGTCAAACGACGCCCCGCTCGGTGTAAGGAGAGTAAACATTGGACGATTGAACAGTGGAAAAACGTTGTGTGGAGTGACGAATCACGGTACACAATCTGGCGATCCAATGAACAGCGTGCGGGTATGGCGAATGTCCGGTGAACGTCATCTGCTAGCGTATGTAATGCCAACAGTAATCTTCGGAGGTGGTGGTGTTATGGAGTGGTCGTGTTTTTCATGGAGGAGGCTTGCACCCCTTGTTGTTTTGTGTTGCACTATCACAGCACGGACCTACATTGATGTTTTACCCACCTTCTTGCTCACACTGTTGAAGATCAAGTCGGGGGTGGCGATTGCACCTTTCAACACAATCGAACACCTATTCGTAATGCACGGCCTGTGGGGGAGTGGTTACACGACAATAACATCCCTCTAAAGGACTGGCCTGCACAGAGTCTTGACCTGAATCCTATAGAACACCTTTGGGATATTTTGGATGGCAACTTCGTGTCAGGCCTCACTGACTGACATCAATACCTCTCCTCAGTGCAGCACCCCGTGAAGAATGGGCTGTCATTCCCGAAAAAACCTTCCAGCACCTGATTGAACCTATGCCTGCAATAGTGGAAGCTGTGATCAAGGCTAAAGGTGGGTCAACACTGTACTTAATTCCAGCATTACCGATGGAGGGCGCCACGAACTTGTAAGTCATTTTCAGCCATGTTTCCGGATACTTTTGAGCACATAGTGTATGTTTTGTAGGGGGAAACTGCTGTAAATTTTCAAGCTTTTACGTGAATATACTTTGCACATCCTTCTGCAAGCGAGAAGATATCGTGAAGTACGATTGGGAAAGGCTGTAAATTAACCATCTATGTCCATTTATTGAGTCCAGATGTTGAACAGAGAGAGTGTCAAATACACTGACAGAAGAAAAAATCGCACCAACAAATAATAATTACTGTGGAGTAATGAAATTTCTTGGCGAAACTTGCTTTGGTAACATATTTCAGTGATTAACACTGCAAGGTCATAGGTTAATTTAAGTGCAAGATAAGCTGTCGCAAATCAAAGGGATAGTACACTATTAACCAGTGTAAGTTCCAAAATGTTGACTGAAACCATGAAAACTTAGATGCATTGTGTTGTGCAGGTCTCAGGTGTCAGTTTGTGGGGTGGAGTTCCATGTCTGTTGCACTGGGTCGGTCAATAACGGTATGGTTAATGCTGGATGTGGATAGCACTGGATCTGTCGTCCGATAATGTCTCATATGTGCTCGATCAGACAGATCGGTGGTGGAGCACGCTAAAGCAACATGTCGATTCTCTGAAGAGTGTATTGAGCTACAATAGCTGTATGCGGTCGAGTGTTATCCTGTTGGAAAACACCCACTGGAATGTTCTTCATGAATGGCACCACAACAGATCGAATCACCGGACTTACATACAAATTTGCGGCCGGAATGCGTGGGATAACCACGAGAGTGCTCCTGCTGTGATACGAAGTCGCACTCCAGACAATAGCTCCAAGTATAGGTCTATTGTGCCTACCACACTGACAGGTTGGTTGCAGGTCGTCAGCTGGCCAAGTCCTAAACAACACACGGCCATCACTGGCACCGACCGACACAAGAAGCTCTCATGAGGAAACACAGCAAACTGCACCCTGCCATCCAATGAGCTCTTGCTTGACACTAATGGCGCTGGTTTGGGTTCAGTGGAGTGCAGATTACAAGGCGCCTGGCTCGGAGCTGTTCTTGAGGCAACTGGTTTCTAACAGTTAGTTGTGTCACTATAGTGCCAACTGCTGCTTACACTCCTGGGGCAGACGCAATACGCTGCGCCATAACCGTACGCCAAACACGATGGTCATCCCCCTTGAAAGTGCCAATGTGCCTGTCTGGAGCTCATTTTTCTTGTGACTACATTTTTGTGACCACTGCTGACAGCAATAATGTACAGTGAGTACTTTCCAGCTTAGTCTTTTTGCAGTATCACAGACAGAACATCCAGCTTTGCGTAGCCCTATAATACAGCCCCATTGAAACTCAGTGAGACATTGATAATGGCATCTTTGTCTCCTTAAAGGCATTGTTGTTGGCCGCTGCGGCCGAGCGGTTCCAGGCGCTTAAGTCCAGAACCGCACTGCTGCTATGGTCGCAGGTTCGAATCCTGCCTCGGGAATGGATGTGTGTGATGTCCTTAGGTTCGTTAGATTTAAGTAGTTCTGAGTCTAGGGGACTGATGGCCTCAGATGTTAAGTCCTATAGTGCTTACAGCCATTTGAACCATTTTTGGAAGGCATTCTTGACTAACATCAATTCAGCACACCCAATAGCAGAGGTAACTGAAGCTACTAGCACCACCCTTATGCGACTGTGACGCAATCTGAAAAGACATCATCTTTCAGACATAGAAACACACCTGTCGTCTTTCGTTTATAATGCACAGCTCCCTCTTGGTGTTGGTATTTTCTTTCCTGTCTGTGTATTGGTGATCCTTCTACTTCACTATATTATCTGCTTTCCGTATACAGAAACATAAGAGCTAACATGTACCAAATGCAAACTCATAGCTACTCCAAGTTTTCAATGCAAACTTTTGGAAATTCTTGCAGTGGGTTAGTTAATTCTGAACTAGCACAATAACTACGACCATAAGTAAAATCAACAGTTATACTCTGCAAATGACTGTGAGATGCATGGCAGGGGGTACGTCCCATTGTACCTGTTATTAAGGCTTTTTCCTGCTCGATTCGCACATGGGGTGCGGGAAGATGGATTGATTGAATGCGTGCAGCAATTATGCTAATCTTATCCTCACTATGCCCCTGTCAGCAATACGTAGCGAGCTGTGTTATTTCCCCAAGCCGGTCTCCCATCTCAACATCCTAGCCATGTCGTGGCAGCATCGTATCTTGTTCAGTAACATCCATTCTCTAGCTACCAACAACGATCTCCTCATGCACACCCTCCTGACCCACTACGTGGATGCCTTCCTCATCAATAAAACTTTTCTCCAGCCCCCGCGTATCATAAGCACTTCGCCCTACTTCATTCACTGCTCCGATAATCCCTTCCTGATTGCACGTGGAAGAGTTGCCATCAGCCACCTACGCCAGGTCCCTGTTTGGCTCCAAATCCTCCTTCATGACCCCACTGAACATTTTAACCTCAGCTTCTTTTTCCCTGGCCTCGCCATAAGCTGTGCCACCATCTATGTCTGTGCCACTGGCCCCATACCATTTAACATCCTTTCCCACATTGACTGCACCTTCTCCTCCTACGTGGTTGCCGCCAACCTAAACATCCGCAGTTGTACCACCGCCGAGCTAGGATGGTGGCATCAGTTCCTCACCTCACTTCAAGGTGATTTCCTTCCCATCCCCCACCACACCTTCCCCGAATCCAGTACCACTCCCAACATAGTCCTGGCCTTACAGCGGATGTTCTCGACCCTATTGGTAGCATTTGCCTGTCCTTATCGTGACAGATGGGTGGAACCCACGCCTCGCTCCATGCACCGACCCTCCCCAAAAGTTCGTCCACGACTACTCTCGTGCTAAATAGAATGCCTACCGGGCGACCCTAGATACCCGGTTTGATGACCACCCTCTGGCCTTCCAGCATCCTGATGATGTCACCCATGCCACCTGCTTTCTCCACCAAACCCTGTCTGAGGCTGTTGAAGCTCATTTCCCCACTACCTTCATTCACCTGCACTGCCCCACTTAACCCCCACAGGCCATCCTTCTCCTTCATGAATCCTGCCATCTCTACCACGACTTTCTCCACACATGGGACTGGGACACACTCCATCGCCACCGGCAACTATACAGTGGGATCTGAAATTTGCTCACTACCAGAAAACGCTGGGACTGGCACCAGCACCCACCTAAGTGATACTCTCCCTATCATCTCACCCAAGAACTGGTCAGCCTTCCATCGCCTTACTGGATCTAATCCCTCCCCGCATTATCCCCTCCTCCATGATGATCAACCTTTTCCTGACAACCTCAGTAAGGCCAATCATTTTGCTTCCTACCTGTCCAATATCCTTACTATTCCTGATGATCCCATGTTTGATTACTCCCTCTTCCCAGATGTCTGTGATTGTACTGACACCTCTGGTCCCCCGCATGCCCTTAGCTTCTAGTACTTGGACCACATCCCACACACACCTCTTAACATTCTCATCACCACACAAGACACCATAGCCACACTTCACACTAAACGTTACACCATTCCTGGTCACGACCCTGTCACCTACCACAATCTCCATGAGGCACCCGTATCTTTCCTCACCATCCTGGCTGTGCTCTATAATGTGGTCCTCATGACCGGCTACTACTGCGACCTGTGGAAAACCTCCCGGATCCTGATGTTCGTCAATCCCACCAAACCACCCACTGATGGGTCCTCCTACCATCCCCTCAATCTTCAGCAATGTCTTGGAGTCCATCTTCACCTGAAGAATTCACCAGCACTTCCACCTGCATTGTCTCCTTCCCTCTATCCAATGTGGCTTCCAACCCTCCTTCTCTGTTGATGACCTCCTCCTCCATCCAACCCACCTCCTCTCCGGTCAACTAAATTCCCATCGCTCCACCGTCTTCATGTCCCTTGACCTCAAACGTGCGTACAACCGTGTCTGGCATTCGCACCTCCTCGACAGCCAACTAAATTCCCATCGCTCCAGCATCTTCATGTTCCTTGACCTTAAACTTGCGTACTACCATGTCTGGCATTCTGGTCTCCTTTTCAAGCTCCAAACCTTCACCCTTCCCATCAGTTATGCCTGTCTGGTCGCCTCCTTCGTCTCCCACCACCCTCCTATGTCACCATCCACAATACTGACTCTTATACCTTCTACCCTTTCGCCAGTTTGACCCAGGGCTCCATCATCTCTCCTCTTCTTTACCTCCTCTATAAGGCGAACATGCCACCACCCCACCCCATCCAACTTCTCCAATTTGCTGATGAGACTGCCTTCCTTGCCCTCGGCCTCACCCTCCAATGCTCCCAATGCCTTCTTCAATCCCACCTTGACCAATTCACCGCTTGATGCAACCAGTGGTTGCTCATGATCAATCCTTCCAAAACCCAGGCAATCATGGTAGGGAACACCACCCCTATCTTCCGTCTCCTAGATTTTTACCTAACCATATATTGCCACCCCATCAACCTCACCCCAAACTCTCAAGTATCTTGGTGTCACCCTCAACTGCCGCCTTTCCTGGACCCCCATCTCTGGGCAGTCCAAGATGAGGCCCGTACCTGCCTCTGTCTCCTTAATTTCTTCTCCACCCAAACATGGGGTTACGACTTCTCCACTCTCTTCCACACTTATCAATCCCTCATCTGCTCCATCCTCTGCTATGCCTATCCCACCTGGGTTTCCGCCCCTCCCACATACTATAAGTCCATCCAAATCCTTGAATGCCATGTGCTCTGCCCTGCCTATTGCATCCTCCTCCCATCCCCCATGTGGATCCTGGCGACGGCGAAAAACACTAAATCACAAACATGATGGCAGACACACAAGAAACTGACGGTGATGATATCCGGAGCGCAAATGTCCACTGAACATGTACGAGTCTGGGGACCTGCCAAGAGGGGAAGAAGGTGGTGGGGGAGGGAGAGGGGAGAGCAAAGATGCCAATGGCAGAGAAGATGGTGGGAGGAATGAAGGTATGTGGGTAGGGGAAGCACGGGAGGAGGTGGGAAGAAGGGATGTGGGAGAGAAGGGGAAGAGAAGGGAGAGAGGGTGCCCATAGGAACAAACACAGGAAGAGGGAGAGGAGTATCAATGTTGGTAGGAGGGGTAGATGGAGGAGTGCGTCATCGGGGAGAGGGAGCTTGTGGAAACCTCCTTGGGAGACGGTAAGTAGAGTGGAGAGATGGAGAGCTGGTGGGAAGTGGAAATACAGGCACGGCAGCGGGCGGGGTTGGGAGAGGATGGGAGAGACAAGTGGGTGGGGAGTATCGAGGTTATGGGAGGTGTAGAGGACCCGTATCCATTCGAGGAAAAGGAGGTGGTGGGGGAACAGAATAAGGTCATACAGGATCTGCATGGGGGAGGGGAGACAGATGTGATAGGCGAGGTGAAGAGCATGGTGTTCAAGGATCTGAAGGGATTTGGAAAAGGTAGGAGGAGCGGAGATCCAGGCAGGGTGGGCGTAGCAGAGGATAGGGCACATGAGGGATTTATAGGTGTGGAGGATGGTGGTGGGGTCCAGACCGCAAGTGCGACCATAAAGGACCTTGTGGAGACGGAGTTGGGAGCGTGCCATGGCTTGGATTGTCCAGAGGTGGGGGGTCCAGGAGAGGCGACAGTCAAGGGTGACGCCAAGGTACTTAAGGGTGGAGGTGAGGGCGATAGGGCAGCCATAGATGGTGACATAGAAGTCGAGGAGGCGGAAGGAAGGGGTGGTTTTGCCTACAATGGTCGCCTAGGTTTTGGAAGGTTTGACCTTAAGCAACCACTGGTTGCACCATGTGGTGAACCAGTCAAGATGTAACTGGAGAAGATGTTGGGAGTGCTGCAGGGTGGGGCCAAGGGCAAGGAAGATGGTGTCGTCGGCGTACTGGAGAAGGTGGATGGGAGGTGAAGGCAGCGGCATGTCCACCGTATACAAAAGGTACAGAAGAGGGGAGAGGACGGAACCCGTGTTATGGTTGGTGTGGTAGGAAGCACATTGGGAAAGAAAGGACCCGATCAGACGGACGTAGTTAATAGGAAGTGCGAAGGTTTGGAGCTTGAAGAGGAAACTGGAGTGCCACAACTGGTCAAGAGTCTTGCTTCGAGGTCAAGGGAGAGGAAGATAGCGGAGCGACGGCAATTGAGCTGTTGGGAGAGGAGATGAGTGAGGTGAAGGAGAAGGACATCGGTAGAGAAGGATGGCCGAAAGCCACACTGGGTAACGGGAAGGAGGTGGTGCTGGTTGAGATGCTAGTGGATGTGTCGGTTAAGGATGGATTCCAGGACCTTGCTGAAGACCCGTGTAAGGCTAATGGGACTGTAGGAGGAGACAGCGGACGGCGGTTTGTCAGGTTTAAGGAACATCAGGATGCAGGAGGATTTCCACATGTCGGGGTACTAGCTGGTGGAGAGGACTACATTGTAGAGCCTGGCCAGGGTGGAGTGGAAAGAGGCAGTAGCTTCACAAAGGTGACACGATCGTGACTGGGAGCGGTGTTGCTTTTGTGCGGAGTGTAGCGATGATATCCTGAGTAGTGATGGGGGCATTGAGTTCGTTGTGTGCAATGTTGTCCAAGTAACAGAAACCAGGAGCGAGGGGAGGGACAGAGGTGTCAGTTCGATCGTGGACATCCGGGAAGAGGGAGTAATCGAACTGGGGATCGTCAGGGGTGATAAAGACATCGGAGAGATAGTCTAGAATGGTAAAGACAACCAAAAGGTAGGAGACAAAGTGATTGGCCTTACTAAGGCTGTCAGGGAAGAGTTGGTTATCATTAAGGGTAGACAGTTATTGAAATAACTGCCTGTATCAGAGGAACGGTGATAGCAGTAACCGTTACTTCTCAGTAACCAGTTATTTCTATCAGTTACGTTATTTTTTGCCACCTCTAGTGCTGCTACTGGAAACGGCTGAAAGCAAGGGGAAACTACAGTCGTAATTTTTCCCGAGGGTGTGTGGTTTCGCTGTATGGGAAAATGATGATGTTGCCCTCTAGGGGAAAATATTCCAGAGGTAAAGTAGCCGCCATTCGGATCTCTAGGTGGGGACTACTGAGGAGGGCGTCGTAATCAGGAGAAAAAAAAATAGTGCTTTATGTATGGGAGCGTGGAATGTCAGATCCCTTAATCAGGCAGGCAGGTTAGAAAATTTAAAAAGGGAAATGGATAGGTTAAAGTTACATATAGTGGGAATTAGTCAAGTTCAGTGGCAGGAGGTACAAGATTTCTGGTCAGGTGAAACGGGGTTATATATAAAAAATCAAATAGAGTAATGCAGGAGAAGGTCTAATACTGAATAAAAAAAATAGGAGTGTGGGTGAGCTACTGTCGACAGCATATTTAACACCTTATTGTAACGAAGATAGACACGAAGCCCACTCCTACCACAATAGAACAAGTTTATGTGCCAACTAGCTCCGCACATGGACTCTGACCACAATCTGTTGGTTATGAACTGTAGATCAAAACTGAAGAAACTGCAAAAAGGTGGGAAATTTGAGAACTTGGGACCTGGATAAACTGAGAGGACGATGGTTGTAGAGAGTTTCAGGGAGACCATTAGGGAACGATTGACAAGAATGGGGGAAATAAATGCTGTAGAAGAAGAATCAGTAGCTTTGATACATGGAGTAGTGAAGGCAGCGGAGGATCAAGTAGGTAAAAAGATGAGGGCTATTAGAAGTCCTTGGGCAACAGAAAAAATATTGAATTTAATTGACGAAAATTTAGAAATGCAGTAAATGAAGCAGGCAAAAAGGTATACAAACGTCCCAAAAATGGGATACACAGGAAGTGCAAAATGGCTAAGCAGGGATGGCTAGAGGACAAAAGAAAGGAGGTACAGACATATATCACCAGGGAAGAAATAGATACTGCCTACAGCAGAATTAAAGAGACCTTTGGAAAAAGAGAACCACTTGTTTGAATATCAAGAGCTCAAATGGAAACCCAGTACAATGCCCTCAGTGACAATGTAGCGAGAAGGAAGCGACTTACTTCTCTGGTTTATGTATCACTAACCTGGTGTCTTGCTGCTTCGGTAGTCCCTCATCCCAAGTATTAGCACTCAGCCACCAGGTTCAACGTAGGGGCGATCCTGCTGAAGTGGAGTGTTTCTGGATGCCAGTAGTTAAATGCCAACAACGCTTTGTACTATACTCATTTTAATAAAGAAAATACTTTGAAACACACTTCACCGAATTTCCAATATGGCAGCTCTTGGCTACGCCGTTATTCAACCCTTTACAACACATTAACACTTTTCTAACTTTCCATAATCGTAATACACAATGCCCACGACACGTGGCGTTCACTGATAACTAACTTTCACTATCTCATGTTTAACAGCTGGAACATTTATTCATCATCGTTCTTTTGGAGCCACCCCCACAGTTACTCGAACGTGCTTTTTGAGTGGCGCCTCGCTACTAACTGGCCCTCTCTTCCCGACGGACAAGAGAAACCCCACCTTTCTCTCTCAGCCAATAAGGACACTTCGCTCATTTCCTACACACACGCATATATATATATATATATATATATATATATATATATATATATATATATATGTGTGTGTGTGTGTGTGTGTGTGTGTGTGTGTGTGTGTGTGTATGTATATATATATCTCCGAACTTTCAGCCAATGGGCGTTCAGATCGCTGTTGCTAGGCGGATCTGACATCATGTTTGCGGATATTGTGACGGAAGTTTGTCTCGTAACACTGTTTCAGATTGTAAGATCCTACTCCCGAATAGACGGATCTCGTCCCTACTAAGGTTGCACAACATTGCCTCCTATGGTTTCATCACTAATGCTGCTTGTTGACGCTTAATTGTCAAATGAACATGTAGCCTGGCTGCTACTAAGCATTCCTTATCGCTTAAATGTGCGTAATACTTGGCTTAAACACTTGAAGGGATTGCACGTGCATTACACATTCCCCCCTCTTCTTTTATTTTCAAAATTGAATATGCTCGAAGACCTTGTTTAATTTTGAAATATTCTCGGTTGGGTGTCTCTTGCCCTAGGTTAACTTCTTTAATCATTGGTATTACTTAATGTTACACTGTGCTGGTACTGCGAACGGCTGAAAGCAAGGGGAAACTACGGCCGTAATTTTTCCCGAGGGCATGCAGCTCTACTGTATGATTAAATGATGATGGCGTCTTCTTGGGTAAAATATTCTGGAGGTAAAATAGTCCCCCATTCGGATCTCCGGGCGGGGACTACTCATGAGGATGTCGTTATCAGGAGAAAGAAAACTGGCGTTCTATGGATCGGAGAGTGGAATGTCAGGTCCCTTAATCGGGCAGGTAGGTTAGAAAATTTGAAAAGGGAAATGGATAGGTTAAAGTTAGATATAGTGGGAATTAGTGAAGTTCGGTGGCAGGAGGAACAAGACTTCTGGTCAGGTGACTACAGGGTTATAAACACAAAGTCAAATAGGGGTAATACAGGAGTAGGGTTAATAATGAATAGGAAAATAGGAACGCGGGTAAGCTACTACAAACAGCTTAGTGAACGCATTATTGTGGCCAAGATAGATACGAAGCCCACACCTACTACAGTAGTACAAGTTTATATGCCAACTAGCTCTGCAGATGACGAAGAAATTGAAGAAATGTATGATGAAATAAAAGAAATTATTCAGATAGTGAAGGGAGGCGAAAATTTAATAGTCAAGGGTGACTGGAATTCGAGTGTAGGAAAAGGGAGAGAAGGAAACGTAGTAGGTGAATATGGATTGGGGCTAAGAAATGAAAGAGGAAGCCGCCTGGTAGAATTTTGCACAGAGCACAACTTTATCATAGCTTGCACTTGGTTTAAGAATCATGATAGAAGGTTGTATACATGGAGGAATCCTGGAGATACTAAAAGGTATCAGATAGATTATATAATGGTAAGACAGAGATTTAGGAACCAGGTTTTAAATTGTAAGACTTTTCCAGTGGCAGATGTGGACTCTGACCACAATCTATTGGTTATGACCTGTAGATTAAAACTGAAGAAACTGCAAAAAGGTGGGAATATAAGGAGATGGGACCTGGATAAACTGAAAGAACCAGAGGTTGTACAGAGTTTCAGGGAGAGCATAAGGGAACATTTGACAAGAATGGGGGAAAGAAATACAGTAGAAGAAGAATGGGTAGCTCTGAGGGATGAAGTAGTGAAGGCAGCAGAGGATCAAGTAGGTAAAAAGACGAGGGCTAGTAGAAATCCTTGGGTAACAGAAGAAATATTGAATTTAATTGAGGAAAGGAGAAAATATAAAAATGCAGTAAATGAAGCAGGCAAAAAGGAATACAAACGTCTCAAAAATGATATCGACAGGAAGTGCAAAATGGCTAAGCAGGGATGGCTAGAGGACAAATGTAAGGATGTAGAGGCTTATCTCACTAGGGGTAAGATAGATACTGCCTACAGGAAAATTAAAGAGACCTTTGGAGACAAGAGAATCGCTTGTATGAACATCAAGAGCTCAGATGGAAACCCAGTTCTAAGCAAAGAAGGGAAAGCAGAAAGGTGGAAGGAGTATATAGAGGGTCTATACAAGGGCGATGTACTTGAGGACAATATTATGGAAATGGAAGAGGATGTAGATGAAGATGAATTGGGAGATACGATACTGTGTGAAGAGTTTGACAGAGCACTGAAAGACCTGAGTCGAAACAAGGCCCCTGGAGTAGACAACATTCCATTAGAACTACTGACGGCCTTGGGAGAGCCAGTTCTGACAAAACTCTACCATCTGGTGAGCAAGATGTATGAAACAGGCGAAATACCCTTAGACTTCAAGAAGAATATAATAATTCCAATCCCAAAGAAACCAGGTGTTAACAGATGTGAGAATTACCGAACAATCAATTTAATAAGCCACAGCTGCAAAATACTAACACGAATTCTTTACAGACAAATGGAAAAACTAGTAGAAGCCGACCTCGGGGAAGATCAGTTTGGATTCCGTAGAAATACTGGAACACGTGAGGCAATACTGACCTTACGACTTATCTTAGAAGAAAGATTAAGGAAAGGCAAACCTAGGTTTCTAGCATTTGTAGACTTAGAGAAAGCTTTTGACAATGTCGATTGGATTACTCTCTTTCAAATTCTAAAGGTGGCAGGGGTAAAATACAGGGAGCGAAAGAATATTTACAATTTGTACAGAAACCAGATGGCAGTTATAAGAGTCGAGGGACATGAAAGGGAAGCAGTGGTTGGGAAGGGAGTAAGACAGGGTTGTAGCCTCTCCCCGGTGTTAATCAATGTGTATATTGAGCAAGCAGTAAAGGAAACAAAAGAAAAATTCGGAGTAGGTATTAAAATCCATGGAGAAGAAATAAAAACTTTGAGGTTCGCTGATGACATAGTAATTCTGTCAGAGACAGCAAAGGACTTGGAAGAGCAGTTGAACGGAATGGATAGTGTGGTGTCACAGCCAGACACCACACTTGCTAGGTGGTAACTTAAATCGGCTGCGGTCCTTAGTACATGTCGGACCCGCGTGTCGCCACTGTGTGATAGCAAACCTAGCGCCACCACAAGGCAGGTCTCGAGAGACTGAGGAGACCTTGCCCCAGTTGTATGGACGACATTGCTAGCGACTAGACGTACGAAGCCTTCCTCTCATTTGCTGAGAGACAGATAGAATAGCCTTCAGCTTAGTCCATAGCTACGACCTAGCAAGGCGCAGTTAATCCATATCTGGAGAGAGACTCATTTGTATTACCAAGAGATGTACAAGAACAAGCCAGTAAAGTTAAGTATTATTCCAGCTACGTACTTTTCTTCATAGCATTAATTACGTATCCTGTTCCAGTACTTCACGCCCGTCTGCGTTAGTTTAGCGTGCATTAAGCCACCTCTATCTACAAGGTGTTGGCCCAGCTGCCGACACATCACATGGCGACGAGTCTACAATGGCTCTTGTGTTATACTTTGCTCTGAATTTATTTGTGTCATGGCTTCGCCACAATCTCCAGATGTACTGTCCGAATTTTTTCGCTTGCAGAATCAGCAGACGCAGGCGTTATTGGAAGCCCTTGGACAGCTTGTCCAGGGTCAACGTGCGCTGCAAAACGATGCGGCGGCCGCCGCTTCATCGCTACCGCAGCCACAACATGCTGTTGCACCGCAATTTAGACCATTTGATGCAACTCACGAGACGTGGCCGGAATGGTCACGTCAATTCGCCTTCCAACTCGCCGCCTACAGAATTCAAGGTAATGAGCGGCAGCCGTTTTTGCTTTCTTGTGTCGATGTGTCTACCTACCGTGTGATAGTGAAATTGTTTCCCCGACGCGACGTAGCAACTCTGTCCTATGAAGAAATTTTGTCTGCTTTAGATGCCTATTTCAAAGAAACAGTAAATGTAGTTGCAAAAAGGTATACGTTCTTTCGTACAAAATGTACGGCCGGTCAGACTAATAGGGAGTGGGTTGCAACTTTGCAAGGACTTACTAGGGAGTGTGCCTTTGAATGTGACTGTGGACTCCCTTATTCAGATACTATGGTGCGTGATGCAATAGCACAGAACGTTTCTGATGTTCGCATACGGGAACAGATTTTGAAACTAGTTAATCCCTCCCTTCAACAAGTGATAGACATATTGGACAGGCAAGACACACTTGACTTTGCTCAGGCATCATTTGAAACTTCGCCAGCAGTGTGTTACATTAACCGGCCCGCCGGGCCCGCTGCACGGGACGCTAAGCGGCCCTCGCGTCCGTCGGCGCAGCGGCAGCCTACCTTGCAAACACGTGCGCCGCGTAAGCAAGCAACTGCAGTGAAATCATGCCCACGGTGTGCAACTAGACATTCGCGTGAAAATTGCCCGTCACGCCAAGCTATTTGCTTTTACTGTCAAAAGAAAGGACATGTTCAAAGTGTTTGCCAGAAAAAGCTTAGATCAGACAATCACAATAATTCCAGGCCCTTTGTTTCGCGCCGGAATCGAACCCAGGACAATCAGGCTCGTGGACCTTCGCCCATGGACATTCATGTAGTTCATTCCAACCCGTCCAGTGACACTTTAGCTAACAGTGACTGTGTTCGTCCCACCAAAAGTGTGCGTCGACGTCGCCGGAAATCCCGTAAAGTCGCAAGTGCTTCTGTACCTGTATCAGTTCCAATTGCACATGACAGTCGCTCTTGTCGTCAGCAGGACAATAAACTTTTTGTGGACTTAGACTTTGAAGGCAAAGTGATCCCTTTCCAGCTCGATACCGGAGCTGCAGTTTCATTGCTCAATCACGCCACGTACAAACAACTGGGCGCACCTCTGTTGCGTGCCACAAATGTTAAGTTACATAGTTACTCAGGACAGCATATACCTGTGTTAGGACAGTGCAGCCTTCTTGCCTCATACAAGGGACAAACAAAACTTGTGTCATTTTACGTTCTTCGTTCTTCTACTGCAGTGAACTTGTTTGGTTTAGATTTATTTCAGTTGTTTAATTTGTCTATAGTAAATCAGGTCCTATCAGTGAATCAGACTGTGCCTTCCGCCAGTGTTTCTAGTCTATGTGACGAATTTGCAGACATTTTTGCACCGGGCCTTGGTTGCGCTAAGAACTATGAAGCGCATTTGGAACTGAAAGAAAACGCGCAACCGAAATTTTTCAGAGCGCGCAATGTTCCCCACGCATTGCGTGATGAGGTCGCAAGAACATTACACGATTTAGAATCTCAAGGTGTAATTGAACGTGTGCAGGCTTCTCTCTGGGCCTCACCCTTAGTAATTTTGCCAAAAGCTTCCGGAAAATTGAGACTTTGTGTGGACTTCAAAGCAACTGTGAATCTACAACTAGTGACTGCTACTTTTCCTTTGCCCCGCCCGGAAGATCTTTTTGACAAACTGTGCCCGGGAAAATATTTTTCGAAATTGGACCTAGCAGATGCGTACTTGCAAATACCTGTGGACGAAGAATCCCAGCGCGTCTTGGTGGTTAACACGCATCTTGGCTTGTATCGCTTCAAAAGACTGCCATTCGGGTGTGCATCCGCCCCTGCATTGTTTCAGCAATATTTACAAACTGTTTGTGCGTCGGTCCCTACTGCTGCGAACTATCTGGACGATATTGTGATCTCAGGAAAGACAGAAGCCGAACATTAGCAAAATCTCCGAACATTATTTCAGGTTTTGCGTCAGAATGGTCTTCGCTTGAGGAAGGACAAATGTGTGTTTTTTGCTCGTGAATTACCCTACCTGGGGCATGTACTCAATGCCCAAGGTATACATCCGAGTCCAGAGCACCTCCGTGCCATACAGGATTTACCTGCACCGCAGAGCTTGAAACAGCTACAGAGTGTGTTGGGTAAAATAAATTATTATCATAAATTTTTGCGCAATGCTTCTTCCATTTCAGCTTACGCCGTAAAGGTGTTCCGTTCGTCTGGACGACGGAATGCGAACGCGCCTTTCGCCAGTTGAAATCGGCGTTACTTTCAAATACTTGCCTTACGCCATTCGATCCCCAGAAACCTCTTTTGTTGATGGTAGATGCATCGGATTTCGGGATCGGTGCTGTGCTTGCGCACAAGGATGGCTCGCATGATCGCCCTATTGCCTTTGCGTCAAAATTGCTCTCATCTGCGCAAAGAAATTATTCACAAATAGAGAAAGAAGCTTTGGCTCTCGTCTTTGGTGTGACTAAGTTTCACGATTTCTTGTATGGTCGTCACTTTACCATCATTACGGACCACAAACCTTTGACATCGCTTTTTCATCCGACCAAGCCTGTACCTCCACGTACAGCGCAGAAATTCATTCGCTGGTCTCTTTTCCTCTCGCAGTACCGCTACGATATCTTGTATCGGTCCACTGCTAAGCACGGAAACGCTGATGCGTTGTCCCGTTTGCCTGTTGCTGAGGATAAAGCATTCGATTCTTCTGAACTTGCTTGCATGTTCATTGATTCGGAAACCGATGACGTGGTCGAATCGTTTCCGATTGATTTTCGTCGTGTAGCTACAGCCACAGCTGCTGACCCTATCCTTGCTCCCGTTTTGCGTTTTGTTGCTACGCAATGGCCCTTGTCAAAGTCACGGATCGAGGATCCTTTGGTTCGCCGTTTTTTTGCTCACAAGGAGAGACTTTTTGTACGACGTGGTGTTTTGTTGTTGCGTTCCGATAATGATCAATCCCGAGTCGTGATCCCACGTTCGTTACAGTCCTCTGTCTTACAGCTTCTTCACCAAGGACATTGGGGTATAGTGCGTACGAAACAACTTGCTCGTCAGCACTGTACTTGGTTCGGAATCGATGCTGCGATTACGAATATGTGCTCCTCTTGCGTGGCGTGTGCCGAACAACAATCCGCACCGCCGCGGAACTTCTTTGCATGGCCGAAAGCCACTTCCCCTTGGCAACGCTTGCACATCGATTTTGCTGGTCCATTCTGGAATGCTCGATGGTTGGTTGTGGTCGATGCTTTCAGTAATTTTCCTTTTGTTGTCCGGATGTCTTCCACGACGTCTTCTGCCTTAATCCAAGCCTTGTCTGCTATCTTTTGCATTGAAGGTCTTCCGCAGACTATTGTTTCCGACAATGGCCCACAATTCATGTCCGCAGAATTTCAGTCATTCTGCAAGGCCAATGGTATTCAACATCTGACATCCGCACCGTTTTCGCCTCAGTCAAACGGTGCCGCGGAACGATTGGTCCGGACTTTCAAGTCACAGATGTTGAAATTGAAAGAGTCGCATTCCCAGGAGGACGCATTGTTGCTCTTTTTGTCTTCGTATCGCTCTCAGCCCCGCGATGGTCGCTCGCCGGCTGAGTTGCTTCATGGTCGTTCTCATCGAACCTTGATGTCTTTGCTGCATCCTCCGCATCAGGTTCCTGGGCAGTGGCAGACTCCTGCTTTTGCTCCTGGCGATGTTGTCTATTATCGCACCTATCGCGGTTCACGGCGTTGGCTCGCAGGGCGCATTCTTCGCAGCCTCGGCCGCGCGATGTATTTGGTTTTGGGGGCCGCTGGTGAGGTGCGTCGGCATCTCAATCAGCTGCGCCTCTGTCGTCGCCTGGGTTCTGCCGCTCCCCGTCTGCTTTCAGCGACGGTGCCGTCAGGTCAGCACCTTGGGGACCCATCTACTGGCTCGCCTCATCCCCAGGTGTTACCGACGCTGCCTTCCATTTTGCCTCATGGCGTCGCGCCGCCGCCGCAGCCGCCGCAGCCGCCGCCGGCGCCGCCAGCAGTGGACGCGTCGCTGCAACCGCCCAGCGCCTCCCTGGGTCACGCGCCGCCGCTCGCTTCCCGTGACCAGCCGTCCTCCGCCATGGACCTCTTGCCCGCTCCGGACCAGATGTCGTCATCGCGCGTCGGATTCCCCGACGCAATGGAGGTCAATCCCTTCGGCCCCTCCTGTCTCATTACGGGCGCATACACCGCATGTTGACGTGCACCCTGGACTAGGTTTTCAGGCGTTTCCTAGCTCCCCTCGGACCGAATGGCCGGGTGCGGGTGGCACAGCCTCGCCTGTTGTTAGGCTCCCCACCTCATCGCATACGTCAACATGGGGTCCTCCCCACGGCGGGCGGAAGCCTTATCTCACAACCGTTCGCCGATTTGCAGGGGAGGAATGTGGTGTCACAGCCAGACACCACACTTGCTAGGTGGTAACTTAAATCGGACGCGGTCCTTAGTACATGTCGGACCCGCGTGTCGCCACTGTGTGATAGCAAACCTAGCGCCACCACAAGGCAGGTCTCGAGAGACTGAGGAGACCTCGCCCCAGTTGTACGGACGACATTGCCAGCGACTAGACGTATGAAGCCTTCCTCTCATTTGCCGAGAGACAGATAGAATAGCCTTCAGCTTAGTCCATAGCTACGACCTAGCAAGGCGCAGTTAATCCATATCTGGAGAGAGACTCATTTGTATTACCAAGAGATGTACAAGAACAAGCCAGTAAAGTTAAGTATTATTCCAGCTATGTACTTTTCTTCATAGCATTAATTACGTATCCTGTTCCAGTACTTCACGCCCGTCTGCGTTAGTTTAGCGTGCATTAAGCCACCTCTATCTACAAGGTGTTGGCCCAGCTGCCGACACATCAGATAGTGTCTTGAAGGGAGGATATAAGATGAACATCAACAAAAGCAAAACGAGGATAATGGAATGTAGTCGAATTAGGTCGGGTGATGTTGAGGGTATTAGGTTAGGAAATGAGACAATTAAAGTAGTAAAGGGGTTTTGCTATTTGGGGAGCAAAATAACTGATGATGGTCGAAGTAGAGAGGATATAAAATGTAGACTGGCAATGGCAAGGAAAGCGTTTCTGAAGAAGAGAAATTTGTCAACATCGAGTATTGATTTAAGTGCCAGGAAGTCATTTCTTGGTTCAAATGGCTCTGAGCACTATGCGACTTAACTTCTGCGGTCATGAGTCGCCTAGAACTTAGAACTAATTAAACCTAACTAACCTAAGGACATCACACACATCCATGCCCGAGGCAGGATTCGAACCTGCGACCGTAGCGGCCGCGCGGTTCCAGACTGTAGCGCCTTTAACCGCTTGGCCACCACGGCCGGCTAAGTCATTTCTGAAAGTATTTTTATGGAGTGTAGCCATGTATGGAAGTGAAACATGGACGGTAAATAGTTTGGACAAAAAGAGAATAGAAGCTTTCGAAATGTGGTGCTACAGAAGAATGCTGAAGATTAGATGGGTAGATCACATAACTAATGAGGAGGTACTGAATAGGATTGGGGAGAAGAGGAGTTTGTGGCACAACTTGACCAGAAGAAGGGATCGGTTGGTAGGACATGCTCTGAGGCATCAAGGGATCACCAATTTAGTATTGGAGGGCAGCGTGGAGGGTAAAAATAGTAGGGGGAGACCAAGAGATGAATACACCAAGCAGATTCAGAAGGATGTAGGCTGCAGTAGGTACTGGGAGATGAAGAAGCTTGCTAAGGATAGAGTAGCATGGAGAGCTGCATCAAGCCAGTCTCAGGACTGAAGACCACAACAACAACAACGTTACACATACTCTACAATCATTTCTTATCGACTACTGATCTTATTATTACACTACCCTTAACACGATATAGCTATACAGATACATGTCCCATTGAAGTGAGTATGTATTCTATCTTTAAAATTACTTCTGATCATTATCTGATGCGATCTTTATCTGATGCCTTGAGAGTGGCACCATTGTAGATTTAAATCATTTCTGAATATACCATGAACACTATATAAAACATACCTTAATTAAAGTTGAATACTTATTCTGATGCACTTCTGTTTTATCTGAGATGGAACATCTACTCATATGCCCCTTCCTTTTAGCTCATCTAAACATTTACATATTAATTATTTCTATATCCAATACAGAACAAGCTAATCAAAAATTTATAAAACTCACATTTGGCTAATCTTACTTTATAATGCCCATTTTCTACTACATACAAGAACATGTTCCATAATCATCAGCTATGAAATTGCCGTCCTATTAGTCACTGGTCCAGTACTTTTTTTTCTATTTCGTCATGAATGACGTCCTTCTCACTCTTATAACTATAAAGCATTCCCTCTAACTTATCTCAATACTTCTTATCTTTACTCAAGGTACCTCTCAGGTTACCATTACCCATTATTGGATGTGGGGACACCTTTGTATGACCCTCATCATCTTTATACTTCATAACTTATAGGGATACCGTCCTTGGTCGCTCATTAACTTATACCATCATCTTTATTCTTCATAATGTATAGTGATACTGTCCCCGGCCACATTAACTTATACCTTCTTTCTTTTATTCTATGGGGTTTGGACCCAGTTCCCATACTTACAGCCGTCCGCGGTGGTCTCGCGGTTCTAGGCGCGCAGTTCGGAACCGTGCGACTGCTACGGTCACAGGTTCGAATCCCGCCTTGGGCATGGATGTGTGTGATGTCCTTAGGTTAGTTAGGTTTAAGTAGTTCTAAGTTCTAGGGGACTGATGACCACAGCAGTTGAGTCCCATAGTGCTCAGAGCCATTTGAACCATTTTGAACCCATACTTACATAACTTTTATTCTTCATCTTATTCTGCAGCATTTACCTCTGTATCCTTTGGTCACGATTTACCTTGTCAGTTAGCTAAACATATGTTTCGCATTTTGTTACCATTCGATCTCGTTACTGTTCACTTATCTAAGCACAGTTGCAGAATGATACCCACTTATATCTATTTTTCCTGTTTTCGCTAAGGTGTTTGTTCACTGTCTCCACGGTGTCTTTTTAGAATTTGTTAAATTTGTTTCCAACAGGATAATATTCTTTGTCTCTCTATACCTTGTTTACTCTAATCATAGCTTTTTCCTTGTTGTACTGACTGTCTTTTGGGGTAGTTACATGTTATAATTACATAATTTCAGATCTTGCTAAACATTTTCCAACAGGATAACACAATTTTATAGATAGCTTTTCCTTTTTCTCACTTACCAGTGTTACTCGCTATCCCCATGTTCCTATATTCGAAGATGAAGCAGGGACTGATGATACAGTATTGTTTTGACAGAAACAAGGGAATATTGCCAATATGATGAGAATTGGAATATTTTGCCAATGCCTGACCACCTGGTGTGTGTCACGCATCTTACCTTGCAAAGCAGTTGTATACTCTGAAGTTGGATAGCGAAGAATTAAAGATGGTAGTAAATAGTTCTGACTGAAAGAAGAGGAAGATTGACAATATGAAGGGAAACTGAAATAATATTCGCTACAGTCGCAGGTTCGAATCCTGCCTTGGGCATGGATGTGTGTGATGTCCTTAGGTTAGTTAGGTTTAAGTAGTTATAAGTTCTAGGGGACTGATGACCACATATGATGAGTCCCATAGTTCTCAGAGCCATTTGAACCTTTTTTTGAAATAAAATTGTCAATAACTTGAGTGCCAGGTGTTTGTTAAACACCTTGTGTTGTACAAAACACAGCGCCCTCTGAGGTTAAAAAAAATGGCTCTGAACACTGTGGGACTGAACTTCTGAGGTCATCAGTCCCCTAGAACATAGAACTGCTTAAACCTAACTACCCTAAGGACATCACACACATCCATGCCTGAGGCAGGATTCGAACCTGCGACCATAGCGATCACTCGGTTCCAGACTGTAGCGCCTAGAACCGCTCGGCCACCCCAGCCAACTGAGGTTTTCAGTTGATCCTTTGACCAGTTGTGTGTCTCCTGTCTATCATTGTCTCCTGCTGAGTTATTCCATTATCTGTGTGTTGAGGATATTGTATCTGTCTGTTTGTCAGTTCTCCTTGTATCCTATCTTCATTAGGTCCGTTATTTTCCCAGGGGTTTCTTCTCCAACCTTCTAGATTCTGATTGTTCCCTGAAAATGAATCCAATTGGTCCAGCGCTTGCACAATTGCGTTTACATCTGACTTATATATTCCTATCAATTTTCCTTGTACCCTCAGAGGCAACTTGATCAAAATGATTGATATTAAATCCGTTTCTTTCAGGGGATCATCTAAATACAAGTTCTTTTCCACACACGTCTGGAAGAACTCTTTGTAACTCCTGCAACTACAATTACTTAAGTTTCGACAGTGGCATTGTAGTGAGAAGGAAGCAACTCCGCCTTACTTCTCTAGTTTAGTATCACTAACCTGGTGTCCTGCTGCTTCGGTAGTCCCTCGCTGCACAGTAGTAGCGCTCAGGTACCAGGTTCCATGTAGGTGCGATCCTGGCAGTCATTTCTGAATACAGACATGTGCAAATATCTTCACTGCTCTAGGAGAACTCGTCTTTGTTGCATTTTTTCGTACCGTAATTAGTAAAATAACATAAGGCTCATTCTGCTTAAGAACTTGATGCCTCCAAATCCTTAAATAAGAATCTGTGAGCGGTAGTAATGCATGAAAGGAAACAAACTGTTGGATGGAGAGCTCCCTGCTTTTGCGTTTCCGATAGATCGTATGACAAGGATCTGGTGTCGCATTATACTTCAGAACCCTGAACTGTTTATTTTTTTACTTCATACGAAAACAAAACCTATAATATGAGAAGAGGAAATGGCTTACGTGCCTCTCAGAAACTTCAGTTTTTTGTGTTTATTTCCTCACTTCATACTAAAACGAGGGCGTTGATACGAGAGGAAGAAATGAAGTATATGTTTGCAAGACATAATATTTCCTTGTGTGCAACTACTACATGCATGAAAGCTCTGCAGTTAATTTTTGTGTGTTGGATAAATTTTGATATCATCTCACATTACTTTGTGAGAAGGTTCCGACTTTTGGGATTCAAATAGCGTGGAAATTTCATCACTGGTTAATATTCTGATGAATAATGACATGATACCCGTTGCAATTCCTCCATGGCACCTGTGAGTAGAGTCTCACGTTGGTTACTATGAGAACACGCAGGCAGTGATATCCGCTCACTGCAGTCAGAGCCATGTTTATTTCCTTCTGTTTATGGAGAAGCGTCTGCAGCAGCGTCCACGCTCAGCCAACATAAACAAATCGTGGCGGCATTGGGCACTGCTAATCGTTGCACTTGTCGCCGGTCGCGACAACAAGAGCGCACTGTCTCTGGCAACGATATAATGGAGTTTATACATCTTACTTGCTTACCGTAATTTGCTGGACATGGGTTGGGTAAAAATTCAATTTGTAGTAACTAGCCACTGCATTACAATGGTTAACAGTTACATTTGATACAATATTTATTGTTGCTTGTCTCTCTCTTATGTTGATAGTATTGATTCAGATCGGCCATGAACATGAAAACACACACACACACACACACACACACAGAGAGAGAGAGAGAGAGAGAGAGAGAGAGAGAGTCACTGATTCCAGTGAGTGTGACGACTGCTGTCTGTTGAACAACACGTGCACCAATCAATTACGCAGAGACACTGCGACCGAATGGTGTCTCAATTTTTGGCAACAAATTCCAGCTGTAGTAGTAGTGCAAAACACACTGTTGGAGATATCAGATGGAAAATATTATGTTCACACTACTCTTTGCTCGAGTTTACGACTTTTGGTAGGACTCAGCCTTTCATTTCTTCTTAGAAAGTTAACGATAAAAGCATCATAACACGGCACCACTAACAGAATTGCATAGGAATGCTCAATGAGCGACCTGATGACGTTCAAGCCAAACTGCAATAATACTCATTCCATTGATTTTTGTTGTTTCGAACTGGAGCACTCAGTACTCCTACACCAGACTTCTGAACTTGCCTGTTGAATACAAATGTCGCATGATGGTTAAATGGTAATCCACCACTTATGTCAGTAGTCGAGACTTCCTTAATGTGGAAAATCATTAATGCCGGAACGATCTTTGTTGAACCAAGAATATATTTTTATGGCGTATTTTTTCCAAAAGCACTCGCTCCAGACACAGTTCAAATCTTTCGAGTTTCCTCCTCTGCATTCAGCCCTCTATTATACAAAAAGTAAATATTGTGTTGCTGATGTTATACCTTTTTCCACTTGTAACCCAATTTTACAACGCTTAACTGTAGTTCATGATTTTCAAGTATGCAAAATCCAATGCTTAACTGCAAGATATAACTAGAACTTCAAATGCGAAAATGACGGTTGATACATACACGACAGTATCGCGCCTCGTTCACCTGGGCGGCGCCGGATTTCATGCGGCGGGTGGTGTCTGGGTGCATATTCTGTATCTTTCCGCCATTATGTCGATCGTTTCGGTACTCCAGAACACTGAACAGTCTAGTACTCGAGTTAGAGTCCCTGCATTATTAAGTATGCATTTCGGTAGCAATACCGTTTGGGTATAGAGAACCGAAATGCTGTTGTCGGTTCGCGTTGCACAAGCCAATCAAAAGCAAGTGGCCGCAGATCCGGGCATGCGAACTGCAGCGCGCACAGCACCACGACACAAAGTTGGTAGCACATGACACAGGCGCGCTATTCTTCCAAGTACCGAAATTTGCGTCTACGCTGCGATAACGCACGACGCCGCATTCCATCGTGCTGATGTGCCTGCCTTCATCGGTCTTGCCTCCTCCTAAACAGTATCAGGCGCAGTATATCCATTTCCATGTTCCTCAGCTGAAATGCATAGAAATTTTTACAGTTTCCCTGTCCGCATGTTTCCATGCATGCATAATAACGATAGCGTATTTGACTGTATTCTGCAGATTGTCGTAAAGGCCGCATTATGTCATCTTATTCTCATTGACACTGACATTGGGTTATGGTAGAGTTTACATTTCGGAAAATGAGTTAGGAAAGTGTATAGTGCCACATTGTACTAATATACCTATAAAAACACCAGAAAAATTTATTCTGAGAGATTCAAAGAATAAGAAGATAAACAGAATGTGGTTATAACTCGCTCCTAGAGATTCAAATGATTAAGTAGCCCACTTCCCTATATGATACGTCAACGATTTGGGTCTTAAAAACAAAACTGAAAAAAAAAAAACATTTTGGGGAACTCCTGCAGTTCGTCGAAGTTTATAACATGCATCTAATGAATGAAATTATTTCGTAAATGGTGCTACAGTTCAAAAATATTATGGCGGAGACTTTCATCTCTGTCTACTGTGGATGAGGATTCGATCGCAGATAAACAGTTGTGACAAGCAAGTTTATGAAGATGACTGCTGCTAGTTACATTCCCAGTAATTTAAGTTGTGCTCTTACATTCCTGTCTAACTGAAACTAGGAAATCGCTACATATTCGGAAAAAAATGGAAAATTATTTCTGACAAGAAAAAATATAAAGGTCACTGTCGGTTGTTTCACTCACAGCAATTTCATCTCCAGCAATTTCGTATTTCATTTTTTAAACACACACAAGTCACGAAATCATTACTGAGGAAGTGCGCTCTTAAATGTAAGTAATAACGAATATTGCAGAAAAATCTTAACTTACACGAATAACAATGTCTCATACATGAAATGGAAAAAAAAATTTTTCACCCATCCATGTGCGAACCCAGGTGCTTGTATACAGAATACCCACGCGCTAACCACTTGGCCACGCCAAACAACAGAAACATAGCGCTCAATTCTTGTACTATTGTGCAGAGGAACTTCATTCCAAAACGGTGCTGCGTAAGTCATAAATACATGTTAGTTTGGAAGGTTTCCAGTATCAGGTTTCACATAATTGCTTTCCTTTGTTACTTGAAAGTTATAAATACGTTTCGATTATTAATAACTAAACCATTTTGGGAAAAAGTACACGAAGTCACTAGTAACGTCAGTTCACAGTCATGTAATATACGTAAGCAGAGGTGATGTCTTGATATTTAATGATCTTTAAACTCTTATTTGCATAAAAATAACCTGTATTTTGAGAGAATAATGACCGAAAACATTTTTTTATGTAATCATTCACAGAATTAACCTAACCTAACCATATTTCTAACAAAGGAAAATTGTCTATTATGAACTCACTTTCACACTGGATGCATCCTTTGGTGATTCTTTAGTAACACAATCACTAAATCCAAAGCTACAACCGATAAATATGTTTAAAATAACAAATTATAGGTGTACATAAACCACAGCTCACCGATCAAGAGGGCCACACTGAAATCCAAAACCTTTCGTTACAATTGTCGTAAAATCGTTGGGAGGACCGTTCGGTAACAGGTCTCAGAAGCTTACTGAATAGGATATTTCGGTAAAGAACCCAAAATGACGTCACTACCGAGACAAACCTACTACACCAATCGGTATGAACGATACAGAATAGGGCCCCTGGCCAGTGGCTGGTAGCCGCCACAGCACTAGGAAACGCTCAAGCGCAAGCTGTTCTGATCGCAACGTAGCCACGAGCTGTCTTGCGGAATTGCTTCTTGAAGTATTTTTTATTATTGGTGGTTTCAATCATACTAATAACTTTAGACGAAGGCCAATATGTGGGGAAAAAAGTTTATATGGTTGGACACAAACACGCGACAATAAGTTTAGAATGCACTATGATTACCACTAGATCACAGCCTCACACTACACAAGAACACCTAGGAAGCAGACTACCTTTCCTCGTGACACTTCCGCATCTTACAGTATTGCCAGATTGTGCCGAGGGCCATACTTAGCGTTGTCAGGGGTGGTCGGTTTTATTGGGCACCTTAAGTGAACAACTCAGGCTTAGTCTCTGTGGTGGCCGGCCGGTGGTCAAGTTTTATGTCTAAGACTGTCCATGTAGCCTGGCAGCTACTGAACAATCCCGATCGCTTAAAAGTGTGTAATACTTGGCTTAAACACATGAAAGGAATGCACATGCATTACACCAGTGCAAAGCCAAGAGCGGAAAGCAGAAAAGTGGAAGGAGTACTGCGTGCAGAGTTTGACAGAGCACTGAATGACCTAAGTCGAAACAAGGCCCTGGAGTAGACAACATTCCGTTAGAACTACTGATAGCCTTGGGAGAGCCAGCCCTGACAAACCTCTACCATCTGGTGAGCAAGATGTATGAGACAGGTGAAATACCCACAGACTTCAAGAAGAATATGATAATCCGAATCTCAAAGAAAGCAGGTGTTGACAAATGTGAAAATTACCGAATCTTCAATTTAATTAGTCATGGCTGTAAAATACTAACACGAATTCTTTACGGGTGAATGGAAAATCTGATAGAAGCTGATCTCGCAGAAGTTCAGTTTGGATTCCACAGTAACGTTGGAACACGTGAGGCAATACTGACCCTATGACTTATCTTAGAAGATAGATTAAGGAAAGGCAAACATACGTTTCTAGCATTTGTAGACTTAGAGAAAACGTTTGACAATGTTGACTGGAATACTCTCTTTCAAATTCTGAAGGTGGTAGAGTTCAAACACAGTGAGCAAATGCTGTTTCCAATTTGTACAGAAACCAGATAGCAGTTTTAACAGTTGAGGGGCATGGAGGGGAAGCAGTGGTTGAGAAGGGAGTGTGACAGGGTTGTAGACTATCACCAATGTTATTCAATCTGTATATTGAGCAAGCAGTAAGGAAACAAAGAAAAATTCGGAGTAGGAATTAAAATCCATGGAGAAGAAATAAAAACTTGACGGTTTCTGATGACATTGCAATTCTGTCAGAGACAGCAAAGGACCTGGAAGAGCAGTTGAACGGAATGGACAGTGTCTTGAAAGGAGGATATAAGATGAAAGTTAACAAAAGCAAAACAATGATAATGGACTGTAGTCGCATTAAATCCCTCTAGTGTGTCCCAAATCCGGGTAGCCTCCACATGTGGTGAAAAGGAAGCAAGTTTTCCAGATGTGTTTAAGCACTCTGTGACAGTGTAAATATGTGTTTGCTTATGCATTATGAATGAAAAAGCATTGCAATTGTTTAAATTTTCCATACATTACATTCTATCCCATAAATTACATAAATAAACAATAATATAAATAAAGAATTATATAAACAAACAATATTGCACGCATTCCATACATTGCAAGCGATTTCCCACCGAAATCTATACATAAACAGATAAACTAAATTTTATTCAGAGATTCATATCCCATAAATTGCTTAAATTAACAATATTCCACACACTGTCTGAATTCTTCACATAATATTCCATGAACCACCATCAATTTCCCACCGAATTCTTTAAATAAATAAACTATATTGCCTAAACTGTTTAAACAATGTTCCATACTCTGCAATGGATTTCCCAACAAATATTGTAATTAAATAAACAAATAAATGAATGAACGATTTTCATACAGAGTCACATATCCTATAAATCGTTTAAATAAACTATATTCCACACATTGTCTAATTGTTCAAACAATACTCCATACACTGAATTTCACAGTTGGGGAGGGGAGAGGGAGACCTGGGGGTTTTCCCAGATGGGATTAATCAGTTGATCGATATCATTAATCAATCATTCAAATTGATATCAAAAGTGTGCTCGTATCGGCGAGGGGAGTTCACAGAGGGATGGGGATGGATGTGGGGGAAGGGAAGGGTAGGGTGATGGGTGGGGACACTAGGTTAAAGGCCTGTTAATCGAAGAGAAGGATAATCCCCATGGGGTCATAATCCTATTAGCAGAACATTAGGTTAAGGACCTGTCAATCAAAAGAGAAAAATAGGTTGGCCTCTGAATGTATACTTGTCCCTGATGTAGGGTCTGAGCGCCTCTCTGACATTTCCTCAGTCCTCACATTCTGTCGTCTCTCGAAGTCGACCGCTTCCTTCTGGATGGTGTTTTTTTTCCTTGCTTCACCCATACCTGCTACCATCAGCAAATAGTGGCATCATTCCACTCAGATGTTGAGTGGTCTGCCAATTACTCTGACTACCTTCTTTAACCCAACTACACGTCCTCTCTCAAATGTTAACTTCTGCGTATATTGTGCACATGCCTACCTGCCAGGCGTACTTACTGCGTAGCTTAGTACATAGAATGAAATTCACAAAGACTTTATACCTTGGTATCGACACATCCCCTGTTCGCTAGCCTTGCCAGTCACGCATTGATATTGCACTGCAGCATCACATGTTCATCCATCGGGCACCAAAGTTTATAATTTTGTCTTTTCTGCCAATACCTATATTCGTTTCAGTTTGTGACCAATCTGCATAAGTTGTTCATTGTGCACCCTTTTTTTTCTTTATTCACCTCTCAGTCTGTAAAATGTATGTTTCACATCGCTCTATATGCTAAGGTAACTACGAGTTAGATAATTCTCCCATTTACACTCATGTCATGCTTGGGTGCAGAACGGCTGGCTTGTGCCATGTGACGTCCAACTGACCAATTGTCTTTAATAATAGTATGGAAATGAAGAATTATTTAGGATTATGTAGTGATTCTGAATTCATGAGGCTAAAAAATCCTTTCTTCTGCAAATGTGCAGAAAAATAACTATATCTGCATGAAAGAAATTTTTTATTCTTCGAGTTAAATAAAAGCAATCTTTTGTGGAGATCTCGTCCGAACATCACGTTTCAAGGCATGCCTGTTATGCTCAATAATGTCTGGGACATTTGGTGGCCAGTGGAAGTGTTTAAACTAACGTTGCTGGAGCCACTCTGTAGCAGTTCTGGATGTGTGGGCTGTCGCATTGTCCTGCTGGAATTGCCCAAGTCTGACGGAATGCAAATGGACATGAATGCATGCAGGTATTAAGACAGGATCATTATGTACGTGTCACCTGTCAGAGTCGTATCTGGATATATCAGAGCTCCCAAATCACTCCAACTGCACGAGCCCCACACTATTACAGAGCCTCCACTACCTTGAACGTTCCCCTACTGACATGCAGGGTCCATGGGTTCATGAGGTTGTCTCCATACCTGTACATGTCCATCCCCTCAACCGCATCGTCTTATTCTTCCTTAATTATCGGTGTATTTCAATATGCAATACCCGTACTAGTTTCTTTGGCGATTCAGTGTATGTTCTTGTTGTAGGTGATTTCAACGATTGATTAAGCGTTACTTCTTTCCTTTTCGTTAAGAATTTCGTTTTGTTTCTGTATATGTCCAGCACATAATTGACAACCTGGCTGGTGAAAGCCAGCAACAGCAGTGGCAGTGGCAGAAACGCCATTGTAAGTAGTCCATATATTTTTTTCGTCGTACCACTGCATATCCGTCTATGATCCGGTAAATGCAGGGCCTAGCTATATAGCACCATGCTTTAATGTTCAAAATGAAAAGCATTAGGCTTGTTTTGTATGGTCGGTCCTGGCTCGTGAGAGAAATTATGAGAAAAAACCACAGCGTTCATCTCGATATGGTAGATACTTCGATTTTCGTAATTGTTATAACTTTGATCCTATCGAGTTCTCCGTCAAGATAGAGGACATACCTAAATTTGCTGCGCAGAATACCAGACTATTGGTCCATGTTTATGGCGTCGAGAAGAAACCAAGTCAGATGAGCAGGACAAGCAAAATGTTGTACAGTTTTTAGTACTTGTGCCACAACAGAACGTGGCAGGATTTTTCACCACCACGAAGCTGGAAACAGGTGTGGAACACACTCTACCCCTCCGCCTCTTCCTCTAAGACCCCCTCTATCGCCACTGGTCATATCACATTTTAAATATTTGTCCCCGTTAACTATCTGAATAAGTTCTTTTATCTCATCGTACAGTGATTCAATCTGTTCATCTGTGGTGTTGACAGGCATGTTCACTTGTACCACTGTGGTGAGTGGATTTTGGATTTATGTTTATTTTTCATATAAAATTAATGGCAGGTTAGCGATGAAGCCAAGTATTGTTACTGCTTCACTGATTGTTTCAATAACAAAGGGGTTAACACATATCTTCTTCATATACAGTAAGGATCAACTGCCACACATTTTCGGTTATAGTTACCTACTCCACAAGAGGTGATGTGCAATAATTATGGTAAACCGCACTTCGGTACTGCAACTGTCAATACTAAAAGTTGTTATGAGAGTCACAGCAAGTTTTAGTTCTGGGGTGATCGGTTTCCTAAATATTGTCCACTACATAATGAGACAGGGGACAGTCATGAACAGTAATTCGTCCAGTCTCTTTATGATGAAGTAAGAAAACATGAATAATGAAAGATGTGGAAGAATATTTTGCAAAGAAAATGAAAACTTCGTATGTCTTCACGCAACTCCGTCTTTCTTTCGTGTAGGTTCGTGGTATAGTTAATGAAATTCATCACGCGTCTGAGTGGGTCCCCAGTCATTCTCTGTTGCTAGCGTCTGCCGCTTCCAGCTGGGACTGCCAATTCCTCAAACAGCCGCGACACCGCGGAAAGCATTTGTCGGCGCTGTTGCTGGGAAACGACCTTAATAGGTACGTCGCTAGTCAGTTGTTTTATCTGGCGAACACATTGTAGACACAAATTCACACATTTGACTCGCTCTTTCGACGAAACTAGCGTAAAAAACTGCGGGGAAACGGACCGACACTGCAGCAAAGGCAAGTGCGGCTACTGCCCTGTCATCTGTTAGTGGCGCCAAGCGACAGCCGCATGGCCCGATCTTCCATACCAGCCCAAACTTTTTTATGTTTTTTTTATTTATTGTTATTTCACTCCCCAAAATGGAGAGGGCTGGCAGCGGCACAATACGCCGCTCTTCAGCCAAGAGAGTTACAGAAAAATCATAGTCAAATGAGAAAAGAACACATAACATAGAATGGTATAAAGTGATGAAGAAACGAGAACAAAAATAGATGAGCATAAATGGTAGATTTAAAAAGAACATAGACGAGAGCCACACACACATGTGGAGAATGAACACTGTAATTTGACACAAAAATAAAGAAATACCACAGTGTGAACACAAATGAGTGATTCTGGCTACACTGCACATGGCACTAGAGTAATGCTGACACCGTAACAAAAACGTTAAACATCACAGCACTGAAGGGGACCTACCACTGGGTGAAGGGATGAGGGGGAAAGAAAAGGGGGTAGAGATGGTAGGAGGAAACAAGGAGGGGGTAGGGGGAACAGTGGAGGGGAGAAGGAAAGGAGGGGGCAGGTTAAAAGGAAAAAGAAGGTGTTCGGCATGGGAAAAGGAAGAAAATGGGAAGGGGGAGAGGGTGGGAGCCCCGAGGAGGGGGAAAAAGGAGGGATTAGATCTGGTAGGAGGGGTAGATGGAAGACATGAGGACATCATCCAGAAGGGGGAGTTGGCGGAAGCCACCTTGGGCGAGGGTATGGAGCGTGTGGACATGGAGACCAGGTGGGACACTGTGGTGCAGGTGTGGCAGTGGGCTAAGGTGGGAGAGGATGGGAGAAACCAAAGGATGGGGTGGGGCATCCAGTTTGTGGTAGACATATAGGATCCATATTCATTCTAGGAACAGGAAAGATGGGGGAAAGGAATCAGATCATAAAGGATTCACATGGGGGACAGGAGACGGATGCAATAAGTGAGGTGGAGTGCATGGCGCTCAATGAATTGGAGGGATTTGTAATAGGTGGGGAAGTGGACTTCGTAGGGTGGGCGTAACTTAGGAGGGCGCAGATGAGGGACTTATGGGTATGTAGGATGGTGGGAGGGACTAATCCCCATGTTCGACTAGAGAGGAGACAGAGACAGATATGTGCCTTGGCTTGGACTGTGAGGAGATGGGGGGGGGGGGTCCTAGAAAGGCGGCAGTCGAGAGTGATAGCAAGGTAATTGAGGGTGGGAGTGAGGGCAATGGGGCTAGCAGTGATTGTAAGCTGGAAATCTAGGAGGCGAAAGGAGGGGGTGGTGTGGCCTACGATGATTACCTGGGTCTTGGAGGGCTTCATCTTAAGGAGCCATTGGTTGCACCATGTGGTGAACAGGTCAATGTGGGACTGGAGGAGGCGTTGGGAGTGTTGGAGGGAGGGGCAAGAGCAAGGAAGGCAGTGTGATCAGAACATTCCAAGAGATGGGCAGGTAGTGGAGGTGGCGGCATGTCTGCTGTGAATAACAGGTAGAGGAGAGGGCAAAGGACGGAGCCTTGGGGCATGCTTGTGGAGTGGTAGAAGGTGTAAGAATTGGAGTTGCGGATGGTAACATAGGAGGGGCAGTGAGAGCAGAAGGAGGCTATCATGCGAACATAGTTGATGGGGAAGGTGTAAGTCTGGAGTTCGAAGAGGAGCCCGGGATGCCATACGCGGTTATAGGCACGTTAAAGGTAAAGGGACACAAAGATGGCGGAGTGATGGGAATTGAGATGAGTGGAAAGGAGGTGTGTCAGGTGGAGGAGGAGATCGTCAGGAGAGAAGGGAGGTTGGCAGTGACATTGGGTCAAGGGAAGGAGACGGTGCTGGTGGAAGTGGTGGTGAATGCGGCAGGTAATGATGTACCCGAGGACCTTGCTGAACACCGACGTGAAACTCATAGGGCGCTAGGAGGCGGTATCGGAATGGAGTTTGGCAGGTTTGAGAAACATAAGGATCCGGGAAGACTTCTACAGGTCAGGGTAGAAGCCGGTGGACAGGATAACATTATAGGGGGTGGTTAGGACTGTAAGGAAGGAGAGGGGGGCTTCTTTGAGTTGGCGGTATGTAACACGGTCGTGACCGGTAGCCATATTACGATTGGTGTGTAGTGTGGTGACGATGTCTTGTGTGACAATAGGGGTGTTGAGAAAGGATGGTGGTGTGGCCCCCAAGTACTGGAAGCTAGGAGCAAGTGGGGGGAGAGAGGTGTAAGTGCGGCCCTGGATGTCAGGCAGACAGCCTGCCCACCTGCCTGTTCACCAACATCCATCACCTTTGCCGCCTGCTGGCCATCTGTCCGTCTGTCGGTCCATTTGTCCATCGATTGTCCATCGCCGCCGCTGCCTGCTGTCCGTCTGTCTGTCGCCATCCGTCCATCATCAACCTTCTCACCTCCACTGTCATCTACTCCTCCCCTTCTCCCTCTTCCACTGTCCCTTCCTGGAGTGCTGCTTCTCGCCTCCCTCCTTATACTTCGTCCTCCCTCCCCCCCTTCACCCGTTCCCCCATCTCCTCCTCTGCTCTGTACCCCCCCCCCAACATCTACACTCTTCCCCTAGCCTCCACATCCACAACAGCTCCTGCCCCCACCCTCAAGTACACCTCTGCTGCCACATTCGCTGCCACCTCTCAGGTTGTCGGTTTGCTCCCTCTCACCCCCCTGTCACTTCATCATCTGCATCTACCGCATTCACCACGCCATGCCAGGCCACAGTCACCGCCACTGAACCAGCTGCTTCTCCCAGCACCTCCACCACGCCTACAGGATCTGCCACCCACCACCTCCCTCTCCTCCCCATCCCTCTCTCCTCCTCCCAGCCTACGGTCTCCAAAAAACTCCACAAACACGTCATTTCCGACTCTGCCCCTACAGCAAAAAGACACCACCTCCTCCCCCTCCCCCCATTGTCTCCATGGACACTACCCCTCCAACTGACAACCGTACCCCAGACCCCACCCTCCAAACCTTTCTCCTGTCCACCCCAGACACTGGTGCTCCCATCCCCCAGCTGATTTCTCGCAGCCGGCCGCTGTGGCCGAGCGATTCTACGTAATTCAGTCTGAAACCGCGCAGCTGTTACTGTCGCAGGATCGAATCCTGTCTCGGGCATGGATGTGTGTGATGTCCTTAGATTATTTAGGTTTAAGTAGTTCTGTAGTGTCGTGGAATAGTAATGAGTTGGAGACGTGGACTATTGTCAAGTTTTGTTGCCTATGCCGAAAGCCAGAAGCAGTAGGTCGGCCAAGAAGTAAGAGGATTGCACATGTATGGAATGTGTCGTCACGCAGGGGCCATGGCCTGGTTCCACACAACAGGCGAGAGAGAATTGCTTAGCATGAGGGTTTGTGTTAGACGGAGACTTTCGTAGAGTGCAAGACAGAGGTATAGTGTCAGCTGTACAGCATTTCACAACTTCGCGTAAGTCTGTCGAAACAACACGTAGGCCTAACTCTGTGGCAAGAACACCTATGGGGCGAGTACGACGGATACGTCAGCACTATAAGTGGAACAAATGTGGTCATTACAAACGAGCATGACGTCAGGACGTCTCTTGTGCTTCCTTTAAATACGCAAGCTTTGATAGCAACAGGGCACTCGCACTCGCAGTTAGACTTGCAGTTAGATGTGTACTGGGTCGCTGCATAACGCTCACGTCGGTGATCGACATGTTAATCTTTATTAAGGAGATGTTGTAGTAAGGGCGGCCCATCCGGCAGCAGACGTGAGGGGACAGTACCAGCTCTGGTCCTCTCTGCTGCCGCTGTCAGACATCGACCCAGGATTAGCAGACATCGCGGCAGATTCGCTCGCCGCCAATGCTGACCACATCAGTGAGCCGTCGTCGAGATCGTGCGGGACCTAGCCCCTGTGCATCCGCCATCACAACCGGGTGAGCCGACGACGCTGGGGCACTGCAGCCTGTTCCGCCCGTCCACCGCGGACGAGCCACCAGGAGGAGCAGGGAAGGAGATGGGGTGGGATAGAGTACACTCCGCACTACGAGAACGCTTCTGGTGCCGACAGCGCCGGGGACTCCGACCCGAAGCCTCTACAGGCAGCAACCTGCTGTCTGCCTCGAGCCGGCTCACTAGCCGGGCGCCGCCAGCCACGCGCAACCGAAGTAAGGGCATTCCTCCGCTACATCACTGCACGTGGCGCTGCGCTAGCAAGACTGGTCCGGCCCAGATCTGGTGTCATCGCTACGAGTCAGCGAGGACTCGGGGAAGGTCGTTGATATCACCAAGCCACATTGTACTCGGCACGAATAAAGGTGTTATGAATTAATAATGTTTCTTTGGCGTTTCTGACGCTTCTGCAGCCATTTCATAGCATCCTGACAGCTGGAGAGGTCACCGCTCGGTCATCCAGTCCACCGTAGGCGACCGGGACCACCGGGGCGCATAAAGTTCTAAGTTGTAGGGGACTCATGACCACAGATGTTAAGTCCCATAGTGCTCAGAGCTATTTGAACCATTTTTCGATTCCTTGCAGGGACTCAGTCCTCATCGAGTCCCCTTCTTTCACACACACCTCCTCCGTAAACTACTGCGCATTATGTTTGGCCCCCACGCATCCCTGACTCCCTTCCTCTCATCTTCCTCTCCCCGTCAGCGTCAGCCTCCCGATCGTCCCCCCCACCTACACCGTCATGATGACCAAACTCAGCCTGGTGATCATGGAGGATGAGGTGTTGGTGGAACTGAACTCACACCCTAACCTGCAAATCCACTCCGCCCAACGTATCCACAATGCTGCTGGTCCCACCTATCTCATGAGGGTCTTTTCGGAGTCCACCCCCTACATTGACCACCTCCACTCCCAGGGTGCTCAGATCTACCACCATCACCATCCAGTTGAATCCTCCAAATCCCTCCCCAATCCTACCACTTCCAGCACCACCTCATGTACAATGATCACATGACCCCCAACTGCAAAACCCTCCCCAACTGTCCCCATTGCAAGGTCTCCCACGTTCTTAAAAACTGCTCCAATCTAGCCACCCCTCTCTCCTGTAACACCTGCAACAGCCCCCATTCTACCTACTGCCACATGTGTAAACCTAAACCCCCTCATGCCACCCCTGAGCTTACTGTCCCTGTTTGTCCTATTGTCTCCCACCCACCCCAACAATTCCCACGTTGACTTCACCTTCTGCACCTTTGTAATAGCCATCGACATAAACATCCATAGCTGCTCCCCTGCCGCCCTTCATTGGTGGCATCAGTTCCTCTCCACAATCCAAGGTGACTTTGTTCCACATCCAAAACACATCCATCCCGAAAGCGACGCCACTCACAATGTTGTCATTACCTCCACCAACCTTCTTGGGTGTTTCACCTTCGACATCCTTGACCCCACATGTACTGACCACTTCCCCGTCCTCTCACCATAATGTCTGCTCATCACGCCCCTCCAGCTCTCTGCCCTGCACCCCCTCCCAAGGTCATCCATGTCTACCATTGTGCCAACTGGGATGCCTACTAGGAATCCATCACCACCCACGTCGAAAGCCATCCTCTTACTTATCAACATCCTGACGACGTCATTCATGCCTCGTCCTTCCTTCAGAAGGTAATTACTGACGCCTTGGAGGTCCATGTTCCCACTAAAACCATCCACCCCCACCCTCCCACTCTCCCTCTGCAGGCTGCTGTCCTCTTCTGTGAATCCTGCCGCCTCTATCACTCCTTCCTGTGCACTCATGACAGGGATACTCTTCAACACCACTGGTAAATACAGCGAAACGTACAGAACCTTATTACAGAAAAGAAACGCCAAGACTGGTGCCAGACATGTACACGACTGAATTCCACCCTGCCTATCAGCTCTTCCAAGTACCGTTCCGCCTCCCATCGCCTCACTGGTCCCCATTCCGCACCATTCCGGGCTCCTTCTCCATAACGACTGCCCCCTTCCTGACAACCTCAGTAAAGCCAACCACTTTGCTTCCCACCTTTCTGAGGTCTTCTCCATCCCAGATGATCCCCACTTCGATTATCCTCTCTTCCCCATCGTCATGGAATGCGCCAATACCTCGGTCACTCCACTTGTCCCTAGTCTCCAGTACTTGGGGCAGTTGTCCACTTCTGAAATGAACACTCCAATCACAGCACAAGACATTAAACTTCTCTGGTCCAAATGCAACAAGTCCCACTGTCTCATGACTGTGTCATCTACTGCCACCTTAGAGAAAGCCCCATCTCCTTCTTGACTGTCCTTGCCCATCTCTATAACGTCATCCTATCTACCGACTCCTACCCTGACCTGTGGAAGACTTTCCCCATCCTCTTATTCCTCAAACCCAACAAACCACCTTCTGTCGCCTCTTCCTATCGTCCCATCTGCCTCACCTCCATCTTCAGTAAGGTCTTCGAGTTAATCCTCTCCCATCGTATCTGTCAGCACCTTAATTAACACCACCTCCTCCCCCTTACCCAGTGTGGCTTCCAACACTCCTTCTCTGCAGAAAACCAACTCCTTAATGTAGTTCGCCTTCACCTCCTCCAGCTTAACTCCGTTTGCTACACCATTTTTGTTTCCTTCGACCTCCAAAATTCCTATGGCCGTGTATGGTATCCCGGTCTCCTCCACCTACACCTACCTACACTCTGACTATCAATTTTGTCCACCTGATCGCCTCCTTCCTCTCACGCTGTCCATCCTATGTTATCCTCCACAACACCAACCTTTTATCCCACTACTGGTGTCCCCCAGGGCTCCATCCTCTTCCCTCTCCTCTATCTCCTGTACACCGCTGATATGCCCAATCCACCCCCTCCTGTCCACCTTCTCCAATATGCTGATGACACCACCTTCCTGGCTTTCTATCCTACCCTTCAATGGTCTCAACACACCCTCCAAAACCACCTTGACCTGTTCACCACTTGGTGTAACCAGTGGTCCCTTCATCTCAACCCCTCCAAAACCCAGGCAATGATCATAGATCGCACCACCTGCTTCTTCCATGACTTCTACCTCACCCTTTATGGTCGTCTCATCCAGCTCACCCCGACCCTGAGATACCTTGGCCTCACCCTCAACCCTCACATCACCTGGACCCCTCGCCTCTTGACCATCCAGCAGAAAGCCCATTCCTGCCTCCGCCTCCTGAAACTCCTGTCTGGCCGGACATGGGGTTACATCCTTCCAACATCCTCCACACCTACAAATCCCTCATCTGTCCTATCCTTTGTTATGCCAATGTTGCCTGGATCTCCACAGCCACCAGCTTTTACAAGACCCTCCAAATCTGCAAATGGCATGTGCTGTGCCTTACCTTCCATATCCGCCTTCCCTCCACCACAAACTTCCTGTACGACCTCATCCCCTTCCTTCACCTCCTCCTTTTCTTCCAACATCTCTTCATCCTTTACACTGTCTGCAGGCTAGATCCTTCCCACACCCTGGTTTCCACAATTTGCCTGGTGCCTTTTAATCTAGTGTGTGTTTTTTGTGTAGCATAATTTTTTCAGATTTTTATCTCTCATTTAATGTCAGTGCTTCGTATGCTTTCTTTTCTTCTATTTCGCCTTTTTTGTTTTTATATTCCGCCATGTTTCCTTCGTTATATTGTTTTATATGTCTTCCTGTTTATTTATGTCTCTTATCTGTAGAGCAGCCTTATGCTGGTGCCAGCCTGCCCCTGATAGTGAATGGAAATCACAATAAAGGAAAAAGAAACTATTGAAAAATGTAAGGCCAGATACCCCCCACATCTCCTAATCTCACTGTCCCCGTCCAACCTATTTACGATCCCACCCCTCCTGGAAACAGCCTTTGCCCTCTCCCCACAGTCGAGGACATCGATAGATTTGTAACCATCGTCCCACAAAATATCCACCACTTTCAACCCCCCCATACCCTCCAACAGATCTATCTAGCTGCCGTGCAATCATCCACCCTAACACCTTCGACACCTACTCCCATAACCAAGCCCATTTTACCTTCTCCCATCTCAACACCCCAGTTTAAACCCCACCATGGTGCAGCAGCATCGTATCTTGTTCAGTAACATACGTTCTCTACCTACCAACAAACAACTCTTCATGCACATCCTTACAACCCACCGTGTGGATGCCTCTCTCCTCAATGAAACATTTCTCCAGCCCCCAGGTATCATCAGCACATCACCATACCCACTTCAACAATCCAATAATCCCCACCTGATTGCGCATGGTCGAGTTGCCATCGGCTACCTTCACCAGATCGCTGTTGGGCTCCAAACCCTCCTTCCTGATCCCACTGAACACCTTATCCTCAGCTTCTTTTTCCCTGGCCTTACCATAAACAGCGCCACCATCTATGTCCATGCCTCTACCCTCATCCCGTTCGACTTCCTTTGCCACATTGACCACACCTTCTCCTCCTATGTGATTGCCACTGATCTAAACATCCACCGTCGTACCGATGCACAGCTACAATGGTGGCATCGGCGCCTCGCCTCACTGCAAGGGGAGCTCCTCCACTCCCCTGCCACACCTGCCCTGATTCCAATACCACTCATGATGTAGTCCTGGCCTCCAGTGACCTCCTTCGACACATTATGGCGAACGTACTAGATCCCACTGGTAGCGACCAGCTGTGTATCCTCCTTACCATGACAGACCTACAAAACCCATGCCTCACTCCTCACACCAATCCTCCCCAAAATTTCGTCCATAACTACCCCTGTGCTGATAGGAATGGCTACTGGGCAGCCCTAGATACCCAGGTCAGTGGCCATCATCTGACCATCCAGCATCTGGATGATATCAGCCATGCTGCCTCCTTTCTCCAACAGGTCCTGTCTGAGGCCACTGAGGCTCACATCCCCACTACCACCTTTCACCCACACCACCACACTTTACCCCCACAGGCCATCCTCCTTTGTGAATCCCATCATCTCCACCATGCCTTTCTCCACACACGGGACCGGGACACATTCCGATGTCACCGGCAACTCCAAAGACATGCCTGTAATTTCCTCGCAGCCAAAAAACGCTGGGACTGGCGCCAGGCCTGCACCTGCCTAAATGATACCCTCACTATAAACTCATCCAAGTACTGGTCAGCCTTCCATCACCTTACTGGATCTAAACCCTCCCCACAGTTCCCCTCCTCCATTTAACCTGATTTATTTTCAAAGAATATCCATAAGAATTTATTTTATTTACTAGTGATTCATGAAGAACATTAACACATTTAATCAGACTACGAGAGCGTGAGAGTAGTTGCCAATGGTAACTGAAGAAACAAATTAAAAATTTTATTTTCAATAAATGGAAATTTTATTCCGAAAAGCCTTTTTTTAAACAGATTTAAAATTATAATCAGAAAGCACCCTGCAAATATCAAGTTACAATTTATTCAGAGGCAGAAACAACAATTTTTTTTTGTTTTTGTGGTATGAGCTTTCGAGCTGAGAACCTTGCCACTCCCTTTTAACATGGCTGTAGACACGACCGCTCACAACACCTCTTAAAGACTACACTGGTGCAAACCTGCAACACACCAGATTACCCTAAATTAAAATTTTTAACAACTCACACAAACACATAAACTATGCGCCCTGTAAAGGGTTGTAAATGGTACAAAACACTCACTTTAAAAATTATTTGCCACCAAAAGTGTAACTTGTTTTAAAAGAACTCTTACGGTGGAAGGGGGGCAACTTTATATGATAAATTGACCATTTAAATAAAATCCATGAAATGCAATTTTACATAAAATGTACCAACATGCTCTACATTACACATATACCACCTCGCAAGATGATAGACAAGATAAAAACATATTTCAGGAATTCGGCCTTTACACCTTAAGCAATAAATTCGTTAACACCGAATCCAACAAACATGACAGAGGCAGCTATTAACGTATGGCAGATTGACAGGGGGATTACTAAACAACCTGAACTGCAGATTGCTCTACGTTGCCCCACTCCCCAAGGGAAAATGGACCACCCAATTCATAAATAACCAATTTCCCACGGGTGGGCAAGCGGAGAAGAATGGTGGGACAATTACAAAACAAAGCAGCTGGTGACCTCACCAAGAAAACTAGTATAATTTAACAAGTAAATGAAACAACATATCTCCAATCACTCAACTTCTAATGAACTGCGATTTCTGGCGAAGACCTGGCGCAGTACCTCCAACACTATCACTTATCAATGTCAGTGAAAATCTGAGTAGGCAATGTAACAGATGAGGTCATTAATGTAAACAAGAGAAAAACAATGGACCCAAGATGGAACCTTTAACACCACATGTAATTACTTCCCAATCGGATGAAGGCTGACTGCTTAGGTTTTTCACAACAACACCCTTTCTTTCCTGTTAGATAAGAGACTAACAATTTCACAGCACTGCCAGTGACACCATAATATTGTAACTTACTTAAGAGAATGGTGTGGTTCACATAGTCAAAGGCTTTTGACAGGTCAAAGAAAATGCCAGTAGCCTCTAATAGCTTTCACTATATCAGAACATTTAAGTAACACACACTGTGACTTTGACAGTATATTATTTGCAGTCAGGTGCTTGAGGATTACAGAAACAACTTAAGATAGAACTCAACTCGCACGAACACTCTTTGATTAACTTCAAAAAAATGGTTCAAATGTCTTTGAGCACTATGGGACTTAACATCTTAGGCCATCAGTCCCCTAGAACTTAGAACTACTTAAACCTAACTAACCTAAGGACATCACACACATCCATGCCCGAGGCAGGATTCGAACCTGTGACCGTAGCAGTCCCACGGTTCTGGACTGCAGCGCCTAGAACCGCACGGCCACCGCGGCCAGCCTGATTAACTTCTTTTGATATATTATCATACCCACTACAATACTTACATTTGAAGGATTTTATGATGGATGCTACTTCTCTGGGAGACCTGAGCACCATTTCTATTTTAATGAAGTTATTTTTAAAGACTTGTCTTGGATACACAATTGTACTGCTCACCGAACCTGATGACACCAAGCTGTCTGTAACAGAAATGAAGTACTTGTTTAAGAGGTTTGCAACACTACATGCACTTGTTACTGAAGTCTCATTTATTTTTAGAGCTATCTGTTCCCCTTCCTTTTTGGCCCCACCTGTCTGTCTTCACTATATCCCATACAGTTTTTGGTTTGTTGTTTGATGTAATTATCTTTTTCTCATAATAAACCTGCTTCGATTTCTGGATTACTTGCTTCAATATTTTGCAGTACTCTTTGTAATACATTACAGTGTTAACATCAGAGTTGTTCCTAGATGGTAGATACAGTCTCCTTTTTGTCCCACATGATATCTTTCTTCCTTGTGTAATCCTTGTTTATTGTTTTACTTCTGTGTGATTTGAGTTACCTTTAGAGAACAACAATTTTCAAAAGTGGAGGTAACTTTATTAGTGAATGCTTTGTATTTTCCATTTGAGTCAGAAGTGTTGTAAGCATATATCCAGTTTATGTTTTTGAGCAATATAAAAATTTTTGCTTATGTATTATCCTCCTGTACTCAGATTTAATAGAATTTTAATCCTGAGAAGTTTCAAAATATAACACAAGATGCTGCATGTCATGATCAGATAGCCCATTTACTATTGGTTTTGTGATATGCCTTTTTTCCCCTTGATTTGTATACAAAGATATTATGAATGGCAATCTAACTTACATTAATATCACCAGTAACCACTATACCCTTTTTTTTTTTTTTTTTGCGAAGGGACAATAGAGCTTTCATAATTCTTAAGATCAATATTCTTGAAATCAAAACAGTTTCTGACAAACTGGGAACTCCTCCTTTGTCTATGTTTTCTCTACAGAAGTAAGAAGCTAACTTTAATCCTGCAACATTTCACATATCTAGAACAGTTGTCACATAACAGACTGAACAGGAACCTGGAGAATCCCCAACATGACACAAGGCCAATCAAAGTTAGAAGATTAGTTCCCCATACAACTAAACTGTATAGTAATGGTGAAACTGTAAGGGAGTCGAGCTGAAAAACCATATCCTGAAAAGTAAAAAAATATTCAAGAACCAACAAAATAATTTAAAAAACTTGATCATTTCAAACAAACCTTTACTGCTGTATAATATAGGACTTCCTTGAATGTGATTTCTTGTGAATTATACTAAACATATTTTGGGTTGGCATACAAAACTAAACGGTTTCATTAGAAATAAAAATGTTTGATTATGACCAGCATTACTACTCGAACTTACTCTTACCCTTTTAGCATTATGAATTCATGTTTCATATATTTTCAGTGTGGTGTAAACTACATGAAACATTGTTCTTTTATCATCTGTTTGAGTTTTATCATATGCTGTTGTACAATGGATGACAGAGGTCACTTGAGATACAATATGATACCACCTTGGAATTATAACAAAGTGTCTGTACCTCTCTTACTTTCCTTTTTTCACCATCAGTCAAGAGTCCAAGTGAGCCCCTTGGTACTGCGAACTGTATAGTCATGTTTTCCGCCCGTAAATTGCAACAAATGTTTAACATTCCTTCAAATAACAAAATTTGGAAATAGGTTATGAACAAAGACACAGAACATGGAGAGAAACAATCCACATTGAGCCACAGACTTGTTTAACTTAAACAGTTGTATCAACACAGCGTAGAATATTAAACCTTATCTGGATGAAACAAGATAAGCAACAGCACATATTTGTGAGGGGTTTTCCGAGGATATGCTACAACACAACCTGCACTGAGTTTATGCAGTTATCAGCTGTGTAAGCAAAGTCCTGAGGGCAATTGCTTTTGACTGAAACGAAGACTTGCATCCAAGCCATGCCTGTTGCTCCAGTTGGGAGATAGGAATAAGCTAATTAGTGCCTGCACCTGGACAGGAGGGAGAAGGGCAGATTATCTGAGCATCTTACAGGTAGTGTAAGAAGGAACATATTTAAGATGGAGTGAGATTACAGAGAGACAGTCGAATCAAATTAGAAATGAAAAGGACCAAAACTTTTCTTTACTGCTTGCTCAATATACAGATTGAATAACATTGGGGATAGGCTACAACCCTGCCTCAATCCCTTCCCATCCACTGCTTCCCTTTGATGTCCCTCTACTCTTATAACTGCCATCTGGTTTCTGTACAAATTGAAAATAGCCTTTCGCTCCCTGTATTTTACCCCTGCAACCTTTAGAATTTGATAGAGAGTATTCCAGTCAACATTGTCAAAACCTTTCTCTAAGTCTACAAATGCTAGAAACCTAGGTTTGCCTTTGCTTAATCTTTCTTCTAAGATAAGTTGTAAGGTCAGTATTGCTATACATGTTCCAACATTTCTACGGAATCCAAACTGATCTTCCCCGAGGTTGGCTTCTATCAGTTTTTCCATTCGTCTGTAAAGAATTCAAGTGAGTATTTTGCAGCTGTGACTTATTAAACTGATAGTTCGGTAATTTTCACTTTTGTGAACACCAGCTTTCTTTCGGATTGGAATTATTATATTCTTCTTGAAGTCTGAGGGTATTTCGCCTGTCTCATACATCTTGCTCACCAGATGGTATCGTTTTTTTAGAACTGGCTCTCCAAAGGCTATCAGTAGCTCTAATGGAACGTTTTCTACTCCCGAGGCCTTGTTTCGACTCAGGTCTTTCAGTGCTCTGTCAAACTCTTTACACAATATTGTATCACCCATTTCATCTTCATCTACGTCCTCTTCCATTTCCATAATATCGTCCTCCAGAACATTGCCCTTGTATAGACCCTCTAGATACTCCTTCCGCCTTTCTGCTTTCCCTTCTTTGCTTAGAATATTGTCCTCAAGTACATCGCCCTTGTATAGACCCTCTATATATTCCTTCCACCTTTCTGATTTCCCTTCTTTGCTTAGAATTGGGATTCCATCTGAGCTCTTGATATTCATACAAGTGTCTCTCTTTTCTCCAAAGGTCTCTTTAATTTTCCTGTAGGCAGTATCTATCGTACCCCTAGTGAGATAAGCCTCTGCATCCTTACATTTGTTCTCTACCCATCCCTGCTTAGCCATTTTGCACCTCCTGTCGATCTCATTCTTGAGACGTTTGTTTTCCTTTTTTTCCTGCTTCATTTACTGCATTTTTATATTTTCTCCTTTCATCAATTAAATTCAATATTTCTTCTGTTACCCAAGGATTTCAACTAGTCCTTATCTTTTTACCTACTTGATCCTCTGCTGCCTTCACTACTTCATCCCTCAGAGCTACCCATTCTTCTTCTACTGTATTTATTTCCCTCATTCCTGTAAATTGTTCCCTTATGCTCTCCCTGAAACTCTGTACAACCTCTGGTTCTTTCAGTTTATCCAGGTCCCATCTCCTTAAATTCCTACCTTTTTGCAGTTTCTTCAGGTTTAATCTACAATTCTTCCATGTATACAACCTTCTTTCATGATTCTTGAACCATGTGTTAGCTATGATTAAGTTATGCTCTGTGCAAAATTCTACCAGACGGCCTCCTCTTTCATTTCTTAGCCCCAATCCATATTCACCTACTATGTTTCCTTCCATACCTTTTCCTATTCTCGAATTCCAGTCACCAATGACTATTAAATTTTCGTCTCCCTTCACTACCTGAATAATTTCTTTTATCTTATCATACATTTCATCAATTTCTTCATCATCTGCTGAGCTAGTTGGCATATAAACTTGTACTACTGTAGTAGGCATGAGCTTCGTGTATATCTTGACCACAATAATGCGTTCACTATCCTGTTTGTAGTACCTTACCTGCACTCCTATTTTCCTATTCATTATTAAAGCTACTCCTGCATTACCCCTATTTGATTTTGTATTTATGATCCTGTATTCGCCTGACCAAAAGTCTTGTTTCTCCTGCCACCGAACTTCACTAATTCCCACTATATCTAACTTTAACCTATCCATTTCCCTTTTTAAATTTTCTAACCTACCTGCCCGATTAAGGGATCTGACATTCCACGCTCTGATCCGTAAAACGTTAGCTTTCTTTCTCCTCATAATGATGTCCTCAAGAGTAGTCCACGCCTGGAGATCCGAATGGGGGACTATTTTACCTCCGGAATATTTAACCAAAAGGATGCCATCATCATTTAATCATACAGTAAAGCTGCATGCCCTCGGGAAAAATTACGGCTGTAGTTTCCCCCTTGCTTCAGCTGTTCAGAGTGCCAGCACAGCAAGGCCGTTTTGGTTAGTGTTACAAGGCCAAATCATTCAATCATCCAGAGTCTTGCCCCTGCAACTACTAAAAATAATGCTGCCCCTCTTCAGGAACCACATGTTTGTCTGGCCTCTCAACAGATAACCCTCTGTTGTGGTTGCACCTACAGTATGGCCATCTGTATCGCTGAGGCACACAAACCTCCCCACCAATGGCAAGATCCATGGTTCATGTTTGATTTTATGGCTATTATTTATTTCAATTTATCTGCTTTCCTTTCCCGAGTTTCCTCAGCTGCCATATGTGGCACAGCTGTTTCTGCCAGAATGATGGATTTCCATTTCCTTACAATGCAAATGAAGGTGGAAAATATACTGCTTATATTAAACAAACTAAAAAAATATAGAAATTCCATGTAACTGCAAAAGAATGAAATACTGCATAACTGGAGCTTCAGTAGTTATGTGAGGCTATTTGTCTGTATGGAGGCTGAGAAGCTGGAAGGCAGCATTGAAGTGCAGGAAGCTTGCAGAGGTCCAAATAATAATATTACTTTCAGTGTGTGGAAATTTAATTATGAATGACATTTTAGTTAATTAATTTTCACAAATAATAAAATGGTTACTGATAGAGTGAAATGAGGGCTTTCAAATAATTTATGTCATTGTGGAAATAAACAATTGTTAGCTCACAATATGTTCCTGAGCATATGGCTTCTGAATAAAGCAAATTACAGATTTCTCTTAAAAGAACACATACAATGTTTACATTAGCAGAACTCAGTTAAACTGACAGATAATGAATTTTACTGAAAAATCACTTAAATAGGAATTTTGGTGCTTTGTGCAAATGTGGTACATCCACAACCAGTAGAATATAAAAAAAAAGAAATAAGAAAGTTATCTAAGTAGTAGATTTATACAAAATGCAGTTACTCCAACTTTACAAGTATCAAGTTCGTCAACTGTAAAATAGAAGTACGTATTCTACTGTTCCCAACTTAAAAAAGTGAGTCTACAGTTCTCAAATCCAAAATGGTGCATGCATGTCAATCAGTGTTTCTGAAGCTACTGTTGATTGCTTTAGCATTGCAGATAAATCTAGCTACATTATGAAAACCTACCAAATTTGGGATAGCTTCAACCCAGCACACAGCTGCAAGATCATGAAGGGAACATGGCATTAAAAAAATGCTGTAAAATAATAATAGAGTACTTGTGTACGTAGTACACAGAGCTACAAAAGCAAACATACGAGAGTGGCATACAAGGTCAGTCAAATATGAAAAATGTGGAAAAATGTAAGTAAACTACTCATTAATACTGAAGTACTTGCCATAGTTGTTAACACATTTATTCCACTGTAATTGCCTTACAATGGTCAACGCCTTTGTGGAAAAATGTTGCCAGACACACACCTCTTTATCTGAAGCAAAGGGACAGCCATGAACGCCTTTCTTCAGCAGTTTAAAAATATGGAAATCACATGGAGAGACATTGGGACTTTATGGAGAATATGTGTTTCCCAGAAAAACTTCTGCAACATACTCTATACAGTCTGGCAGGCATTTTACTGGCAGGTTGCTTAAACTATGATGCAGAGTTTTGTCTGGGAAGCTTTCACACAACCTCCATACAGCCCCAACCTCTCCTCATGTGATTTCCATATTTTTGGAGCCCTAAAGAACCATTCTTGGTCATTCGTTTGGTTCACACCAAGAGTTCGTAGTACACCGCAAACATTTTTCCATGAAGCGATTGACCATCTTGTCTCACAGGGGCATAAATGTATTCACAGCTATGGTGATTAGTTTAGAAATACTAAACAGTTAACTTCCTTTTTTCCATCAATCTTGTTTTATGGAGTTTTCATCTTGTGTACTCTTTCTGAAGTTTTGCATCAGTGTAACCATATATATTACAACAAAAAAAGATGAATGTGACAGGGATCAGATCCCATACAGAGCCAATCACATAATATTCTGATTTCATTCATCACTTTCAAATTATTGTTTAATTCTGGTATGTTAACGCAATGCTAAATCTATAGTGGCAGATCCATGATTAGGTTGGGATTTCTTAATTAACACATACTAAGATAGATTTTTGCATGTGAGCAGTGCAAACTTTCCCCTCTGCCTCCAACCCCTCCACCACACAAAAATTCATAAGACCTATTTTGTATATCAGTTTCTTTGAGTGGCAGTGGCAGTGTGCGTAAACACAAACACACATACCTGACAACAGCGTCTGGCTGCCAAGGCCAGAATGTGAGCAGCAGTGCAAGACGCTCAAAGTCTTGCCTTGGCAGCCAGAGACTGTGGCCGCGTCTGCGAATGTTGTGTTTGTGTGTTGTGTTGTGTGCTGTTTAAATCTAATGAAGACCTGTTTAGCTGAAAGCTGTGTTTGACAGTCTTTTTTTGTGCCTATCTGCGAATCAACGACTCCACTATATGGTGGGTAGCAACTATCCTTTTCATAAAACCGTCGAACGTGTATCTTCATTTTTCATTGCTGTGACAAGACGAAGCAATCCAGGTACAGTTACTGGCATCACTATTCTAAACCAAACAACTGCTTTGGTTGTTATAACCAGTGCTCGATTTGTGATGGTATGCCATACTGATACCTCTGACAAGTCACAGTACTGGTACCTCTTCTTTTTTATAAATCAAGCACTGGTCATAACTGTTACTACTTCTACTTGTTTTATTCGAGATCATGTCACATCCAGAAGGTCAAACCAAACTGAACTTATCTAGTAGGAACTGTTGTAAATAAGTGTTCATTTTCATAGCCCATTATGTACTCTCACAGTCTGATCAATCTGAAGTTACAAGCAGAGGAGAGGTGATGCATGGAATGAATCAAAGAAAAAGAACTGAACACATGCCAAATAAGAAGCTGTGTATCACTGGCCGAATGTGCTACAATTAGCTCATTATACCTTATTTTAAACATATTCACAGTGAATCTCTGATGAGGCTCAAGTTGCACTCCGGCACAAATTTTCACATGTCACTAATATACCTAATACAGCTGATGTCTAATAGTTCACAGTAAGCAAACAAATTTTGAATAATTGAATATATTATAACAACATTCCATGCAGAACCAATCATAACACAGATTCATGATTCTGTAATTACTTTCTGTGGGTGGGGACGGGAGCAGGGATTGTGAACAACACATGTATAAGATGGGACAATACTACATATGTAAAAGACATACCGGTAACTCCTTTTGCAATAAACAAATTTATTTTACTGCTGTTGTTTTTAACATGTCATACTAAAAAATCACATTCACTGCAACAGTAACTCCAACACAAGAGATACACGTGTTATCCACGTCAATAAACATTTTATGACATGGGTTTTCACAGTGGAATGTAAACCATTTCATTTTCTTAAAGTGTATCTATGATACTACTACAGACAGTGATATAACTTTATTAATATATTACCAGACACATTAATGTGACACAGATGGTAAAATAAAAATAATGATCCTGGGTACTGGCTGTTGCCTATCCCTAGTAACCATCCCAGAAAATATAGGGTGTTGGCAGAGAACGTTTGGTTGCGCAATCCTGTAGTCACTCTGTTGTGGTACTGGATTTGCAATGTGTTTCTGAAAATACATCAAAGATATATTGAATGAATTATTGCATATTTTAAGATAGAACCTGGCAGTAACGGAAAGAACAAATGTGAGTAGAATAACATCATTAGATGTCAAATTAGAATAACATCAATACATGTCAAATAAGAAAAGAATTATGTATGTACTGATCAGCAATATGAATTTTGTATGTAGAATACACCACTCTGTGGCCAATTAGGTGCAAATAATTTTCAAAAAACTCCCACATTTAACTACATATTAAGTTGTTAAATGGTGGCACATTTAATCAGCTAATCTGATCATGTATTGCATTCACATTGCAACTGGACAGCTGAAGATAGTGATGCTACGGATTTACCGACACTCATTATATAGGTACGTGTTCTAATATCACCATCTCATTATATACATTTACTAACATTTCTTGACATAAATAAACCATCACAATTTCAAAAGAATACAAATTTATTCTACTCATTCATCATATTCTGTACATCCAACCAAGAAGGTGAAAAAGAATAGAAATTTCTTCTACTCTACCGCGAAGGAGGTGAACCTACAGGGAGTAAGTGAAGGTAAACATTAACAAAAGACAAACAAACATTGCTTAAGCTGTACACTATATTCACAAGAAAAAATCACAGTACTGCTTAATGATAGTTCTTTTTATGCCAGTTAAATGTGTTCTAGTGAATTAGAAGGAATGCTGCTGCTACTTCAGTTACATTAGGTACCTTCAGGATGTCTTATAAGAAACTTGATATTTAGTTCATTAATCAAGTATTGCTTAGAAAAAAACAGTAACCTACATATGTAATTACATAGGACAGTTTACAACACACTACCTGCCATCCATCTAAAGAAGGAATGAAATCCTTGCACTAAGATAATCAATGGCAGGAGTCACTACTGATGTATTTTTTAAATTTTCCTTTGAATTTCCTAAGATAACTAATTTCTTGTTGTATGTTAGATGGGAGCTTCTCAAATATCTTCATACCACAATACACAACTTTGTTAAATCTTAGTTAAGGATGCAAAGTTTACACAAAGGTTATATTTCTGTCTTGTATTGATAGTGCAGATCAAATTTCAGCATGAACTGATTTTTACACAACCACACTACGCCTTGATTAAAGTAACTGTGATTGTGGCAGTGACTAAGAGTCAGCCAACTGCCGTTCTTTCTTGACACCTATGTGCCCACTATAATGACTGATTTTTAGGCACCACACAGCTTTCTCAGCTGCAGTACGATGCACATGTAGGCGAGAGCCAACTGTTGCTCTATCCACCATCCCCACTGATGTACTTCCCATTGCTGCTGACAATGACAACAATAAAAGTAATCTGAATGTAAGTTTTGCTCTATTTGCATTGCATGTGCGGCTCTTGCTTATTCCATGTGGAATGATGTAAATAATGAATGACCCTTCACCACCATAGCTGTCTGCCATCCATGAGTTTATTTTAATCAAAATTTAGAAGAAAACATAACAATTGTTTATCACTAAGTCTGCCAAAGATTCACAAAAGCGTTCAACAATAACCACAAAAGTTTTGTTATATAATTCACTAATATAATCTGAGAGGGAACGACAGAAGCGTCCGATCCCACACGTCGGCTTTGACCCGTGACGTACGGGTGTTGTCGTGTGTGATGTCATGACGGCGCGGAGTTTGCCTTGTGAGTGTGGCGTGTCTGTAGATGTCGTCGTGTTGTGGTTTGTTGTGCTCTCTTGTGGTGTGTTCAGGGTTTTCGTTTGTGTGGTGTAATGGGTTCAGTTTGGTTTTGCTCATTATCCATAATTGTTCGAGTGTCGGCTGTGCTTATAGTGGAATTTGTTTCAGTGAGTGTGAAGCTTAATTTGGTTTTATTCATTGTAGATCGTGTGGTAATTTTAGTAAAATTAATCGGTTGTTGCTTTTTGTTCAGGAATGGATATGACGGATGCGACTACAACAGTAGTAAGTTGCATACAACACAGCTATGAAACTAAATCTGCCGTTTATAACGTTCACGAGTACAACACTACACGTGCAGCGTTAGTACATACAGTCCAAATAGATCCTATACATTTATATTCTATGGGAAAATACGATATTCTAGCCACAATCATTTTAACCGATCAGCCTGTTTGCATCCCAGAATCCGAATGTACATTACATTTCCTGTTTTCTCTCCAACAATTTTGTGTTCCGCTTTTCGTCTCTTAGAACTCACAATACCACAAAGCCCATTACTAACTAGAATCTACTTGCCTAGATTTCCAAAGCTGAGCGCCGGCGACGAAAGAAAAGCTTACTGTCATTTCAATACTGGAGCGAGGGAAGGCGAAAGTACGCTTGGAATTTCATACAAAAAACTATCATGCAATCATTAAATCGATGAAAGTTACAGATTGGGCGGACAAGGAAGATAAACACGAAAATAAAAGTAAGGTGGGTGCTTTACTGTAAACTCGATATAGGTTTAAAACTAAGTTTCCGACTTCTTCGAAAGTCAAAGTTTGGAAATGCTACCAGTCTACTCGATTTGACCCTTAGCTTGAGGAGTTGCTTGTTGGGAATTACTGGGGGAGACGGGGATATATACGAATACGTCAGGCACCAGTCTACTCGATTTGACCCTTAGCTTGAGGAGTTGCTTGTTGGGAATTACTGGGGGAGACGGGGATGGGGATATATACGAATACGTCAGGCCCCATAACGCACTAGCAAACCACATTGCAGTTGATAAGAGAAATGTTGGAAGGAGAAGATATGTTTCACGTATAGTACAACACTTAAGAGATACCGATACTCAATTTAGGCTTTTTATATAGGGACGGAATATACAATCCGTACCTTACAAAAATTGGATTCATTAAAGTTAAGTATAGAAAATCTCCCTTAACACAGAGCAGAAAGTTGCCATATCTAAATAATACCTTACCAAGAAATTTTGTGGGTATGAAATATATTCTTCACAGACAAACCAAGGGCGAGGGTGGTTATTGCTATTTTATTAGCAGTATAGAAATAAATACTTCATATAACTACGAAATTGTTTCTTACGCTCAATATTTTCCTGCTGAACTTGTAAAGTAAAATAAGGAGCGCTTGAATACTTCAGTGTTGCTGGGCGCTGCCAACAGATGTCAGTGCGAGACGCCACCTCAGAAAATATTCGTGACGCCGAAAACGAGTCGCATTGGAGCAACTTCTCCTAAAAACAAAGCTTACGCACACAATTCTGTGGGAGCTGTGACGTTGGCGTTCTGCGGTTGAGCTGGGCTATCTGTGGTAGAAGCGGTGTTTCATGTTTGGAAGCATGGTCACTGCATGGGTTTGTTTTCGTAGCAGTGACTGAAAGCATGGCTTTGTTTTCGTAACATTTGTGGCGGAAATCTTGTTCTCACTGCCATATGCGATTCGGATTGTTATTGAGAATCTGCTCAAAATGCCACACAAGTGCTGTATGCCCTATTGTAGGGGAAACTACGACAACGGTTTAAAAGTTAGCGTCTTTTCGTTCCCGTCTGATGAAGCATTAAGATTGAAACGGATCGCTGCAGTTCATAGGAATGACTGGGAACCCAGTAAGCAGTTCGTTGTAAGTATCTGTAATTTAAATTAATTTCTATTTGTTACACTTTTTAATACTGTTATGTTACAGAACTGAAAATTCAAATCAATAGCCTATCTATAACGAAGCATTATACTTTTAAGCTCACTTTATGCAGTCCTCAGTTAGATTTCATTTGTCAGTTTACATTCTGCCTTTACGTTAACAGTAAAATATATGCTTCTTTTCAGATATGTGAACTGCATTTAACTGCAGACGACATTGAGAAAATTACCAGTGCTTACGACCCAAAACTGGCAAACTCTTTACAGCACCTTTGGACCGTCCACGTTTAAAGAAACGTTCGTGAAAATTTATCGTAAAGGATACTTGTAATCAGTTTACAGATTAAAGTACAGGTTCCTTAATTTTCTTACGATATTGTTAAATATCTAAGGTCATGAAACATTGCTATACGAATCTCATGTTTATCTCTCTCCATTTGCAGATGCTGTACCATCAAAGTTGCCAGGATGACCTACGTCTTTATCTTCAAAACAAGCACCAGCTCGAGAAGATCCAGAGAGTCGCGAATGTTTGGAGAACCAAGCACTTGAGAAAGTCATTGAGCAGAGTGTAGAATCACAAAAAAAAAATGATGGAGAAGAGTTCATTTGCTAGTTTAGAAGATTTTAAATCAAAATTATCTGATTGTGAAAAGCACAGTGACTGGGACACAGTAACCAAATCAAATAATTTGTGTCTTGTGTTAAAGGATGCTCCTTATCTAAGTGTTGTGTGTCATGTCGTTATAAATAGTGATTTAGTGTTAAGTGCATTTGTGAAGGAAGCTGAGCTAAATTGTGCTGGTAAGATTAAATTATCAAACCAAGTAAGTGATACTGGTACATTTAGCAATATTTTGAAAGAGTTGTATGTGATGTTTCATATAAATGAGGCTCCATTTGAGGCAAGTTTGTCTTGCATTGAAGACATTTTGGAAAACTTGTAAGAAAAATTACCAGAAAGTGAGCATAAAATTAAGTTTTTGAAGGAACAAGTTTCATTTCCAAGATTTAATAGTCCAACAGAGATTAGGTACGGAAGTGTTTCAATGATTTTATGGTCATTAGCTTATTCTATCAGGCCACATGCATATAGGTTTTTGACGAGTGCTCATAATTTTTCCATTCCAAGTCCCAGTACTTTGTCAAAACTTTGCAGTAAACTTCCAACTAACCCAATCATTGAGCTTCAGAGTGAGCAGTTTCTCAATTACCACAAAAAGTTGGTTCTTTATCTGTGAATGATAAAACTGTCCTGTTGATGGATGAGATTTATTTAAAGTCACAACTTGACTACAAAGGTGGCAATGTTGTAGGTGGTGTTTTTAAGTCAGATGTGGTTTTGTGTGCAACTAGTGCTTATATTTTTATGATCCAGAGTATGGATTCAGTGTACAAAGATGTGGTGCATATTCTCCCAGTTCACACAATTCAATTAAACTAGAAGCAGTGGGATTTCAGGTAATAGGAGTAGTAGCTGACAATAATGCTATTAATAAGAAAGCTATTTCGTACTTTTCTTCCCCCCCCCCCCCTCCCTCCTAGTGTACAGATAAAATATGTTCATCCTGAGCAGACTTCTGCAGACCGCCCACTTTACTATTTTGTGGATACTGTACACATTTTAAAATGTAAACGGAACAACTGGGGTAATGAAAAGGACCAAATTATATGCTTACCTTCTTTTTAGTGATAGCTTGAAGGTAGGTCTTGCTTCTGTTACAGCACTGAAGGAACTATATTTACTAGAAAAAGGTTAACTGTTGCAGTATGGCAGCACTTTAACACTTAAGTCACTATATCCAAATTCTTTTGAATGGCAAAATGTGAAATTAGCATTGCGTATTTTTAATAACATGACTGTCGTTGCAATGCAACAACTAGGTGCAAGAAAGAAATTGAAAACTGGGAGAGTACTGCCACATTTGTAAAAATAATAAGTCAGTGGTTTGATATTAAATGTTGAAACGCTGCTGAAGGGTAAAAGGCTAAGAAATGTTTACCAAGAACAGATTACTCTCAATTCAAAACATATTCATGTCTTTTTGAGAAACTTTCTCTCGTGGTTGTGTTCATGGGAAGATTGCAATGGAGGAAAGAAATTGACCAGAGAAACACACTTTGCTCTCAAACATACTACTGCAGCCTTTATTGATTTTAGTGAATACTGGCTGTGTGAGAAGAAGAGAACATATTTGCTCTTTGGGAAAATACAGACAGACAGTTTGAAGGACAGGTTTGGGAAATACCGCCAACTTAATGGGGGAAGTTACCATGTATCGCAAAGGCAGGTATTTGAAACAGAAGGAAAATTAAGGGCCCAGAGTATGTTTCCTCTTGTATTAAAGTCCAAAGTGTTTGGTGATGTTGTTGTTAGACCTAATAATGTTGATGCTGCTTGTTGTAGAATCCCAGGCTTTCAAGATATCGACAACCCAGAGCTGTTAAATGTAGCAGTTGATGATAGTGATGTTGATGAAGTGGATGAAAACACTTGGCCATTACTCCATTATATTGCTCACACCAAGTGCATCTAAAATAAATTGTCCATATTGTGAAGGGTTTGTAACATCCGAAGAAACAAGACAAGCAGATGATTTGATAATGGCAAATGACAGGGGAGGTTTAACATACCCTAGCAGTGATGTAGTCACATGTGTTTCCTATGTATACTTAACACTATAAAAAATTCTTAAAGAAAAGGAAAAATTTGTTCCTGCAACAAGTAAATCAAAGAAATGTGCTTGTGAAAGAAGCAGCCATTAATGTGCCAAACGACTTACTTCTTGGTTTCCATTGTTTAAAAGGTTACACTCTTGAATCTATCATACATTGTATATTGACTTGCAGTGCAAATATTTTACTAAACAACTTTGTAAAACGAAAAAATGATGTGTGTGTGACAAAAGATGTAAGTATTTACAAAAGAATGAAAAAGTCTTGACATTGGACTCCTTGTCACAAAAAATTGTGAAATAAATGTTTTCTGGACATTTACTTATTAAAATGAAGCTTGTTAAGTATCACATGCCCCTTTTTCATAAGTTATTAAATGAAAAAACTTTTAATAAATGATTTACATCATTTGCGGTCAATTTTTAAGGTCCTAGTGTCATTTTATTAACAATCAAGGAAAATCATTATTACTTATGTAGTCGAAATATTGCGTTGGTTACCTAATTGTAAGATCTAATCAGCAGCAAGGTGACGCTATAAGTGCTTAAAATTCTAAAAAGTAGGTAGTTGTGACTATATCAACTGCCTTTGAAGATACAGGATCCAATATTTATATAAATCTTTTTCACTCTATCGTGTTACGCCACAATTCATCATTTACAAACTAGGTGACACAGTATGCAGTATTCTCTTAATTGAAGGTTTCATTGTTTTCGTTACTTCTATCATTAGTTAAATAGCGAATGTGCATTCCCTTGCGCTACTTCAGTGCTAGTTTCTGAACTCAGTCGCAGAGCTGTGACGTCACAGCAGACGTTGTGAAGCTTTGTTTCTTGGTGGTGTTGATAGGAGAAGTATGAATTGGTTTGTTGAAACAGTCGCCGGCGGGCTCACACGCATGCACATTGCAAACAGAAAATGTACCGTCGCCATGTTTTTTAAATTTTGCCTGTGTACTTTCTGTATGTCTTCATTAGCGTCATCAACCCCATATTTTCTCTCTTTTAACTTCTGCAACTTTTCCGCCACTTTGCCGTTTTTAACAAAGTCACCGTTTTATTGCCTTTTTATATCGTTTGTTATTTTCCCATAATGTGTTTTTTTTCTCTTTTCTTATTTGGGCTTTACGCATCTATCGCCAGGGGGAACTGACATTCAGTAAGGGGAAAAAATTAACATCTCGAGGGTTGGATCCCCTCACTTCCAAATCGGAGGATTATGCCACCCGGGCTGCTCTCACGGTGCCTTTGCCATCTGTCTGCCGCCTGGTGCTCACCACCACCACCGCCGCCGCCGCCGGCATCCCCCTGTCCTCATCACAGCCACCCACCATATTTGTCTATTTCCCCATTTCAGTGACTCCTATTGCCAGTGGACAACGAATTCCATCATGGACACACCCACTAGCACCATCATTTACACCTCTACTTGCCCCGCATCCACCATTACCTCGTGGAGTGCCTCCCACTACCTTAAACAATGTCCTAACCTTGGCCTCGTCCTTCCTGCAACACCTGCTACGAATTCCACCCCACCCACTCCTCCAAATGCAAATCCTGAGCTCACTGTCCCCATTCACCACATTGACCAGCCCATCCATCCCATCAATTTCCTCCACCCTCCCCCTATAGCTGAAGACATCTGATTCCTGACCATTGTTCTGCAGAATATCCACCCACTGCAACATCCCCACACAATCCAGCAGATCTCCCTTGCTGCTGTTCCGTCTTCCATTTCAATAGCTACGCCACTTACTCTCACAACCAGGCCCACTTTATCTTCATATGCCTAGACACTTGTTTAAGCTCCTCTCTGCTGTTCCCCTCCCACTCTGCTGAGCTACTGACAGACAAAACAACGAAACTATCGTCTGAAGAACACGTGTCTGATTTCTACCAACCACATACAGGCCCATTCTGAGTGCTGTGCAGAGTGCCAAAAGACTACGTGATAGATTGGAACGGAAAGCCGGGCTTTTTTAAGTGCGAAAACACACAGCAATCACAGACAATTCTAGCTACTTAATCCATGGCAGCAAATGGATAAATGTATGTACAATGATGCTGGGAGTGGAATGACAAATCGACATGATTGGGCTGAGCGCCCTTTATTTGACAAAATAATACTAATCTGGAATCTAGATTTCTAATTTTTATGATGGCATTCAGATCCACAGATACCATTCACCACATCAACCAGCTCTGTGCTGCATTGTGCAGCTACCTACTGCCAGGTACTCCATATCAATGACATCATGAGAGAGCAGAATGGGACGCTCCGCGGAACTCACAGACTGTGAACATGGTCAAGTGATTGGGTATCACCTGTGTCATACGTCTGTATGCGAAATTTTCACACTCCTAAACATACCTAGGTGCACTGTTTCCGATGTGATAGTGGAGTGGAAACTAGGAGTAACATATACAGCACAAAAGCGTACAGACCGACCTTGTCTGTTGACTCGCAGAGACCGCCGTCAATTGGAGAGGATCGTTATGTGTAGTAGGCAGACATCTATCCTGACTGTCACACAGGAATTCAAAACTGCATCAGGATCCACTGCAAGTACTATGAAAGTCAGGCAGCAGGTGAAAAAACTTGGATTTCATGGTCGAGCAGCTGTTCATAAGCCACACATCACGCTGGTAAATGCCAAACGACGCCCCGTTCGGTGTAAGGAGAGTAAACATTGGACGATTGAACAGTGGAAAAACGCTGTGTGGAGTGACGTATCACGGTACACAATCTGGCATCCAATGAACAGGGTGCGGGTATGGCGAATGTCTGGTGAACGCCATCTGCTAGCGTATGTAATGCCAACAGTAATCTTCAGATGTGGTGGTGTTATGAAGTGGTCGTGTTTTTCATGGAGGAGGCTTGCACCCCTTGTTGTTTTGTGTTGCACTATCACAGCACGGGCCTACATTGATGTTTTAAACACCTTCTTGCTCCCACTGTTGAAGATCAAGTCGGGGGTGACGATTGCACCTTTCAACACGATCGAGCACCTATTCGTAATGCACGGCCTGTGGGGGAGTGGTTACACGACAATAACATCCCTCTAAAGGACTGGCCTGCACAGAGTCTTGACCTGAATCCTACAGAACACCTTTGGGATATTTTGGAACGGCAACTTCGTGCCAGGCCTCACCGACCGACATCAATACCTCTCCTCAGTGCAGCACCCCGTGAAGAATGGGCTGTCATTCCCGAAAAAACCTTCCAGCACCTGATTGAACGTATGCCTGCAATAGTGGAAGCTGTGATCAAGGCTAACGTTGGGCCAACACTGTACTGAATTCCAGCATTACCGATGGAGGGCGCCACGAACTTGTAAGTCATTTTCAGCCAGGTTTCCGGATACTTTTGACCACATAGTGTATGTTTCGTAGGGGGAAACTGCTGCTAATTTTCAAGCTTTTACGTGAATATACAGTGCTATTACAAATGACTGAAGCGATTCATAAATTCACTGTAGCTCCATTCATTGGCATATGGTCACGACACACTACAGATACGTAGAAAAACTCATAAAGTTTTGTTCGGCTGAAGCCGCACTTCAGGTTTCTGCCGCCAAAGCGCTCGAGAGCGCAGTGAGACAAAATGGCGACAGGAGCCGAGAAAGCGTATGTCGTGCTTGAAATGCACTCACATCAGTCACTCATAACAGTGCAACGACACTTCAGGACGAAGTTCAACAAAGATCCACCAACAGCTAACTCCATTCGGCGTTGGTATGCGCAGTTTAAAGCTCCTGGATGCCTCTGTAAGGGGAAATCAACAGAACGGCCTGCAGTGAGCGAAGAAATGGTTGAACGCGTGTGGGCAAGTTTCATGCGTAGCCCGTGGAAGTCAACGAATAAAGCAAGCAGGGAGCTAAACGTACCACAGCCGACGGTTTGTAAAATCTTACGGAAAAGGCTAAATCAGAAGCCATACCGTTTACAATTGCTACAAGACCTGACACCCGATAACAAAGTCAAACGCTTTTAATTTTCGGCGCGGTTGCAACAGCTCATGGAAGAGGCTGCGTTCGGTGCGAAACTCGTTTTCAGTGATGAAGCAACATTTTTTCTTAATGGTGAAGTGAACAGACACAATGCGCGAATCTGGGCGGTAGAGAATTCTCACGCATTCGTGCAGCAAATTCGCAATTCACCAAAAGTTAACGTGTTTTGTGCTATCTCACGGTTTAAAGTTTACGGGCCCTTTTTCTTCTGCGAAAAACACGTTACAGGACACGTGTATCTGGACATGTTGGAAAATTGGCTCACGCCATAACTGGAGACCGACAGCGCCGACTTCATCTTTCAACAGGATGGTGCACCACCACACTTCCATCATGATGTTCGGCATCTCTTAAAGAAGAGATTGGAAAACCGATGGATCGGTCGTGGTGGAGATCAAGATTAGCAATTCATGTCATGGCCTCCATGCTCTCCTGACTTAACCCCATGCGATTTCTTTCTGTGGAGTTATGTGAAAGATTCAGTGTTTAAACCTCCTCTACCAAGAAACGTGCCAGAACTGCGAGCTCGCATCAACGATGCTTTCGAACTCATTGATGGGGACATGCTGCGCCGAGTGTGGGAGGAACTTGATTATCGGCTTGATGTCTGCCGAATCACTAAATGGGCACATATCGAACATTTGTGAATGCCTAAAAAAACTTTTTGATTTTCTGTGTGTGTGGAAAGCGTTGTGAAAATATCTCAAATAATAAAGTTATTGTAGAGCTGTGAAATCGCTTCAATCATTTGTAATAACCCTGTACTTTGCGCATCCTTTTGCAAGCGAGAAGATATCGTGAAGTACGATTGGGAAAGGCTGTAAATTAACCATCTATGTCCCTTTATTGAGTCCAGATGTGTGAGAACTGGTTGAACAGAGAGATTGTCAAATACCCTGGGAAATGTAGTAGCACCCCAGACAATAACACCTGATTGTGTTCCCGTATGGCGGGACTGTCTGTCTGATATCCCACCACTGTCTGCAGCTTCTCCAGACAAGTGTTCGTTGGTATTCGGGGCTCAGTTCGGAGTAGGACTCATCACTGAAGACTACTCGACTCAATGAGATTCCAGGCCGAATGTGCCCGACACCACTGAATACGAGCTTGATTCTGTACAGGGGCGACGTGGACACAGCTCCTTTCTGTGAGCCGCCTGTTAATGGTCCCTACAGTAAATGAAGTACCAGTTGCACGTCAGCTCGACAGTAATGATGAATCCGGCGCTCTGAGTGTCTCTCTGATGACTGCTCCGACCTCACGTTCTGTCATCTCCCGAGGTCAAGCACTTCCTTCTTGATGCTATGTTTGGCCACTGTTTAGCCATTCCTGCTAACATAGGAAAATAGAGCCATCACTCCCCTCAGATGACGAGCGATTCGTCTATTACTCCAACTGCCTTCTTTCAGCCCAACAAGTCTCCCAAATGATGACAGCTGTATATAGTGTCTACGTACCTGTCTGCCAGGCATAGCTGCTGTCCAGAAGAGTACACAGAATGAAATTCGTAAAGATTGTATTTTTTCCTGCCGACATGTCCCTCGTTTACTAACTTCGCCAGTTGCGCGTTGAAATTGCTCTGCAGCGTCACACATTCATTCATCGACCACCAAAGTTTACAAATTTGCATTTTCTGTCGATATCTGCATTCATTTCAATTTTTGACCAATCTGCACAAGTTGTTTGTTGTGCACCTTCTTCTTCTTTTTCCCCTGTCACAGTGTAAAATGTATCTGCATGTTTCACACCACAGTATAAGATAAAGTAACTACTAATTAGATTAATTCTCCCATATACACAAATGAAGTGCTTGGGCAGCCTTTTACCAACTGCCCAATTTTTTTAAATAATGATATGGAAATGAAGAAATAGATAGGATTTCGTCGTTCTTCTGACTTGGTAAGTAACAAAATTCCTTAGTTGAAGATAAATAGCAGACTGCATTTAATCATCATGAGAAAAAAGTCTTTCGCAACGGCATTTATATGTAAAACATTCTCGGTTTTCTTGCCGCATCAATTCGGGATAAAATCGCGAGCTTTCGACGATAGCCCCCATCATCATCGTCAGGATGACACATGAATTTAAGCATATATCACGTTTGATTTTTTCTATTTTTAATGAAGTGCCTTTGGTCCATGTGCTTGTTTCCCCCGTGCTGCCCACTTCTACAACTAGTCTCGCACCTATACCACTCACATGAACAGGCTATAGCATTGTACAGAATTCTTCTATAGCGTCTGCTTTACGCTGTGTTGGTTATGGGTTAAGTGGCGTAATGGAGAGCAGTTGCGGGGATTCCATGGTCATGATATGCAGCATGTTGCCAAATGTTTTCCGATGATTGTCATCGCGCGCCAACCGAAAATATTCCCCTTCAACGTAGGACAGATATTCGAAGGATATAGCATCGCTGTTCTCAACAATGTAGGTGGCTGTATGTCCGAACATCCATAGTGCTACATTTTCTTTCATAACTGGTCATCACATGCGGTCCCGCCACATCCCTTCACGAACGTTCAGATAGCGTGCGGAAATGTTACGTTATAAATGTATAAAGAAGTAGCCCTAGTTTTAATTATCGCCTGAAAACATCGTAAAAAATTTTGCATATAAAAATAAATTTGTATATAATTGAAAGAAACGATGTACTAATGAGATGATGTATTTCTAGTTATTTATGAATTATTTTGTAAAGAAGTATCTTTGAGTTAAAATGTTGAAACAAAATGTAGTAGGTACGCTCGTTTGTCTAACGATATAAAAAAAAAAGCGGAGGGCGACTTGTTTTCCCCTTTCCCTTTTGTCCTGCGGTACCGAGATAAGCTGTGTAGTGTCACATGTGTGCTTTTGTGAAATAATTATGTCAATTTCATCTTAAGTAGCCGTGTTTCATTTGAAGATCCCTTTCCTTGCTGTTCACGTTACACATGAGTTTAGTATGGATTTCTTAGTGCAGTTTCGGGCTGTATTGGAGAGAAGTTGTTTCTGGGATTGTTTGGGGGTCATGACCGAACACTGTTAGCGATCATTCGCAGTTTAATCAATCACATTCTAATTCATACGTGCCTGAGATTATTTTTATCTATGTTTTTCTCTCAAAATCGGGGCAATGTTGTAACGCGAACCGTGTAGTATTCAGATCGGTCGTTTGCCTCCAAAGAATGTCGTCTATCAATGCACTCGCCGGTCTGATATAATGACGATGCTGGAAGACTGCACAGCGTCAGTATAATCTGTTCATCATAAGAATAAAACTGATGTAACCATTACGCCATGTATTCTTGTATGTTTGCTTCAATATAATTGGATTTCGTTTCACGTGGAGCGGAAACCAATCTGAGACCAGTACAGTCACGTAAGATCATAAGGATACGTTTTGTGCTGTGTTACACGCACACAGAGTGAGCGATAATGCGGGACAACAGCTATACCGGAGCATCAAACTTGGACAGCACTGGCCAGCCAGCGGTCCAACTTACCTGCAATGATGTGAACAGTTGCAGTTCAGATGTAAAACGAGACGAGGAAAGAAACAAGATAGCTTCGAATGTCATTTAATTTTTAAAGAGAATGACACTATATTTGGAGACACTCAACCACTATCACGCATTTCTTCAGTGACCAGACGGAAAGCATGAAATGCAATTGTTGTCACCTGACATGGTGTTCTAATTACAAACAAGAGTGATGAAAATTTCCAACTTAAACATAGCGAGCTGTGTGTAATGTAAAAGCATACAGCAGGGATTTCATTCTACTGTTGAACACTGAAGCCACAAATGTATTTATTACAGTCAGTCATCTGGTGATCTCTTAGCTCCTGCGTTATCGGAGTCGGAGAAATACATTTCATTTCTGGAAGTGTCACCTGCTACGTTGATAACGACCCTATCGACATCAGAATACACGAAGCCAACCAGCCGCCCCATTTTCTCTTCGTCTTTTTTGACGAGCCGTTCTGTATCCCGCCAGCGTACTGCGTGACGTGTGAAAAAGCTGCGTGCGTTTGTACCAGTAGTCGACGTCTGGCAGTTGGCAAGTCTTGTTATTTCTTGGGCCAATTCCCTTAATTTGGCAGCAGATCAGTTCTGCTGAGTTCCTATTGTAATGGTACAGTGGCAAATGTAAAAATCCAGAATTTGTATGCCATGCTCGATGCTGTGAAAATATTTGTTTTCCATGTATCTACGAGGCTTATCTACATCTGTGGTAAAAAACGATGAAGATAGTTCAAATAAAAAGTGTTTCGTTTCTCATTTTTGTCTCAAAACTTATATTCTGATGTTTTCATAATATAAGCATCTTTTGTTAACAGTCATTCATAAAAATCGATAATTTAGAATTTATATATCCAATAAAAACGAGAATTTCGCATGCAATATGAAATTAGAAACAAGAATTCGTACATTATTCATAAAAAGTTATGATGAGTTCTAGAATTACGAGATGTAGCTATTTCAAATTGAATGAGAAAAAAAGTGGCTATGGGGAAATTGTAACCAGGCAACAAACGCCCGCAGCAGGCTACCGATTCAGCGAAACCTGCAGTTTAGATGCGTAACTGCACTGTGTCTAACACAGTCCCTCAGAAAAGTTCAAAGCCGATTACCTCTGTATATTTATGAAAAACATTAAGAACAATCTATTTTTCGGCCCTCTTTTTAACCCTGTTTCACTATGGAACAGTCTGCAGCCTCAGGTATTTTGATTCCGCGTATTAACAGCGCGACAATCAGAGCTCAACAATAAAGAGGCTGTGACTGTAGAGCATTTTTGGCTGGTTCAAATGGCTCTGAGCACTATGGGACGTAACGGCCATGGTCATCAGTCCCCTAGAACATAGAACTACTTAAACCTAACTAACCTAAGGACGTCACACAACACCCAGTCATCACGAGGCAGAGAAAATCCCTGACCCCGCCGGGAATCAAACCCGGGAACCCGGGCGTGGGAAGCGAGATCGCTACCGCACGACCACGAGCAGCGGACGAGCATTTTTGAAATTAAACTAAAATACGTAGCTAAAGCGTTGTTAAGATAAAAGTTGGTGGCTCTTAATAGATTTGAACATCATAATGTTTCACTTAATGTAGCTAATACATAAGTAGGACCTACTTCCAAGAACGTAATAACACCAGTGTACGTCTGCTAGTGCTTCTGACCTATCATCGCGATTGTGTTTTTTTACACCAGGTTTATTCTTATGATGAACTCCATATCCATAACGCCATGTCTACCGCTAGCGTCTGCCACTTCCATTTCTTTTTTTTTTTTTTTTTCCTTTATTGAATCTCGATTCCGCCCTAAGGGGGCGGGCTGGCAGCAGCTTAGTACGCTGCTCTGCAGCCTACAGACTTTTTAAAACGTAAGAAGAAGATAAGAAACAATAAAAGCAGGGGATAAAACGGTGACTTAAATTGTAAAACGGTGGAAAATTGTGGAAAGCTAAAACATAAAGCAAACGGTTGGCAAAGCCAATAAGATACACAGGAAGCAGACAGGTAACATAGTAAATAGACAATTAAAAAACACGGCCACAGTCTGGTTTCTGTTCGCAAGAAATATAAAAATCACACCCAGCGACAGTATGACGTCTGTTTGCAACACTTAGGAAAAGACACACAACACTGAACACTCACTGTAAACATTGCACTAAAATGTCGGCACGAAGATGACACACCATAGCCGAGGGCTGCTGGGGGGGGGGGGCTGGATAGATGGGGGGGGGGGGGGGGGTAAAACAAGGAGGGAGGAGGGGAAAAACGAAAGGGGGAGGAACCAAAGGAGGTAGAGGACTCATAAGGGGGGGAGGGGCAGGGCAGATGCGAGAGGGAATGGGAAAAGGCAGAGAATGGAAATGCAAGAGGACTCAGGGGAGAGAATGGAGGCAGAGAGATGGTAGGTGGGGAAAAAAGAGGATGGAAGGGGAGCCCAGGAAAAGGACGGAGGTAAGGAGTGGGTGAGGATCAGAGTTGATAGGAGGGATAAATGGAGAGAGAGAGGGCATCATCAGGGAGGGGGAGTTGATGGAAGCCACCTTGGGAAAGGAGATGAAGGGTGTAGAGATGGAGGGTAGGGTGACACAACAGTGGAGAGGTGGCAGGGGGCGGGGATGGGAGAGGAGAGGAGCAACCAGGGCGTGAGGGGGATCTAGGTGGCGGGAGGTGTAGAGTATGCGGATATGTTTGAGGAATAGGAGCAGATGGGGGAAAGGAATGAGGTCATAGAGGATCCGCATGGGGGATGGGAGGCGTATACAGCAGGCGAGGGGGATTGCATGACACTCAAGGATCTGGAGGGACTATAGAATTTGGGGGGAGCAGATATCCAGGCGGGACTGGAATAACAGAGGATGGGACGGATTAAGGATTTGTAGGTGTGGAGGATGGTAGAGGGGTGCAAACCCCATGTCCGGCCAGAGAGGAGTTTCATGAGTGGGTGGCAGTTGTGGGCCTTGGATTGGATGGAGTGGAGATGAGGGATCCAAGTGAGGTGACGGTCAATGGTGAGGCCAAGGTAGGCGAGGGTGGGGTTGAGGTGGAAAGGACGGGCGCAGTTGGTAAGGGAGAAATCCAGGAGCCAGAAGGAGCGAGTGGTACGACCTACGATGATTGCCTGGGTCTTGGAGGGATTGATTTTCATGAGCCACTGGTTACACCATGCGGCAAAAAGGACAAGGTGATTCTGGAGAAGGCTTTGGGACCGTTGGTGGGTAGGAGTGAGGGTGAGGAATGTGGTGGCATCGTCATATTGCAAGAGGTGTACTGGAATGGAGTTGGGGCATATCTGCCATGTACAGGAGGTAGAGGAGAGGGGAGAGGACAGAACCCTGGGGCACACCGGCAGAAGTGTAGAAGGTGCGGGAATTGGGATTATGGATGGTAACATAGGAGGGGCGGCGGGAGAGGAAGGAGGCCATCAGTCGGATGTAGTTGACAGAAATGGCGTAGGTTTGGAGTTTAAACAGGTGACCGGGATGCCAGACACGGTCGTAGGCCTTTTCGAGGTCAAGGAGACAAAAATGGCGGAGCGATGGGAGTTAAGCTGGTGGGAGAGGAAATGAGTGAGGTGGAGGAGTTGGTCATCGGTGGAGAAGGAAGGTCGAAAGCCACATTGGGTGTCAGGGAGGAGGTGGTTGTGGTGGAGGTGGTGATGGATGCGCTGGGTAGGGATGGATTCCAAGAGTTTGCTGAACACCGACGGTAGGAAGAGGAATCAGATGGAGGCTTGTTTGGTTTGGAGAACATCAGGATAAAGGAGGTTGCCACTTTCAGGTGACAACGCCAATTTGCTGAAGCAGCTGCATCACAGTGGAAAGCGTTTGTCACGCAACTGCTGGGAACTGCCTTAATACATATGGCGGTAGTCTGTTATCTTTATCTGGCGAACACGTTCAGACCCTAATTAAAACATTCAACTCGCTCTTTCTTCTAAACTGGAGTCAAAACTGAAGGGAGAAAGAATCGGCACTGCAGCAATTGCAAGAGTGGCTACTGTGCTGCCATCTGTTGATGACGGCAGGAGTGGGGCCGTTCTTCGATACCTGCCTAACGTAAAAGTCGGGTTTACGGCCCCTGTTCGGATATTCGTGGACGATTCGTTTAAGGAAAGCTTATTTGTAAAAAAAAAAAAAGATATTTATTCTTTAATGATAATCATGTGAGTGAGAATTAGACTGAATGGTTCCTGACGACGGCCTCATACTCGTTTCTACTATTTACGGCAAATGCTATTCATAAATGCAATCGCAAGTAGTAGTGTTCTACCTCACCCTTTATGGTCGTCCTATCCAACTCACTCCCACCCTGAAATACCTTGGCCTCACCCTTGACCGACACCTCACCTGGACCCCTCATCTCCTGACCATCCAGCAGAAAGCCCATTCCCGCCTCCGTTTTATGAAACTCCTGTCTGGCCGGACATGGGGATTGCATCCTTCTACCATCCTCCACACCTACAAATCCCTCATCCGTCCTATCCTCTGTTATGCCAGCGTTGCCTGGATCTCCGGCCCCACCCGCTTTTACAAGGCCCTCCACATCCTTGAACGCCATGCGCTCCGCCTTGCCTTCTGTATCCACCTTCCTTCCCCCACACACCTCCTGTATGAACTGATCCCCTTCCCCCACCTCCTCCTGTTCCTCCAACATCTCCGCATCTACATTGTTCGCAGGCTTGATCCCCCCCACCCTCTGGTTTCCTCCTTCCTCTCCACCCCCGCCCGTTGCCGCGCCTCTATCGTGTATCCCTCCATCTCCACACCCTCCATCTCCATCATCAGGGCAATTTCCAACGCCTCCCCCTCCCGGATGACGAACTTCGCAGTGACATCTACCCTTCCTTCCAACTATAACCTGGCCTTGTTGCCCCCCCCTCCCCAGGGCCCCCTTTTCCTCTTTCCTCCTTCTCCCAGAGCGGATTTTCCTCCGTCCCCCCCTCCCCTGAGACCCTGCACCCCATACTTGCCTCTCTCCTTCCCACATCCCTCCCTATCTGGCCCTCTTCCGCGCGCCCCCCGCTCACCTCCCCCATCTCTTCCCCTCCCTCCCTTCTTCAGGTCTCCCTCATCTCCTAGCGCCTGGCAGATCCTCTGTATTGATCATCATCAGTGTGCCACATCAGTGTTGTGTTTAGTGCTGTTTCTCCTGTGCGTCAAGAGGTGTGATTTTAATTGTGTCCTGCCTTGAGGTTCGCCGTCAGTGTTACGTTACGTGCTGTGCCATCCGTCGCTACCTTTATGCTCCAGTCATACTGTGCCTTGTGTTCTTTTAACCGTCGCAGTGTGTGGCTTTTTGTGTGTGCCACTTTTAAACAGTTTTTTATCTCCATTTTACAGTCACCCCGTTTTTTGTCTATTGCCTTCCATGATTTTCCCCCTTTTTTATATCTATGTTCACCTTATTCTCTCCTTTGCTGTTTTTAAATGTCTTCTATTGTTTTGTTCTATGTCTTTCGGCTGAAGAGCAGCACATATGCTGCTGCCAGCCCACCCCGATGGGGAATTGAAATACAATAAAGGAAAAAAAAAAGTAGTAGTGTTCTACCTCACCCTTTATGGTCGTCCTATCCAACTCACCCCCACCCTGAAATACCTTGGCCTCACCCTTGACCGACACCTCACCTGGACCCCTCATCTCCTGACCATCCAGCAGAATAGCCCATTCCCGCATCCGCCTTCTGAAACTCCTGTCTGGCCGGACATGGGGATTGCATCCTTCTACCATCCTCCACACCTACAAATCCCTCATCCGTCCTATCCTCTGTTATGCCAGCATTGCCTGGATCTCCGCCCCCACCCGCTTTTACAAGGCCCTCCAAATCCTTGAACGCCATGCGCTCCGCCTTGCCTTCCGTATCCGCCTTCCTTCCCCCACACGGCTCCTGTATGAACTGATCCCCTTCCCCCACCTCCTCCTGTTCCTCCAACATCTCCGCATCCTTTACATTGTTTGCAGACTTGATCCCCCCACCCTCTGGTTTCCTCCTTCCTCTCCACCCCCCACCCTTGCCGTGCCTCGATCGCTGTATCCCTCCCTCTCTCCATCTCCACACCCTCGCTTCCCACGCCCGGGTTCCCGGGTTCGATTCCCGGCGGGGTCAGGGATTTTCTCTGCCTCGTGATGGCTGGGTGTTGTGTGCTGTCCTTAGGTTAGTTAGGTTTAAGTAGTTCTAAGTTCTAGGGGACTTATGACCACAGCAGTTGAGTCCCATAGTGCTCAGAGCCATTTGAACCATTCTGTATTGATCATCATCAGTGTGCCACATCAGTGTTGTGTCTAGTGCTGTTTCTCGTGTGCGTCAAGAGGTGTGATTATAATTGTGTACTGCCTTGAGGTTCGCCGTCAGTGTTACGTTATGTGCTATGCCATCCGTCGATACCTTTATGCTCCACTCATACTGTGCGTTGTGTTCTTTTAATCGTCGCAGTGTGTGGCTTTTTGTGTGTGCTACTTTTAAACAGTTTTTTATCTCCATTTTACAGTCACCCCGTTTTTTGTCTATTGGCTTCCATGATGTTCCCCCTTTTTTATATCTATGTTCACCTTATTTTCTCCTTTGCTGTTTTTAAATGTCTTCTATTGTTTTGTTCTATGTCTTTTGGCTGAAGAGCAGCACATATGCTGCTGCCAGCCCGCCCCGAATGGGAATTGGAATACAATAAAGAAAACAAAAAGTATTAGTGTTATTTCATTGGTCTTTTTTCAAGCAGTAAATTTTTGAGCGGCCCTGATTGTGATGTTGTGGTCTGGGCCCGTTCGAGACTGGAGAGTATGTAAACTTAAATGGACTAATTGTGCTGGTTAGTAGTAGGTCAAACGGTTATTCTGGAGTAACGTTTATCACATTTCTGTTAGTCTTTGATAACCATTATTTTTAACGGCTATTAATAACTGTCAAGTTATATTTCGCTAGCGAATACCGAATGCTCCGATGGGGCTACAGTTAAATAACGACATAGTTGGAATCCATCAGTTTTGTTATCAGTATAACTGCGAGTAGTGTGAAATGGCAGGAATGTTGTATGAATCGTGTCATATCCTTAGCTAATTAACTCTGGGTACATTTTAGTTGACGTTAGAACAATTATTAGTGTTTCATATTATATGTATGTAGGTTATCGGTCGCTATTAGAAATATTATCATCACAGCTGCAACAGAAAATAAGCGGAACTTCGCCGCAGCACTGTTTGAGTAAAATGTTAACAACGTGAGTTTTTAAGTATGAAGTAATATGTAATCTGAATAGTGTAGATTAAATTCGAAGCTTAATTTCTTGTGCTGCTCACTTAATAGAATAAGTATACAGCCTTGTAATACAACAAAAAATATACATAATGAATCAGATTTGTTTACTCCTGTCCTGTACAAAATAGTCCTATTGGGGAAAGTGTAAGTACGCTAATCCATTTTTTATGTGCAATTTGGAAACTGCTCAATTTCTCCAGCTACAGCATCTTTACAACATATGGAGACATGCAGATCGAAAAGGTTGACAGTGTTACATTTCTGGGACTACAACTCGAAAATAAATTCAGTTGGAAACGGCATACCACAGAATAGGTGAAGCGCCTAAACAGGTCTGTATTTAAAGTGTGAATGATGTTAGATGTAGGAGACATAGATATAGGAAAGCTTACATATTTTCATTCTATTATTTCATAAGGGATCATATTCTGTGGTAACTTATCAAACGGAGCAAAAGTTTTTCGCATGTGAAAGCGTGTAATAAAGTTCGATTGTGGTATAAATTCAAGAACATCATGTAGGAACCTGTTCAAGGAACTTTGTAGTCTAACCACTGCTTCCTAATATATTTATTCCTTAATGAAATGTATTACAAGTATTTCCAACCAATAGCTCAATACATAGTATCAGTACTAGAAATAGGAACAGCAATCTACATAAAGACCTAAAATCACTTACCTTGGTCCAAAAGGGGTCCAATATTCAGGAACATGCATTTTCAATAAACTGCCAACAAGTCAGCAACCATTAAAAACTTGGTTTAGATAAAGCACGGTTTACAGACTGTTTGAAAGAGTTTTTGATACAGAAGTGTCCGATTCCACGCGTGTGCTTTGCCCCAGGACGACATCAATATGCCGAAAATGGCTATTTTAAGTGTTTCTATGACGTCACTATATACACATGGCAACAAACACTAAGATACATATAAATAATACAATAACATCTCCCACCAAAAAAAAAAATCAAACCAACGGGACAACTGCGGGATGTTGGGGGTTTTAGGGTGAGGACAAGGTAGTAAAAAAAAAAAAAAATCCATGATCCAAAAACACAAAATGAAGAACATAACGAAATAAGGAAAAAAAATACAGCATTCCGCTACACTAACAAAATCTGCAGGAATCGGACACTTCTCTTTAACAAAATAGGTCAACCATAGGTGACCATACTAAAACACCAATATCCACTACTAAAAGTACGAAAATTGGAATCAGACGTTTCCCTTGACCTACATAGGTCAACCTCATATGACGATACCAACACATCAACACATACACCTATGAAAATGGGAATCGGTCATTTCCAGTGACCTATATACGTCCACCACAACTACTGATGCCATTAAAAAAAAACTACAACTGCGAAAAATAAAACCAAAACCACAACCTCAAAAATCCACAAGTCAAACATCCCTACATAAATTAAAACACTTTCAATACTCCATAAATACACAAAACACCACAACTAGAAAAAAAATTGATTAGCACCAGCAAACCCCGGCACTGCAACAAACTAGATCAGCCTGCCCCCCTCCTTCCCCCCCCCACACACAAAACAACACATAAACACCGTGTCATAATGACATTCACACACCACAACATCTTTACGTCAAAGCAGACGGGTGGAATCGGACGCTTCCGTTGACCCCTCCTTCTACTCTGTAGATGAATCTCTTAACAGAGACAGACCAGCTTAAGTAAAAATTCTGCTATATTTCAGTTTTGACAGCACTTGGTCGCAACAGTCAAGATCAGGTATTCTGTGTATGATAAATTTATTAAAAGTGTTTTATTCTGACAGTGTATCAATTCTGTAAATATTAGCAGTTACTCACAAGCAGTAAATATTAGCAGTTATTCACATATTTTGACAAATGATGAGGATAATAATTATTATATTCAAATCTATTATGTTATACTTTCTGAACCGGCCGGTGTGGCCATGCGGTTCTAGGCGCTTCAGTCTGGAACCGCGTGACCACTACAGTCGCAGGTTCAAACCCGGCCTCGGGCATGGATGTGTGTGATGTCCTTAGGTTAGTTAGGTTTAAGTAGTTCTAAGTTCTAGGGGACTGATGACCACAGATGTTAAGTCCCATAGTGCTCAGAGCCATTTGAACCATTTATACTTTCTCACATGTTATTTGTCATTCGCGATGGCCAGTGACTATTTTCGAAGAAGTACGAAAATATTAGTTCGCTTCAGTAACTATCCTTTCTGAAAATATCAGCGGGTTCCAAGACTGGAGTCACTGTGTCAGGAACACAGACACACAGTTATTCCATTACCAACTTCCAGGTTACCTTTAGTGGTAGCCCGATGACTGCCAGTGAACGAGAACTGTTAGCCAAAACGATCACCAGAGGAAATTATTTTTTTTTTTAATTGTCATTTCACACCTTAGACAAGGGTTGGCTGGCAACGGCCACAGTACACCGCTCTTCAGCCACAGGTATTACAAGAGAAAAAAACATTGGAGACACAGAAAGAACATAGCATAACGGGTGACAAAAAAACAGTAGACACAGTAACGAAGAAACATGAAGACATTCACACGTGAAGAAAACCAAAAAAACTGTTAGCACTGTACACTAACACTGATGATGGAGATGACACACGTGAACGATGGAGTGTGCACGGCGAACACACTGAAACACAAACACGATGGCACACACACAAAACCAATGACGATGATGTCCAGCGCACTAATGTTGACTGAACATGTGTGAGTCCAGGGACCTGCCAAAAGGGGAAAAAGGTGGGGGAGGAGGAAGAGGGAGGGCAGAGATGCAAGTGGCAGAGGAGATCGGGGAAGGAAGGAAGGACATCAGACGACTGAGCGGACCGCAGCACAACACCGAAATGGCGGAAACTGCGGAAGCAGACCGTAGAGGAAAACAATTTCCCACCAGCACCATAGATATATAAATCGCCCTATGTTTTTTAGATCGTATAAAAATGATAATTTTACTGTTTTTTAATTATGACAAGTACAGATTTTAACCTTGACATCTACATATTTTAATTAAGTATTTTTAATATAAAAAAAATCATCTACTGAATGCAGTATGTGCAAATGGAATGTAACAAATGTACCAGACGCCACCTGTCGGTGATAGTGTTATAATTAATATAAATGGCGGGCACTCTGCCAACCAATTTTATGTGACGTAGCATGTGAAAGTTGCTGGATTTGGATGGGTTACTCCTGTAACTGAAATATCAGGTACGTTCTGGTACATTTGATGTTGATTAGATAGGATGAAAAAGATTTGCTTCCGTGAAATATTAAATTAGTATCATTATTTTTACAGATCTGAAGATGGTTCTGAATGAACCGAAACAGGTCATATGAATAAAAAATTTGCAATCAAGACGGATTTTAAGTAACATTATAAAATCACTGATTGCTGTTATCCCATAAGACATTATGTCTGTTTTTGCAAAGTTTGTGCCACGTCAGGCTTCGGGATACATTACGAAGTTCTTACGTATTAGGACAAAGATAATGAAAGAAAACCTGAAAATAAAATTTAACAAAACATGCTTAGACGCAGGGATTACTCCTAATTACGCAAAAGTAAAAATCAGGAATATGTCAAACATAGCGCAAATAGTAAAACTTAAAAGTGAAGTATTATGGGTTAAAACTCAAATTCGAGAAGCATATAAAATGAAAGACAAGTTAAATAGAGAAGCTTTTAATCTTCACTTGATTTTAGGTGACATTTTATCTCCATTACAGTTCACATACTTAAGCAGAGAGATTGAAAATAGAATTGTCAGGGAGCGAGAACTAACTCTAACAGACATCAGAAGAAACTTTTTAACCTAGGTGTAGATTTTAATATTGATAACGAAACGGCGTATAAAAAGTTGCATACTTTTTGTGAGAGGGTCGTGAACTTAACTGAGATAGAATTAACAAAGGATGTGCAGAACCTTTTAAATAAAGGGCTGCAATATAACCTAAATCCCGCAATTAACTCAAATACAATAAAAAAGACTGTCGCAGAAGTGAAAATTGCATGTGTTATCGCAAATATGAATAGATACGAACAGACCAACACGGCAGTTAAAGTAAAGAAGTCGATTATAGATGAAATGCACTCTGCTCACAAGAACAGAAACTAACTACTAACTCTTAAGGGCTTGAATAAGAAGTTAAAATCACGTAAGGCAGATAAGGGCGGCACTATGGTTCTAATACATGATACAGACTATATAGAGAAAACTTATGGAAAACGGAATAGTAGAAGTCAAGAAAGATCCAACCAAGAAATTTCAAACAGAAATAAGGAAACAAATAGATAACAGTGTGTTTCTGTTCACAGAAGAGGAAAAGTTTAAACTGAAAGTAACGAATCCGCGAATCCCCGAATTACGGTCACAAATAAAGCTCCATAAAGTTGAAAAATCGATTCACCCAATCGTTAATAACACCAGCAGCCCAAGTTATAAATTAAATAAAGAGCTAAATAACAGATTGAAGGCGGCATATACATATCGTTGGACTTTCAACATTAGCAACAGCTACGAATTTGCTGAGCAAATTAAAGACGTACTTATACCTCAGAATGCGTCATTAGCTTCATTGGATATCACCAATCTGTACAACAACATTCCCGTAAAAGAAACGATTGCGATAATTAAGAACAATCTCCTCACTCATGGTAAATTGGCACTGGGGGAAGTGATTGAACTAGTGGAAATGTTGGAACAAGTCTTGTCGTTCAATTACTTTACTTTCAATGGTAAAATTTATCAACAAAGATGGGCTGGCAATGGGGAATAGTTTAGCTGGGACGCTGGCTGACATTTTTGTAAATCACTTAGAAAACAAATTCTTTGATGAAAATCCTAATATCGATGAGAAAATTGTATATTACAGGAGATATATTGACGACTCCATTTTATTATACAAAGGAGATAAAAATGATATCGAAAACTTAGCACAAAAAATGAGCTCCCAAGACCAGAAAATTAGATTCACCATGGAATTTGAAGAATACAACTGTATAGATTACTTAGATTTAACACTAATAAAGAAAGATGGGAAGTATGAATTTAGCATATTCAGAAAACCTACGTGTACGGATCTAGTTATCAATGAGCGCTCTTGTCACCCACCGCGATACAAATGGGCATATTTTACTTGGATGGTATACAGGCTACTAAGATTGCCACTAAGCCAACAGGAAGTAGAAAAGGAGTTAAGTATTTTAAAAGAAGTGACCGTAGCGAACGGATATACTTGTAAGCAGGTGATGAATATTTATAGGAAGACAAAGAAGAGGAAAATGGAACAAATAGAAGGAAGTCAAGAATCAGTTAAGAGAAACAACAAGAAAAAATATGTAGCTCTCACTTACAATGGAAGAATTACAGATAAAATTGAAAGATGCTTTCGTAAATCCGACGTTAAAATAGGGTTCTGAACAAATAACACGTTAAAATTGAAGCTCCGGCATAGAATATGTAATAGTAGGAATAAATTTCAGGATTCAGGGGTATATAAGATCAAATGGAATGACTGCTGTAAACATTATATAGGGCAGGCTGGTAGGAACTTTGAAACCAGATTCAGGAAGCACACCTACTCTCAAAACAAAACAGCTTTTGGGGCGCATATGGCTGCGACAAAGCACTCAGTCACGAACATTGAACGCAAGTTAGACATACTGCATAGAGCTCATAAGGGACGGTTTCTTAACATTTTGGAAGAAATTGAAATATACACCCACAAAAATAAAGATCCGGATTTAATCCTCAATGAGCAAAGCGAATTCAATCGTAACGCCTATTTTAGCACTTATGACGACCTACTAAGATGACAAGTGTTGCGTGTGGAGATCCAGACCGAGGGATGAGAGATGGTGTGCGGTGGTGAAGCCGGAAGACGCGTGCAGCGCCTGGCGTCGTTGACGGAGCCCTCCTGTGCAGCCCTCTTGCCCGCAGCGATTGACATCAGACGATTGAGTGGACCGCGGCACAACACCGAAATGGCGGAAACCGCAGAAGCAGACCGACCGTAGAGGAAAATAAGTTCCCACCAGCACCATAGATATATAAATCGCCCTATGTTTTTTAGATCGTATAAAAATGATAATTTTACTGTTTTTTAATTCTGACAAGTACAGATTTTAACCTTGCCATCTGCATATTTTAATTAAGTATTTTTAATATAAAAAAGAAGATATACTGAATACAGTATTTGCAAATGGAATGTAACAAATGTACCAGACGCCACCTGTTGGTAATAGTGTTATAATTAATATGAATGGCGGGCACTCTGCCAACCAATTTTATGTGATGTAGCATGTGAAAGTTGCTGGATTTGGACGGGTTACACCTGTAACTGAAATATCAGGTACGTTCTGGTACATTTGATGTTGATTAGATAGGATGAAAAAGATTTGCTTCCGTGAAATAGTAAATTAGTATCATTACTTTTACAGATCTGAAGATGGTTCTGAATGAACCGAAACCGGTCATATGAATAAAAAATTTGCAATCAAGACGGATTTTAAGTAACATTAGAAGGTTTGGGGTACGGGAAGCCTGGGGGAGGGAGGAGGGACAGAAGGGAGGGAGGGTGACCTGAGGAAAAAACACTGGAAGTGGAAGACGACGATCAAAGTTGATAGGAGGGATAGATGGAGGGTTGGAGGGCATCATCAGGGTAGGGGAGCTGGTGAAAGCCACCTTGTGAGAGGGTAAGGAGAGTGGAGAGATGGAGAGGAGGTGGGATGTGGGAATACAGGTGCGACAGCAGACAACGGTGGGAGAGGATGGGAGAGACAAGTGAGTGAGGGGGATCTAGTTTACAGGAGGTCTAGAGGATCTGTATCCATTCGAGGAAAAGGAGGAGTTGTGGGAATGGATTAATATCGTACAGGATGCATGTGGGGGAGGGGAAACGGATGCGATAGGTGAGGCAGAGAGCATGGCGTTCGAGGATTTGAAGGGATTTGTAAAAGGTAGGAGGGACGGAGATCCAGGTAGGGTGGGCGTAGCAGAAGATAGGGTGGATGAGGGATTTATAGGTGTGGAGGATGGTGGAGGGGTCCAGACCCGAAGTGCGACCATAAAGGAGCTTGAGGAGATGGAGTCACGGGCGTGCCTTGGCTTGAATTGTCTGGAGATGGGGGTCCAGAAGAGGTAATGGTCAAGGGTGACGCCAAGGTACTTAAGGGTGCGGGTGAGGGCGATAGGACGGCCATAGATGGTGACATAGAGGTCGAGGAGGCATAAGGAAGGGGTGCATTTGCCTACAATGATTGCCTGGGTCTTGGACGGATTGACCTTGAGCAACCACTGGTAGCACCAAGTGGTGAATTGGTCAAGATGGGATTGGAGAAGGTGTTGGGAGCGCTGCAGGGTGCGGATGGGGGCAAGGAAGGCGGTGTCATTGGCGTACTGGAGAAGGTGGACGGGGGGGGGGGTGAAGGTGCCAGCATGTCCGCCGTATACTAAAGGTACAGAAGAGAGGAGACGACGGAACCTAGGGGCACACCAGTGGAGGGGAAAAAGGTGTAGGAATCTGTGTTATGGATGGTGACCTAGGTAGGACGTTGGGAAAGAAGGGACCCAATGAGACGGACGTAGTTAAGAGGAAGGGCAAAGGTTTGGAGAGGAGATGAGTGAGGTGAAGGAAAAGGTCATCGGTAGAGAAGGACGGCCAAAAGCCACACTGGCTAACAGGAAGGAGGCGGTGCTGGCGGAGATGCTGGTGGATGAGTCAGGTGCGGATGAATTCCAGGACCTTGCCGAAGACCGAGGTAAGGCTGATGGGACTGTAGGAGGAGACAGCAAACGGTGGTTTGTCAGGTTTAAGGAACATCAGGATGGGGGAGGTTTTCCACAGGTCGAGGTAGTAGTCGGTGGGCAGAACTACATTGTAGAGCCTGGCCAGAGTGGAGAGGAAGGAGGCAGGAGCTTCACAAAGTTGGTGATAGGTGACACGATCGTAACCAAGAGCGGTGTTGTGTTTCATGTGGAGTGCAGTGATGAGATCCTGAGTAGTGATGGGGGCATTGCATTCGTTCTGTGCAATGTTGTCCAAGTACTGGAAGCCAGGAGCGAGGGGAGAGGCAGAGGCGTCAGTTCGACTGCGGACATATGGGAAGAGGGAGTAATGGAAGTGGATATCATCTGGGATGGTAAAGACATCGGAGAGGTAGGAGGCAAAGTGATTGCCCTTACTATGGTTGCCAGGGAAGGATTGATTATCATGAAGGAGAGGGTAGTAGGGAGGGGGTTTAGATCCGGTAAGGCGGCAGAAGGCTGACCAGTACTTGGACGAGTTGATAGGAAGTGTAGCATTAAGATGGGTGCATGTCTGTCGCCAGTCCCAGCATTTCTTAGCCATGAGCAAGTTTCTGATGTGTCATTGTAGTTGCCAGTGGCGTTGTAGTGTGTCTGGGTCACATGTGTGAAGGAAGGAACGGTAGGGACGGCGTGATTCACGGAAATGGAAGTGGGGGTAAAGTAGGACAATGAGGGTGGATGGCGATGGAAGGGACTGGGCCTCCACAACCTCAGACAAGGTCTGGAGGAGAAAGGAGGCGGCACGGGTAATATCATCAGGGTGGTGGTAGGTGAACGGGTGGCTATCGACCTGGATAGAGAGGGTATCCTGGTAGGGATTCCAGTTGGCCGAGAGGAAATTATTATTTTTTTCTTTATTGTTATTTTTCACCTTATACAAATGTGGGTTTGCAGCGGATAAATCTACTCTGTTCTTCAGCCACAAGCATTACAATAAAAGAGACAATGAAGACAGGAAAGTAACAGATTGGTGGTTAAAAAAAACAGTAGATACAAAAATTAAAAACACGAAGCCATTCACACTCGACGAAAAACACAAGAAACTGTCAGCACTGCGCACAGACCCTGATGACTTAGACGGTACAACTGAACGAAGGAACGTGGCGGCGAAAAACACTAAATCACAAACACAATGACACACACACAAGAAACTGATGGCGATGATATCTGGCGTGCAAATGTCCACCAAACTTGTGCGAGTCCAGGGACCTACCAAGAGGGGAAGAAGGTGGTGGGGGAGGGAGAGGGGAGAGCGAAGATGCCAATGGCAGAGGAGATGGTGGGAGGAATGAAGGTATGGGCGCAGGGGAAGCTGGGGAGGAGGGGGGAAAAGGAGGAACGAGGGAAAGGGGAAAGAAGGGAGAGAGGGTGCCCATAGGAACAAACACAGGAAGAGGGAGAGGAGTATCAATGTTGGTAGGAGGGGTAGATGGAGGGGAGGAGGGCATCATCAGGGAGGGGGAGCTGGTGGAAGCCTCCTTGAGAGAGGGTAAGGAGAGTGGAGAGATGGAGAGCTTGTGGGAAGTGGAAATACAGGCACGGCAGCGGGCGGGGTCGGGAGAGGATGGGAGAGACAAGTGGGTGAGGAGGATCGAGGTTACAGGAAGTGTAGAGGACCCATATTTGTTCGAGGAAAAGGAGGAGGTGGGGGAATGGAATAAGGTTGTACAGGATCCACGTTAGGGAGGGGAGACGGATGTGATAGGCAAGGCGAAGAGCATGGCGTTCAAGGATCTGAAGAGATTTGGAAAAGGTAGGAGGATCGGAAATCCAGGCAGGGAGGACGTAGCAGAGGATAGGGCAGATGAGGAATTTATAGGTGTGGAGGATGGTGGAGGGCTCCAAACCCCGTGTACGGCCATGAAGGAGCTTGAGGAGACGGAGTTGGGAGCGTGCCTTGGCTTGGATTGTCCGGAGGTGGGGGGCCAGAAGAGGCTACAGTCAAGGGTGATGCCATGGTATTTAAGGGTAGGGGTGAGGGCGATAGGGCGGCCATAGATGGTGACATAGAAGTCGAGGGGGCGGAAGGAAGGGGTGGTTTTGCCTACAATGATCTCCTAGGTTTTGGAGGGTTTGGCCTTAAGCAACCACTGGTTGCACCATGTGGTGAACCGGTCAAGATGTGCCTGGAGTAGGTGTTGGGAACGCTGCAGGGTGGGGGTGAGGGCAAGGAAGGCGGTGCCATCGGCGTTCTGGAGAAGGTGGATTGGAGGTGAAGGCGGCGGCATGTCCACCGTATGCAAAAGGTACAGAAGAGGGGAGAGGACGGAACCTTGGGTCACACCGGCAGAGGGGAAAAGGTGTAGGAATCCATGTTATGGATGCTGAGGTAGGATGGACGTTGGGAAAGAAAGGACCTGATCAGACAGACGTAGTTAATAGGAAGGGTGAAGGTTTGGAACTTGACGGGGATACTGGAATGCCACAACTGGTCATAGGTGCATTCAAGGTCACGGGAGAGGAAGATAGCGATGATATCCTGAGTAGTGATGCGGTCATTGAGTTTGGTGTGTGCAATGTTGTCCAAGTACTGGAAACCAGGGGCTAGGGGAGGGACAGAGGTGTGAGTTTGATCGTGGGCATCTGGGAAGAGGGAGTAATCGAACTGGGGATCGTCAGGGATGATAAAGACATTGGAGCGGTAGGACGGAAAGTGATTGGCCTTACTAAGGTTGTCAGGGAAGGGTTCATCATCATGAAGGAGAGAGTAGTAGGCAGGGGGTTTAGATCCGGTAAGGCAGCGGAAGGCTGACCAGTACGAGTTGATAGGAAGTGTAGCACTGAAACGGGTGCATGTCTGTCGCCAGTCCCGGCGTTTCTTAGCCGCGAGCAAGTTTCTGATGTGTCGTTGTAGTTGCGAGTGGCGTCGTATTGTGTCCGGTTCACGCATGTGAAGGAAGGCACAGTAGAGACGGCGGCATTCACAGAGAAGGAGGACGGCCTGTGGGAGTAAAGTAGGATGGTGGGGGTGGATGGCGACGGAAGTTATGTGGGCCTCCACGGCCTCAGACAAGGTCTGCAGGAGAATGGAGGCAGCACGGGTAATATCATCAGGGTTGTGGTAGGTGAGAGGGTATCCCGGTAGGTATTCCAGTCAGCCTTGAGGAATTTTTTATTATTTTTTTTTATTGTTATTTTGATCACCTTATACAAAGGCAGGCAGGCAGCAGCATATTACGCTGCTCTTCAGCTGTGAGTCGTACAGTAAGTATTACATATTGGTGGCACAGCTAACACAATAAAAACGGTGGGCAAAAACTGTAGACACGAAAAATAATAAACATGGAGCTGGTCACGCTGGACGAGAAAAAACACTAACACTAGTTGACACGTCGCACATAACAAGGATGACTGCGACGGCACATGTGAACAGTGGTGGCGAGATGGCGAAAGAACACTAAACATAAAACGAAGGCCCACACACGAGACACTGATGGCGATGATATCCAGTGCGTGAATGTTCACTGCGTGTGCGAGTCCGGGGACCTGCCAAGAGAGGAGGAGGGGAGGTGGGAGAGGGAGAGGGGAGAGCAGAGATATATGGTTAGATAAAAATCGAGGAGGCGGAAGGAAGGGGTGGTTTTGCCTACACAGGAAGAGGGAGAGGAGTATCAGTGTTGGTAGGAGGGGTAGATGGAGGGGTGGAGGGCATCATCAGGGAGGGGGAGCTGGTGGAAGCCTCCTTGAGAGAGGGTAAGGAGAGGGGAGAGATGGAGAGCTTGTGGGAAGTGGAAATACAGGCACGGCAGCAAGCGGGGTCGGAAGTGGATGGGAGAGACAAGCGAGTGAGGAGGATCGAGGTTACGGGAGTGTAGAGGACCCGTATCCGTTCGAGGAAAAGGAGGGATTGACTTTGAGCAACCACTGGTTGCACCAAGCGGTGAACCGGTCAAGATGGGATCGGAGAAGGTGTTGGGAGCCCTGCAGGTTGGGTTCAAGGGCAAGGAAGGCGGTGTCTTCGGCAAACTGGAGAAGGTGGATGGGCGGAGACGGCGGCGGCATGTCCGCCGTATACAAAAGGTACAGAAGGGGAGAGAGGGTGGAGCCTTGGAGCACACTGGCGGAGGGAAAAAAGGTGTAGGAATCTGTGTTATGGATGGTGACATAGGAAGGACGGTGGGAGAAAAAGGGGCCGATCAGACGGACGTTGAGGAAATTATGGATCGCTGACAGATGTTTCCATAGTCGCTCGAATTCCTTATGGTAACTCTCTTTATACTACCCATCCATGCTAAATTGACATATAAGGCGGTGGCTCACGGGAACAAACGTACTTGTTAATGCCTGTACTGCAGCTCCTATCAGCAACCGCTCGGACATTAACTTTATTTAATTGTTTGTGCTAAAAGTAACGAAGGCACACAAAATAGTACACAGCTCTTGTCAATAGATGGCGCGCAGTCTCACAGTTATTCCCATGGCCTATAGAACGCCTTCCAAATGGTGTATCCCTCTCTTTCGTTCGTAGCCTCATCTCTGATGAGTTGACGGGAAAGCATAGTATGATCTTTAGTCAACAGATGGCGTGAGGCACTGTTGACACTAGAGAGTTATTCAAATAACTGCCTGTATCAGAGGAACGGTTATAGCAGTAACCGTTACTTCTCAGTAACTGGTTATTTCTGTCAGATACGTTATTTTTTGCCACCTCTAGTACTGGTACTGGGAATGGCTGGAACCAAGGGGAAACTACAGTCGTAATTTTTCCTGAGGGCGTGTGGTTTCAGTGTATGGTAAAATGATGATGGTGTCCTCTAGGGTAAAATATTCCAGAGGTAAAGTAGCCGCCATTCGGATCTCTGGGTGGGGACTACTGAGGAGGACGTCGTAATCAGGAGAAAAAAAATTGGCGTTCTATGTATGGGAGTGTGGAATGTCAGAGCCCTTAATCAGGCAGGCAGGTTAGAAAATTTATAAAGGGAAATGGATAGGTTAAAGTTACATATAGTGGGAATTAGTCAAGTTCAGTGGCAGGAGGTACAAGATTTCTGGTCAGGTGAATACAGGGTTATAAATAAAAAGTCAAATAGAGTAATGCAGGAGAAGGTCTAATAATGAATTAAAAAATAGGAGTGCGGGTGAGCTACAGTGAACAGCATAGTTAACACCTTATTGTAACGAAGATAGACACGAAGCCCACACCTGCCACAATAGAACAAGTTTATGTGCCAACTAGCTCCGCACATGGACTCTGACCACAATCTATTGGTTATGAACTGTAGATCAAAAATGAAGAAAGTGCAAAAAGGTGGGAAATTTAAGAACTTGGTACCTGGATATACTGGGAGAACGAGAGGTTGTAGAGAGTTTCAGGGAGACCATTAGGGAACGCTTGACAAGAATGGGGGAAATAAATGCTGTAGAAGAAGAACCAGTAGCTTTGATACATGGAATAGTGAAGGCAGCGGAGGATCAAGTAGGTAAAAAGATGAGGGCTATTAGAAATCCTTGGATAACAGAAGAAATATTGAATTTAATTGATGAAAGGAGAAAATTTAGAAATGCAGTAAATGAAGCAGGCAAAAAGGAATACAAACGTCCCAAAAATGAGATCCATAGGAAGTGCAAAATGGCTAAGCAGGGATGGCTAGAGGACAAAAGAAAGGAGGTATAGACATATATCACCAGGGAAGAAATAGATACTGCCTACAGTAAAATTAAAGAGACCTTTGGAGAAAAGAGAACCACTTGTTTGAATATCACGAGCTCTGATGGAAACCCAGTACAATGCCCTCAGTGACAATGTAGCAAGAAGGAAGTGACTCTGCCTTACTTCTCTGGTTTATGTATCACTAACCTGGTGTCCTGCTGCTTCGGTAGTCCCTCATCCCAAGTATTAGCACTCAGGCACTAGGTTCAATGAAGGGGCGATCTTGCTGAAGTGGAGTGTTTCTGGATGCCAGTAGTTAAATGTCAACAACGCTTTGTACTATACCCATTTTAATAAAGAAAATACTTTGAAAGACACTTCACCGAATTTCCAATATGGCGGCTCTTGGCTACGCCGTTATTCAACCCTTTACAACACATTAACACTTTTCTAACTTTCCATAATCATAATACACACTGCCCACGACACGTGGCGTTCACTGATAACTAACTTTCACTATCTCATGTTTAACAGCTGGAACATTTATTCGTCATCGTTCTTTTGGAGCCACCCCCAGTTACTCGAACGTGCTTTTTGAGTGGCGCCTCGCTACTAACTCGCCCTCTCTTCCCGACGGACAAGAGAAACCGCACCTTTCTCTCTCAGCCAGTAAGGACACTTCGCTCATTTCATACACACACGCATATATATATATATATATATATATATATATATATATATATATATATATATATATATATATATATATATATATCCAAACTTTCAGCCAATGGGCGTTCAGATCGCTGTTGCTAGGCGGATCTGACGTCATGTTTGCGGAAATTGTGACCGAAGTTTGTCTCGTAACACTGTCTCAGATTGTAAGATCCTACTCCCGAATAGACAGATCTCGTCCATACTAAGGTTGCAGAACATTGCCTCCTATGGTTTCATCACTAATGATCCCTGTTGACGCTTAATTGTCAAATGAACATGTAACCTGGCTGCTACTGAGCGTAATACTTGGCTCAAACATGTGAAGGGATTGCACGTGCATTACACATTCCCCCCCTCTTCTTTTATTTTCAAAATTCAATATGCTCGAAGACCCTGTTTAATTGATGCCTTGATGCCTTGAGAGTGGCACCATTTTAGCTTTAAATCATTTCTGAATATACCATGAACACTATATAATAATACCTTAATTAAAATTGAATACTTATTCTGATGCACTTCTGTTTTATCTGAGATGGAACATCTACTCATATGCCCCTTCCTTTTAGCTCATCTAAACATTTACATATTAATTATTTCTACATCCAATACAGAACAAGTAAATCAAAAATTTATAAAACTCGCATTTGGCTAATCTTACTTTATAATGCCCATTTTCTACTACATACAAGAACATGTTCCATAATCATCGGCTAAGTAATTGCCGTCCTATTAGTCACTGGTTCACTACTTTTTGTTTCTTTTTCGCCAGCGAATACCGTCATTCTCACTCTTATAACTATAAAGCATTCCCTCTAACTTATTTCAATACTTCTTATCTTTACTCAAGGTACCTCTCGGGTTACCATTACCCATTATTGGATGTGGGGACTCCTTTGTATGACCCTCGTCATCTTTATACTTCATAATGTATAGTGATACCATCCTCGGCCACTCATTAACTTTTACCTTTTCTTTCTTTTATTCTATGGGGTTTGGACCCAGTTCCCATACTTACATAACTTCAATTCTTCATCTTATTCTGCTGCACTTACCTCTTTATCCTTTGGTCATGATTTACCTTGTCAGTTGGCTAAACATATGTTTCGCATTTTGTTACCATTCAATCTCTTTACTGTTCACTTATCTAAGCACAATTGCAGAATGATACCCACTTATATCCATTTTTCCTGTTTTCGCTAAGTTGTTTGTTCACTGTCTCCATGGTGGCTTTTTAGAATTTGTTAAATTTGTTTCCAACAGGATAATATTCTTTGTCTCTCTATACCTTGTTTACTCTAATCATAGCTTTTTCCTTGTTGTACTGACTGTCTTTTAGGGTTGTTACATGTTATAATCACATTTCAGATTTTGCTAAACATTTTCCAACAGGATAACAGAATTTTATAAATAGTTTTTCCTTTTTTGTACCGTCTCTTTTTCTCACTTACCAGTGTTACTCACTATTCACATGTTCCTATATTCGAAGATGAAGCAGGGACTAATGATAGAGCATCGTTTTGACAGAAACAAGGGAATATTGGCAATATGACGAGAATTGGAATATTTTGCCAATGCCTGAGCACCTGGTGTGTGTCACGCACCTTACCTTGCAAAGCAGTTGTACACTCTGAAGTTGGATAGCGATGAATTAAACATGATAGTAAATAGTTCTGACTGAAAGAAGATGAAGATTGACAATATGAAGGGAAACTGAAATAATATTCGCTTCAGTCGCAGGTTCGAATCCTGCCTTGAGCATGGATGTGTGTGATGTCTTTAGGTTAGTTAGGTTTAAGTAGTTCTAAGTTCTAAGGGACTGATGACCAAATATGTTAAGTTCCATAGTGCTCAGAGCCATTTGAACCTTTTTTTGAAATAAAATTGTCAATAACTTGAGTGCCAGGTGTTTGTTAAACACCTTGTGTTGTACAGAACACTACGCCCTCTGAGGTTAAAAAAAATGGCTCTGAACACTATGGGACTTAACTTCTGAGGTCATCAGTCCCCTGCCGGCCGCTGGTGGCCGAGCGGTTCTGGCGCTACAGTCTGGAACCGCGCGACCGCTACGGTCGCAGGTTCGAATCCTGCCTCGGGCATGGATGTATGTGTTGTCCTTAGGTTAGTTAGGTTTAAGAAGTTCTAAGTTCTAGGGGACTTATGACCTCAGCAGTTGTGTCCCATAGTGCTCAGAGCCATTTCATCAGTCCCCTAGAACGTAGAACTGCTTAAACCTAACTAACCTAAGGACATCACACACATCCATGCCTGAGGCAGGATTCGAACCTGCGACCATAGCGGACACTCGGTTCCAGACTGTAGCGCCTAGAACCGCTCGGCCACCCCAGCCAACTGAGGTTTTCAGTTGATCCTTTGACCAGTTGTGTGTGTCCTGTCTATCATTGTCTCCTGCTGAGTTATTCCATTATCTGTGTGTTGAGGATATTGTATCTGTCTGTTTGTCAGTTCTCCTTGTATCCTATCTTCATTAGGTCCGTTATTTTCCCAGGGGTTCCTTCTCCAACCTTCTAGATTCTGATTGTTCCCTGAAAATGAATCCAATTGGTCCAGCGCTTGCACAATTGCGTTTACATCTGACTTATATATTCCTATCAACTTTCCTTGTACCCTCAGAGGCAACTTGATCAAAATGATTGATATTAAATCCGTTTCTTTCAGGGGATCATCTAAATAGTTCTTTTCCACATACTTCTTGAAGAACTCTTTGTAACTCCTGAAACCACAATTACTTAAGTTTCGACAGTGGCATTGTAGTGAGAAGGAAGCAACTCTGCCTTACTTCTCTGGTTTAGTATCACTAACCTGGTGTCCTGCTGCTTCGGTAGTCCCTCGTTGCACAGTAGTAACGCTCAGGTACCAGGTTCCATGTAGGTGCGATCCTGGCAGTCATTTCTGAATACAGACATGTGCAAATATCTTCACTGCTCTAGGAGAACTCGTCTTTGTTGCATTTTTTCGTACCGTAATTAGCAAAATAACTTAAGGCTCATTCTGCTTAAGAACTTGATGCCCGCAAGACCTTAAATAAGAATCTGCGAGCGGTAGTAATGCATGAAAGGAAACAAACTGTTGGACAAAAGAATGGAGAGCTCCCTGCTTTTTGCGTTTCCGATAGATCGTATGACAAGAATCTGGTGTCATATTATACTTCAGAACCCTAAACTGTTTATTTTTTTACTTCATACGAAAACAAAACCTATAATATGAGAAGAGGAAATGGCTTACGTGCCTCTCAGAAACTTCAGCTTTTTGTATTTATTTCCTCACTTCATACTAAAACAAGGGCGTTGATATGAGAAGAGGAAATGAAGTATACGCTTCCAAGACATAATATTTCCTTGTGTGCAACTACTGCATGCATGAAAGCTCTGCAGTTAATTTTTGTGTGTTGGATAAATTTTGATATCATCTCACATTACTTTGTGAGAAGGTTCCGACTTTTGGGATTCAAAGAGCGTGGAAATTTCATCACTGGTTAATAACATGATGACTAATGACGTGATACCAGTTCTAATTGCTCCATTCAACTGTGAGTAGAGTCTCACGTTTGTTGCTATAAGAAAATGCAGGCAGTAATGTACGCTCACTGCAGTCAGAGCCATGTTTATTTCCTTCTGTTTATGGAGAAGCGTCTGCAGCAGCGTCCACGCTCAGCCAACATAAACAAATCGTGACGGCATTGGGCATTGCTAATCGTTGCACTTGTCGCCGGTCGCGACAACAAGAGCGCATTGTCTCTGGCAACGATATAATGGAGTTTATACATCTTACTTGCTTAACGTAATTTGCAGGACATGGGTTGGGTAAAAATTCAATTTGTAGTAACTAGCCACTGCATTACAATGGTTAACAGTTACATTTGATGCAATATTTATTGTTGCTTGTCTCTCTTGTGTTGATAGTATTGATTCAGATCGGGCACAAACATGAAAACACACACACACACACAGAGTCACTGATTGCAGTGTGAGTGACGACTGCTATCTGTTGAACAACACATGCACCAATCAATTACTCAGAGACACTGCGACCGAATGGTGTCTCAATTTTTGGCAACAAATTCCAGCTGTAGTAGTAGTGCAAAACACACTGTTGGAGATATCAGATGGAAAATATTATGTTCACACTACTCTTTGATCCAGTTTACGTCTTTTGGTAGGACTCAGCCTTTCATTTCTTCTTAGAAAGTTAACGATAAAAGCATCATAACACGGCACCACTAACAGAATTGCATAGGAATGCTCAATGAGCGACCTGATGACGTTCAAGCCAAACTGTAATAATACTCATTCCATTGATTTTTGTTGTTTCGAGTTAGAGCACTCAGTACTCCTACACCAGACTTCTGAACCTTGCCTGTTGAATGCAAATGTCGCATGACGGTTAAATGGTAATCCATCACTTATTACAGTAGTCAAGACTTCCTTAACGTGGAAAATTATTAATGCCAGAACGATCTTTGTTGAACCAAGAATATCTTTTTCTGGCGTATTTTTACCAAAAGCACTCGCTCCAGACACAGTTCAAATTTTTCAAGTTGCCTCCTCTGCATTCAGCCCTCTATTATACAAAAAGTAAATATTGTGTTGCTGATGTTATACCTTTTTCCACCTGCGACCCAATTTTACAACGCTTAACTGTAGTTCATGATTTTCAAGTATGTAAAATCCAATGCTTAACTGCAAGATATAATTAGAACTTCAAATTCTAAAATGACGGTTGATACATACACGACAGTATCGCGCCTCGTTCACCTGGGCGGCGCCGGATTCCATGCAGTGGGTGGCGTCTTGGTGCCTATTCTGTATCTTTCCGGCATTGTGCCGATCGTTTCGGTACTCCAGAGCACCGAACGCTCTAGTACTCGAATTAGAGTCCCTGCATTACTCAGTATGCATTTCGGTAGTGATAACGTTCGGGTCTAGAGAACCGAAACGCTGTTGTCGGTTCGCGTTGCGCAAGCCAATCAAAAGCAAGCAGCTGCAGATCCGCGCATGCACACTGCAGCGCACACAGCACCATGGACACAAAGTTGGTAGCACATGACACAGGCGCGCTATTCTTCCAAGTACCGAAAATTGCGCTTACGTTGCCATAACGCATGACGCCGCATTCCATCGAGCTGATGTGCCTGCCTTCATCGGTCGTGCCTCCTCCTTAAAAGTATCAGGCGCAGTATATCCATTTCCATGTTCCTCAGCTGAAATGCATAGAAATTTTTACAGTTTCCCTGTCCGCATGTTTCCATGCATGCATAATAACGATAGCGTATTTGACTGTATTCTGCAGATTGTCGTAAAGGCCGCATTATCTCATCTTATTCTCATTGACACTGACATTGGGTTATGGTGGAGTTTACGTTTCGGAAAATGAGTTAAGGAATAGTGTGTAGTACCACATTGTACTAATATACCTAAAAAATACCAGAAAAATTTATTCTGAGAGTTTCAAAGAATAAGAAGATGAACAGAATGTGGTTATAACTCACTCCTAGAGGTTCACATGATTAAGTAGCCCACTTCCCTATATGATAGGTCAACGATTTGGGTCGTAAAAACAAAACTGAAAAAAAAAAATACATTTTGGGGAGCTCCTGCAGTTCGTCGAAGTTTATAACATGCATCTTATGAATGAAAACGTTTCGTATATGGCGCTACAGTCCAAAAATATTACGATGGAGACCATTCATCTCTGTCTACTGTGGTTGTGGTTCGATCGCAGATAAACAGTTGTGACAAGAAAGCTTCTGAAGATGACTGCTGCTATTTACATTCCCAGTAATTTAAGTTGTGTTCTTAGATTCCTGTCTAACCGAAACTAGGAAATCGCTATATATTCGGAAAAAAATGGAAAATTATTTCTGGCAAGAAAAAATATAAAGGCCACTGTCGGTTGTTTCACCCACAGCAATTTCATCTCCAGCAATTTCGTATTTCGTTTTTTAAACACACACTAATCACGAAATCATTACTGAGGAAGTGCGCTCTTATATGTAAGTAATAACGAATATTGCTCAAAAATCTTAACTTACACGAATAACAATGTCTCACAACGTGCTGGATACATGAAGCGGAAAAAAAATCTTTCACCCATCCATGTGCGAACCCAGATGCTTGTATACAGCATACCCATGCGCTAACCACAATTTTTTTTTTTTATAGTCTCATTTCGTTCGTTTTCGTTCGTTATATCTGCTCGGTGCGGACGTAGAAAGACATCCATTTCAGTTTGTTTTTGATCCATTAACTCAGTTTTTTTGTTACAGAGAGTAGCTAACACTCTGACCGAACACGCTGAGCTACCGTGCCAGCTACCACTTGGCCACGCCAAACAACAGAAACATAGCGCTCAGTTCTAGTACTATTGTGCAGAGTAACGTAGGCTGACTTCGTTGCCAAATGGTGCTCCGTAAGTCATAAATACATGATAGTTTGGAAGGTTTCCAGTATCAGGTTTCAAATAATTGCTTTCCTTTGTTACTTCAAAGTTATAAACATGTTTAGATTATTACTAACTAAACCATTTGTGGGAAAAAGTACACGAAGTCACTAGTAACGTCAGTTCACACTCATGTAATATACATAAGCAGAGGCGATGTCTTGATATTTAATGTGATCTTCAAACTCTTATTTGCATAAAAATAACATGTATTTTGAGAGAATAATGACACAAAACATTTTTTTATGTACTCATTAACAGAAACAACCTAACCTAACCATATTTCTAACAAAGGAAAATTGTCTATTAAGAACTCACTTTCACACTGGATGCATCCTTTGGTGATTCTTTAGTAACACAATCACTAAATCGAAAGCTAAAACCGATAAATATGTTTAAAATAACAAATTATAGGTATACATAAACCACAGCTCACAGATCAACAGGGCCACCCGAAATCCAAAACCTTTCGTTACAATTGTCGTAAAATCGTTGGAAGTCCATTCGGTAACAGGTCTCAGAAGCTTACTGAATAGGATGTTTCGGTAAAGAACCCAAAATGACGTCACTACCGAGACAAACCTACTACACCAATCGGTATGAACGATACAGAATAGGGCCCCTGGGCAGTTGCTGGTAGCCGCCACAGCACTAGGAAACGCTCAAGCGCAAGCTGTTCTGATCACGACGTAGCCACGATCTGTCTTGCAGAATTGTTTCTTGAAGTATTTTTTATTATTGGTGGGTTCAATCATACTCATAACTTTACATGAGGGCCGATACGTCGGGGAAAAAGTTTATATGGTTGGACACAAACACGCGACAATAAGTTTAGAATGCACTATAATTACCACTAGATCACGGGCTCACACTTCACAAGAACACCTAGGAAGCAGACAACCTTTCCTCGTGACACTTCCGCATCTTACAGTGCTGCCAGATTTTGCCAAGGGCCGGACTGAGCGTTGTCAGGGGTGGTCGGTTTTATTGGGCACCTTAAGTGAACAACTCAGGCATAGTCTCTGTGGCGGCCGGCCGGCGAACAGGTTTTATGTGTAAGACTGTCCATGTAGCCTGGCAGCTACTGAACATTCCCGATCGCTTAAATGTGTGTAATACTTGGCTTAAACACGTGAAAGGTATGCACGTGCATTACACCAGTCCAAAGCCAAGAGCGGAAAGCAGAAATGTGGAAGGAGTACTGCGTGCAGAGTTTGACAGAGTCGAAACAAGGCCCTGGAGTAGACAACATTCCGTTAGAACTACTGATAACCTTGGGAGAGCCAGCCCTGACAAACCTCTACCATCTGGTGAGCAAGATGTATGAGACACGTGAAATATCCTCAGACTTCAAGAAGAATATGATAATCCCAATCTCAAAGAAAGCAGGTGTTGACAAATGTGAAAATTACCGAACTATCAATTTAATTAGTCATGGCTGTAAAATACTAACACAAATTTTTTACAGGTGAATGGAAAATATGGTAGAAGCCAAACTACCGAACTATCAATTTAATTAGTCATGGCTGTAAAATACTAACACAAATTCTTTACAGGCGAATGGAAAATCTGGTAGAAGACGACCTCGCAGAAGTTCAGTTTGGATTCCACAGTAACGTTGGAACACGTGAGGCAATACTGACCCTATGACTTATCTTAGAAGATAGATTAAGGAAAGGCAAACCTACGTTTCTAGCATTTGTAGACTTAGAGAAAGCTTTTGACAATGTTGACTGGAATACACTCTGAAGGTGGTAGAGTTCAAATACAGTGAGTCAAAGGCTGTTTCCAATTTGTACAGAAACCAGATGGCAGTTTTAACAGTTGAGGGGCATGGAAGGGAAGCAGTGGTTGAGAAGGGAGTGAGACAGGTTTGTAGACTATCCCCAATGTTATTCAATCTGTATATTGAGCAAGCAGTAAGGAAACAAAAGAAAAATTCGGAGTAGGAATTAAAATCCATGGAGAAGAAATAAAAACTTGAAGGTTTCTGATGACATTGCAATTCTGTCAGAGACAGCAAAGGACCTGGAAGAGCAGTTGAACGGAATGGACAGTGTCTTGAAAGGAGGATATAAGATGAAAGTCAACAAAAGCAAAACAAGGATAATGGACTGTAGTCGAATTAAATTCCTCTAGTGCGTCCCAAATCCGGGTAGCCTCCACATGTGGTGAAAAGGAAGCAAGTTTTCCAGATGTGTTTAAGCACTCTGTGACAGTGTAAATATGTGTTTGCTTGTGCATTATGAATGAAAAAGCATTGCAACCGTTTAAATTTTCTATACATTTCCTTCTCTCCCATAAATTACATAAATAAACAATAATATAAATAAAGAACAATATAAACAAACAATATTGCACGCATTCCATACATTGCAATCGATTTCCCACCGAAATCTATACATAAACAAATAAACTAAATTTTATTCAGAGATTCATATCCCATAAATTGCTTAAATTAACAATATTCCACACATTGTCTAAATTCTTCACATAATATTCCATGAACCAACATCAATTTCCCACCGAATTCTTTAAATAAATAAACTATATTGCCTAAATTGTTTAAACAATGTTCCATACTCTGCAATCGATTTCCCAACTAAATTCCGTAAATAAATAAACAAATACAAATAATTAAACAATACTCCATACACTGAATTTCACAGTGGGGGAGGGGTTTCCCAGATGGGATTAATAAGTTGATCGATATCATTAATCAATCATTCAAATAGATATCAAAAGTGTGCTCGTATCAGCGAGGGTAGTTCACAGAGGGATGGGGATGGACGTGGGAGAAGGGAAGGGTAGGGTGATGGGTGGGGACACTAGGTTAAAGGCCTGTTAATTGAAGAGAAGGATAATCCCCATGGGGTCAAATCCTATTAGCAGAACATTAGGTTAATGACCTGTCAATCAAAAGAGAACAATAGGTTGGCCTCTGAATGTATACTTGTCCCTGATGCAGGCTCTGAGCGCCTCTCTGACATTTCCTCAGTCCTCACATTCTGTCGTCTCTCGAAGTTGACTGCTTCCTTCTTGATGGTGTTTTTCTTCCATGCTTCACCCATTCCTGCTACCATCAGCAAATAGTGGCATCATCCCACTCAGATGCTGAGTGATCTGCCAATTACTCTGACTACCTTCTTTAACCCAACTACACGTCCTCTCTCAAATGTTAACTTCTGCGTATATTGTGCACATGCCTACCTGCCAGGCGTACTTACTGCGTAGCTGAGTACATAGAATGAAATTCACAAAGACTTTATACCTTGGTATCGACACATCCCCTGTTCGCTAGCCTTGCCAGTCACGCATTGATATTGCACTGCAGCATCACATGTTCATCCATCGGGCACCAAAGTTTGTAATTTTCTCTTTTCTGCCGATAACTATATTCGTTTCAGTTTGTGACCAATCTGCATAAGTTGTTCATTGTGCACCCTTCTTTTTCTTTATTCACCTCTCAGACTGTAAAATGTATGTTTCACATCGCTCTATATGCTAAGGTAACTACGAGTTAGATAATTCTCCCATTTACACTCATGTCATGCTTGGGTGCAGAACGGCTGGCTTGTGCCATGTGACGTCCAACTGACCAATTGTCTTTAATTATAGTATGAAAATGAAGAATTATTTAGGATTATGTAGTGATTCCGAATTCATGAGGTTAAAAAATCCTTTCTTCTGCAAATGTGCAGAAAAATAACTATATCTGCATGAAAGATTGTGGAGATCTCGTCCGAACATCACGTTTCAAGGCATGCCTGTTATGCTCAATAATGTCTGGGACATTTGGTGGCCAGTGGATGTGTTTAAACCAACGTTGCTGGAGCCACTCTGTAGCAGTTCTGGATGTGTGGGCTGTCGCATTGTCCTGCTGGAATTGCCCAAGTCTGACGGAATGCAAATGGACATGAATGCATGCAGGTATTAAGACAGGATCATTATGTACGTGTCACCTGTCAGAGTCGTATCTAGACATATCAGGGCTCCCAAATCACTCCAACTGCACAAGCCCCACACTATAACAGAGTTCATGAGGTTGTCTCCATACCTGTACATGTCCGTCCCCTCAATACAATTTTAAACGAGAAGCATCCAACCAGCCAACATTTTTTAAGTCATCAACAGTACACTGTCAGTGTTGATGGGCCCAGACGAGGTGTAATGCTTTGTGTTGACAGTCATCAAGTGTACACCAGTGGACTTCACCTCCAAAAGAGTGTATCGATGATATTCCGTACAATGGTTCGCATGCTGACCCTTTTTGATGGCACAGCATTGAATTCTGAAGCAATTTGCGAAAGGATTGCATTTACGTCCCATTAGACGATTCTCATGAGTCTTAGTTGATCCCATTCTTACAGGATTTTTTTCCGGCCCCATCGATATCGGAGATTTGATGTTTTACCGATTCCTGATATTCACGATACACTCTGAAATACCCCTATGGGATAGTCCCGATTTCATTGCTATCTCGGAGATTCTGTATCGCATCCCTCGAGCACCGTCTGTAACACCACGCCCAAATGCACTGAAATCTTGATAACCTGCCACTGTAGCGGCTGTAACTGATCTAACAACTGCGCCAGCCACTTGTTGTCTTATATAGGCGTTGCCAACTGCATCGCCTTATTCTTCCTTAATTATCTCTGTATTTCAATACGCAATACCCGTATTAGTTTCTTTGGCGATTCAGTGTATATTGTTGTTGTAGGCGATTTCAGAGATCGATTAAGCGTTACTTCTTTTCTTTTCATTAAGAATTTCGTTTTCTTTCAGTATATGTCCACCGGATAATTGACAACCTGGCTCTTGAAAGCCAGCAACAGCAGCGGCAGCGGCAGCGGCAGGAACGTCATTGTAAGCAGACCATAAATTTTTTTCGTGGTACCACTGCATATCCGTCTACGATCCGGTAAATGCGGGGCCTAGCTATATAGCACCATGCATTAATGTTCAAAATGAAAAGCATAAGGCTTGTTTTGTATGGTCAGTCCTGGCTCGTGAGAGAAATTATGAGAAAAAACCACAGCGTTTATCTCGATTAGGTAGGTACTTCGATTTTCGTAATTGTTATAACTTTCATGCTATCGAGTTCTCCGTCAAGATACAGGACACAACTAAATTTGCGGCGCAGAATACCAGACTATTGGTCCATGTTTATGGCGTAGAGAAGAAAGCAAGTCAGATGAGCAGGACAAGCAAAATGTTGTCCTGTTTATAGTACTTGTGCCACAACATAACCTGGCAGGTTTTGTCACCACCATGAAGCTGGAAACAGGTGTGGAACACACTCCACCCCTCCGCCTCTTCCTCAAAGACCCGTTAACTATCTGAATAAGTACTGTTATCTCATCGTACAGTGATTCAATCTGTTCATCTGTGGTGTTGACAGGCATGTTCACTTGTACCACTGTGGTGGGTGGATTTTAGATTTATGTTTATTTTTCATACAAAGTTAATGGCAGGTTATCGATGGAGCCAAGTATTGTGATACTGCTTCACTGATTGTTTCAATAACAAAGGGGTTAACACATATCTTCTTCATATACAGTAAGGATCAACTGCCACACATTTTCGGTTATAGATACCTACTCCACAAGAGGTGATGTGCAATAATTATGGTAAACTGCACTTCGGTACTGCAACTGTCAATACTAAAAGTTGTTATGAGAATCACAGCAAGTTTTAGTTCTGGGGTGATCGGTTTCCTAAATATTGTCCACTACATAATGAGACAGGGGACAGTCATGAACAGTAATTCGTCCAGTCTCTTTATGATGAAGTAAGAAAACATTAATAATGAAAGATGTGGAAGAATATTTTGCAAAGAAAATGAAAACTTAGTATGTCTTCACGCAACTCCGTCTTTCTTTCGTGTAGGTTCGTGGTATAGTTAATGAAATTCATCACGCGTCTGAGTGGGTCCCCACCTGCACAGTCATTCTCTGTTGCTAGCGTCTGCCGCTTCCAGCTGGGACTGCCAATTCCTCAAACAGCCGCGTCACCGCGGAAAGCATTTGTCGCCGCTGTTGCTGGGAAACGACCTTAATAGGTACGTCGCTAGTCAGTTGTTTTATCTGGCGAACATATTGTAGACACAAATTCACACATTTGACTCGCTCTTTCTTCGAAACTAGCGTCAAATACTGTGGGGAAACGGACCGACACTGCAGCAAAGTCAAGTGCGGCTACTGCCCTGTCATCTGTTAGTGGCGCCAAGCGACAGCCGCATGGCCCGATTTTCCATACCAGCCCAAAGTTTTTTTATGGTTTTTTTCTTTATTGATATTTCACTCCCCAAAATGGGGTCGCTTGACAGTGGCACAATACGCCGCTTTTCAGTCAAGAGAGTTACAGAAAAATCATAGTCAAATGAGAAAAGAACACATAACATAGAATGGTATAAAGTGATGAAGAAACGAGCACAAAAAAAGATGAGTACAAATGGTAGATTTAAAAAGAACATAGACGGGAGCCACACACACATGTGGAGAATGAACACTAATTTGACACAAAAATAAAGAAATACCACAGTGTGAACACAAATGAGTGATTCTGGCGACACTGCACATGGCACTAGAGTAATGCTGACACCATAACAAAAACGATAAACATCACTGCACCGAAGGCGACCTACCACTGGGTGAAGGGATGAGAGGGGAACAAAAGGGGGTAGAGATGGTAGGAGGAAACAAGGAGGGGTTAGAGGGGACAGAGGAGAGGAGAAGGAAAGGAGGGGGCAGGTTAAAAGGAAAAGAAGGTGTTTGGCATGGGAAAAGGAAGAATATGGGAAGGGGGAGAGGGTGGGAACCCTGAGGAGGGGGAAAAAGTAGGGATTAGATCTGGTAGGAGGGGTAGATGGAAGACATGAGGGCATCATCCAGAAGGGGGAGTTGGCGGAAGCCACCTTGGGCGAGGGTATGGAGCGTGTGGACATGGAGACCAGGCAGTACACTGTGGCGCAGGTGTGGCAGTGGGCTAAGGTGGGAGGGGATGGGAGAAACCAAAGGATGGGGGGGATTCAGTTTGTGGTAGACTTACAGGATCCGTATCCATTCTAGGAACAGGAAAGATGGGGGAAAGGAATCAGATCATAAAGGATCTGCATGGGGAACAAGAGACAGATGCAATAAGTGAGGTGGAGTGCATGGCGCTCAATGAATTGGAGGGATTTGTAATAGGTGGGGGAGGTGGAGATCGTGGAGTGGGCATAACATAGGAGGGCGCAGATGAGCGACCTATAGGTATGTAGGATAGTGGGTCTAATCCACATGTTCGGCCAAGGAGGAGACAGAGTCGGATATGTGCCGTGGCTTGGACTGTGAGGAGATAGGGGGTCCTAGAAAGGTGGCAGTCGAGGGTGATGCCAAGGTAGTTGAGGGTGGGAGTGAGGGCAATGGGGCAACCAGAGATGGTAAGGTAGAAATCTAGAAGGCGGAAGGAGGGGGTGGTGTGGCCTATGATGATTACCAAGGTCTTGGAGGGATTGATCTTAAGGAGCCATTGGTTGCACCATGTGGTGAACAGGTCAAGGTTGGACTGGAGGAGGCGCTGGGAGTGTTGGAGGGAGGGGCAAGAGCAAGGAAGGCAGTGTCATCGGCATTTTCCAAGAGATGGGCAGGTGGTGGAGGCTGCGGCATGTCCGCCGTGTATAACAGGTAGAGGAAAGGGGAAAGGACGGAGCCTTGGGGCATGCCTGTGGAGGAGTAGAAGGTGTAAGAATTGGAGTTGCGGATGGTAACATAGGAGGGGCAGTGAGAGCAGAAGGAGGCTATCATGCGAACATAGTTGATGGGGAAGGTGTAAGTCTGGAGTTCGAAGAGGAGCCTGGGATGCCATACACGCTTATAGGCACATTCTAGGTAAAGGGACACAAAGATGGCGGAGCAATGGGAATTCAAATGAGTGGAAAAGAGTTGTGTCAGGTGGAGGAGGAGATCGTCAACAAAGAAGGAAGGTTGGAAGCGACATTGGGTCAAGGGAAGGAGACGGTGCTGGTGGAAGTGGTGGTGAATGTGGCAGGTAATGATGTACCCCAGGACCTTGCTGAACACCGACGTGACCCATAGGGCGCTAGGAGGAGGAATTGGAATGGAGTTTGGCAGGTTCGAGAAACATTAAGGATCCGGGAAGACTTCTAAATGTCAGGGTACAAGCTGGTAGAGAGGATAACATTATAGAGGGTGGTAGGGACTGTAAGGAAGGAGAGGGGGGTTCTTTGAGTTGGCAGTATGTAATACGGTCGTGCCCGGGAGCCATATTACGATTGGTGTGTAGTGTGGTGACGATGTCTAGTGTGACGCTGGGGGTGTTGAGATAGGATGGTGGTGTGGCACCCAAGTACTGGAAGCTAGGAGCAAGTGGTGGGGAGAGGTGTCAATGCGGCCCTGGATGTCAGGCAGACAGCCTGCCCACCTGCCCGTTCACCGAGATCTATCGCCTATGCTAACTGCTGTCCAGCTGTCCGTCCCTCTGTCCATTTGTCCATCCATTGTCCATCGTCGCCGCTACCTGCTGTTCGTCTGTCTGTCGCCATCTGTCCATGATGAACCTTCCCCCCTCCACTGTCATCTACACCTCCCCCTCCCCCTCTTCCACTGTCCCTTCCTGGAGTGCTGCTTCTCGCCTCCCTCCTTATACATCGTTTCCCCTCCCCCAACAACAGCTCCTGCCCCCACCCTCAAGTACACCTCTGCTGCCTCCTCCGCTGCCACCTCTCAGGTTGTCGGTTTGCTCCCTTTGCTCCCTCTCACCCCCCTATCACTTCATCATCTGCATCCACCGCATTCACCACGCCATACCATACGACAATCACCGCCACTGAACCAGCTGCTTCTCCCAGCATGTCCACCACGCCTACAGGATCTGCCACTCGCCACCTCCCTCTCTCCTCCTCCCAGCCTACGGTCTCCAAAAAACCCCACAAACACGTCATTGCCGACTCTACCCCTCCAGCAAAAAGGCACCACCTCCTCCCCCTCCCCCATTGACTCCATGGACACTACCACTCCTCCTGACAACCGTACCCCACACCCCACCCTCCAAACCTTCGTCCTGTCCACCCCAGACACTGGTGCTCGCATCTCCCAGCCGATTTCTCACAGCCGGCCGCTGTGATCGAGTGGTACTGCGCGATTCAGTCTGGAACTGCACAACTGTTACTGTCGCAGGTTCGAACCCTGTCTCGGGCATGGATTTGTGTGATGTCCTTAGATTAGTTAGGTTTAAGTAGTTCTGTAGTGTCACGGAATAATAAAGAGTTGGAGATGTGGAATATTGTCAAAGTTTCGTTGCCTATGCCGAAAGCCAGAGGCAGTAGGTTGGCCAAGAAGTAAGAGGATTGCATATGTATGGAATGTGTCGTCACGCAGGGGCAATGTCCTGGTTCCACACAACAGACGAGAGAGAATTGCTTTGCATGCGGGTTTGTGTTAGACGGAGACTTTCGTAGAGTGCAAGACAGAGGTATAGCGTCAGCTGTACTGCATTTCACAACTTCGCGTAAGTCTGTCGAAACAACACGTAGGCCTAACTCTGTGGCAAGAACACCTAAGGGGCGAGTACGACAGATACGTCAGCACTATAAGTGGAACAAATGTGGTCATTACAAACGAGCATGACGTCAGGACGTCTCTCGTGCTTCCTTTAAATACGCCAGCTTTGATAGCAACAGGGCACTCGCACTCGCAGTTAGACTTGCAGTTAGATGTGTACTGGGTCGCTGCATAACGCTCACGTCAGTGATCGACATGTTAATCTTTATTAAGGAGATGTTGCAGTAAGGGCGGCCCATCCGGCAGCAGACGTGAGGGGACAGTACCAGCTCTGGTCCTCTCTGCTGCCGCTGTCAGTCATCGACCCAGGATTAGCAGACATCGCGGCAGACTCGCTCGCCGCCAATGCTGACCACATCAGTGAGCCGTCGTCGAGATCGTGCGGGGCCTAGGCCCTGTGCATCCGCCATCACAACCGGGTGAGCCGACGACGCTGGGGCACTGCAGCCTGTTCCGCCCGTCCACCGCGGACGAGCCACCAGGAGGAGCAGGGAAGGAGATGGGGTGGGATAGAGTACACTCCGCACTACGAGAACGCTTCTGGTGCCGACAGCGCCGGGGACTCCAACCCGGAGCCTCTACATGCAGCAGCCTGCTGTCTGCCGCGAGCTGGCTGACCAGAGGGGCGCCGGCAACCACGCGCCGCCGAAGTGAGGACATTCCTCCGCTACATCACTGCACGCAGCGCTGCGCTAGCAAGACTGGTGCGGCCCGGATCTGGTGTCATCGCTACGAGTCAGCGAGGACTCGGGGAAGGTCGTTGATATCACCAAGCCACATTGTACCGGCACGAATTAATAATGTTTCTTTGGCGTTTCTGATGCTTTTACAGCCATTTCCTAGCATCCTGACAGCTGGAGAGGTCACCGCTCAGCTATCCAGTCCACTGTAGGCGACCGGGACCACCGGTTGTAGGGAACTGATGACCACAGATGTTAAGTCCCATAGTGCTCAGAGCGATTTGAACCATTTTTCGATTCCTTGCAGGGACTCAGTCCTCATCGAGACCCCTTCTTTCACACAGATCTCCTCCGTAAACTACTGCACATTATGTTTGGCCCCCACACATCCCTGACTCCCTTCCTCTCCTCTTCTTCTCCCTGTCAGCCACAGCCTCCCAATCGTCCCCCCACCTACACCCCACGTCCCCAGCTGTCCCCATTGCAAGGTCTCCCACTTTCTTAAAAACTGCCCCAATCTAGCCACCCCTCCTTCCCGTAACACCTGCAACACCCCCATCCCACCTACTGCCACATGTGTAAAGCTAAACCCCCTCATACCACCCTGAGGTTACTGTCCCTGTTTGTCCTATTGTCCTCCATCCATCATAACAATTCCCACGTTGACCACACCTTCTGCACCTTTGTAATAGCCATCGACATAAACATCCATAGCTGCTCCACTGCCGCCCTTCAGTAGTGGCATCAGTTCCTCTCCACTCCAATCACAGCACAAGACATTAAACTTCTCTGATCCAAATGCAACAAGGCCCAATGTCTCATGACTGTGTCATCTACTGCCACCTTATAGAAAGCCCCATCTCCTTCTTGACTGTCCTGCCCATTTCTATAACGTCATCTCTCTACCCCCATCCTTTTATTCCTCAAACCCAACAAACCACCTTCCGTCGCCTCTTTCTATCGTCCCATCTGCCTCACCTCCATCTTCAGTAAGATCTTCGAATCGATCCTCTCCCATCATATCTGTCAGCACCTTAATTAACACCACCTCCTCCCCCTTACCCAGTGTGGCTTCCAACACTGCTTCTCAGCAGAAAACCAACTCCTTAACGTAGTTCACCTTCATCTCCACTAGCTTAACTCCGTTTGATTCACCATTTTTGTTTCCTTCGACCTGCAAAATTGCTATGGCCATGTATGGCTTCCCGGTCTCCTCCACCTACACCTACCTACACCCTGCCTATCAATTTTGTACATCTGATCGCTTCCTTCCTCTCACGCTGTCCTTCCTATGTCATCCTCCACAACACCAACCTTTTATCCCATTGCTGCTGTGCCCCAGGGTCCATCCTCTCCCCTATCCTCTATCTTCTGTACACTGCTGATATGCCCAAGCATTCCCCACCTGTCCACCTTCTCCAATATGCTGATTACACCACCTTCCTGGCTTTCTATCCTACCCTTCAATGGTCTCAACACACCCTCCAAAACCACCTTGACCTGTTCACCACTTGGTGTAACCAGTGGTCCCTTCATCTCAACCCCTCCAAAACCCATCAATGATCATAGATCGCACCACCTGCTTCTTCCATGACTTCTACCTCACCCTTTATGGTCGTCTCATCCAGCTCACCCCCACCCTGAGATACCTTGGCCTCACCCTCAACCCTCACATCGCCTGGACCCCTCACCTCTTGACCATCCAGCAGAAAGCCCATTCACGCCTCCGCCTCCTGAAACTCTTGTCTGGACGGACATGGGGTTACATCCTTCCAACATCCTCCACACCTACAAATCCCTCATTTGTCCTATCCTTTGTTATGCCAGTGTTGCCTGGATCTCCGCACCGACCAGCTTTTACAAGACCCTCCAAATCTTCAAATGGCATGTGCTGTGCCTTACCCTCCATATCCGCCTTCCTTCCACCACAAACTTCCTGTACGACCTCATCCCCTTCCCCCACCTCCTCCTTTTCCTCCAACATATCTGCATCCTTTTCACTGTCTGCAGGTTAGACCCTCACCACTCCCTGGTTTCCATAATTTGCCTGGTGCCATTTAATCTAGTGTGTGTTTTTTGATTTTTTGTTTCTATATTCCGCCATGTTTCCTTCGTTATATTGTTTTACATGTCTTCCTGCTTAAGCTGCTGCCAGCCTGTCCCTAATCGTGAATGGAAATTACAATAAAGGAAAAAGAAACTATTGAAAACTGTAAGTCCAGATCCCCCCCCCCAACACACAAACACATCTCCCTAACTCACTGTCCCCGTCCGACCTATTTACGATCCCACCCCTCCTGGAAACAGCCTTTGCCCTCCCCCCACAGTCAAGGACATTGTTAGATTCATAACCATCATCCTACAAAATATCCGCCATTTTCAACGCCCTCGTATCATCCAACAGATCTCCCTAGCTGCCGTTCAATCTTTCACCCTAACACCTTCGCCACCTACTCCCATAACCAAGCCCATTTTACCTCCTCCCATCTCGACACCCTAGTTTAAACCCCACCATGGCGCGGCAGCCTCGTATCTTGTTCAATAACATCCGTTCTCTACCTACCGACAAACAACTCTTCATGCACATCCTTACAACCCACCGTGTGGATGCCTCCCTCCTCAATGAAACATTTCTCCAGCCCCCATGTATCATCAGCACATCACCATATCCCCTTCAACAATCCAATAATCCCCACCTGATTGCGCATGGTGGAGTTGCCATCGGCTACCTTCACCAGACCTCTGTTGGGCTCCAAACCCTCCTTCCTGAGCCCACTGAACACCTTATCCTCAGCTTCTTGTTCTATGGCCTTACCATAAACAGCACCACCATCTATGTCCGTGCCACTGCCCTCATCCCGTTTGACTTCCTTTGCCACATTGACCACACCTTCTCCTCCTATGTGATTGCCACTGACCTAAACATCCACCGTCGTACTGTTGCACAGCTACAATGGTGGCATCGGTTCCTCGCCTCACTGCAAGATGAGCTCCTCCACTCCCCCGCCACACCTGCCCTGATTCCAATATCACTCATGATGTAGTCCTGGCCTCCAGTGACCTCCTTCGACACATTATGGAGAACGTACTAGACCCCACTGGTAGCGACCATCGCTGTGTCCTCCTTACCGTGACAGACCGACAGAACCCATACCTCACTCCTCACACCAATCCTCCCCCAAATTTCGTCCATAACTACTCCCGTGCTGACTGGAATGGCTACTGGGCAGCCCTAGATACCCAGGTCAGTGGCCATCTTCTGACCATCCAGCATATGGATGATATCAGCATGCTGCATCCTTTCTCCAACAGGCCCTGTCTGAGGCCATTGAGGCTCACATCCCCACTACCACCATTTGCGCACATCACCACACTTTACCCCCACATGCCATCCTCCTTTGTGAATCCCATCATCTCCACCATGCCTTTCTCCACACACAGGACCGGGATATACTCCAATGCCACCAGAAACTCCAAAGACATGCCCGTAATTTCCTCGCAGCCAAAAAACGCTGGGACTGGCGCCAGGCTTGCACCTACCTAAATGATACCCTAACTATAAACTCATCCAAGTACTGGTCAGCCTTCCATCACCTTACTGTACCTCAACCCTCCCCACAGTATCCCCTCCTCCATTGAACCTGATTTATTTTCAAAGAATATCCATAAGAATTTATTTTATTTACTAGCGATTCATGAAGAACATTAACACATTTAATCGGACTATGCGAGCGTGAAAGTAGTTACCAATGGTAACTGAAAAAACAAATAAAAAATTTTATTTTCAATAAATGGAAATTTTATTCTTAAAAGCCTTTTTTTTAAACAGATTTAAAATTATAATCAGAAAGCACCCTGTAAATATCAAGTTACAATCTATTCAGAGGCAGAAATAACATTTTTTTTTTTGTGGTATGAGCGTTTGGGCTGAGAACCTTGCCACTTCCTTTTAACATGGCTGTAGACACGACCGCTCACAACACCTCTTAAAGACTACACTGGTGCAAATCTGCAACACACCAGATTACCCTAAATTAAAATTTTTAACAACTCACACAAACACATAAACTATGCGCCCTGTAAGAGGGTTGTAAATGGTACAAAACACTCACATTAAAAATTATTTGCCACCGAAAGTGTAACTTGTTTTAAAAGAACCCTTACAGTGGAAGGGTGGCAACTTTATATGATTAATTGACCATTTAAATAAAATCCATGAAATGCAATTTTACATAAAATGTACCAACATGCTCTACATTACACATATACCACCTCGCAAGATGATAGGCAAGATAAAAACATATTTCAGGAATTCGGCCTTTACACCTTAAGCAATAAATTCGTTAACACCGAATGCAACAAACATGACAGAGGCAGCTATTAACGTATGGCAGATTGACAGGGGGATTACTGAACAACCTGAACTGCAGATTGCTCTAAGTTGCCCCTTCTCCACAAGGGAAAATGGACCACCCAATTCATAAATAACCAATTTCCCACGGGTGGGCAAGCAGAGAAGAATGGTGGGACGATTACAAAACAAAGCAGCTGGTGACCTCACCAAGAAAACTAGTATAATTTAACAAGTAAATGAAACAACATATCTCCAATCACTCAACTTCTAATCAACTGCGATTTCTGGCAAAGACCTGGCGCAACACCTCCAACGCTATCACTTATGAATGTCAGTGGAAATCTGAGTAGGGCAATGTAACAGATGAGGTCATTAATGTAAACAAGGAAAAAACAGTGGACACAAGATGGAACCTTTAACACCACATGTAATTAATTCCCAATCAGATGAAGGCTGACTGCTTAGGTTTTTCACAACAACACCCTTTCTTTCCTGTTAGATAAGAGACTAACAATTTCACAGCACTGCCAGTGACACCATAATATTGTAACTTACTTAAGAGAATGGTGTGGTTCACATAGTCAAACGCTTTTGACAGGTCACAGAAAATGCCAGTAGTCTCTAATAGCTTTCACTATATCAGAACATTTATGTAACCCAAACTGTGACTTTGACAGTATATTATTTGCAGTCAGGTGCTTGAGGATTGCAGAAACAACTTAAGATTGAACTCAACTCACACGAGCACTCTTTGATTAACTTCAAAAAAATGGTTCAAATGTCTTTGAGCACTTGACATCTTAGGTCATCAGTCCCCTAGAACTTAGAACTACTTAAACCTAACTAACCTAAGGACATCACACACATCCATGCCCGAGGCAGGATTCGAACCTGTGACCGTAGCAGTCCCACAGTTCTGGACTGCAGCACCTAGACCCGCACGGCCACCGCGGCCGGCCTGATTAACTTCTTTTGATATATTATCATACACACTAGAATACTTACATTTGAAGGATTTTATGATGGATGCTACTTCTCTGGGAGACCTGAGCACCATTTCTATTTTAGTGAAGTTATTTTTAAAGACTTGTCTTGGATACACAATTGCACTGCCCACCGAACATGATGACACCAAGCTGTCTGTAACAGAAATGAAGTACTTGTTTAAGAGGTTTGCAACACTACATGCACTTGTTACTGAAGTCTCATTTATTTTTAGAGCTATCTGTTCCCTTTCCTTTTTGGCCCCACCTGTCTCTCTTCACTATATCCCATACAGTTTTTGGTTTGTTGTTCGATGTAATTATCTTTTTCTCATAATAAACCTGCTTCGATTTCTGGATTACTTGCTTCAATATTTTGCAGTACTCTTTGTAATACATTACAGTGTTAACATCAGAGTTGTTCCTAGATGGTAGATACAGTCTCCTTTTTGTCCCACATGATATCTTTATTCCTTGTGTAATATTTGGTTTATTGTTTTACTTCTGTGTGATTTGAGTCACCTTTAGAGAACAACAATTTTCAAAAGTGGAGGTAAGTTTATCAGCGAATGCTTTGTATTTTCCATTTGAGTCAGAAGTGTTGTAAGCATATATCCAGTTCATGTTTTTGAGCAATATAAAAATTTTTACTTATGTATTATCCTCCTGTACTCAGATTTAATAGATTTTTTTATCCTGAGAAGTTTCAAAATATAACACAAGATGCTGCATGTCATGATCAGATAGCCCATTTACTATTGGTTTTGTGATATGCCTTTTTTCCCCTTGATTTGTATACAAAGGTATTATGAATGGCAATCTTTGAGCATTTACATATCCTAGCTGCAAAGTTCGCAGTGGGGACTAAATTGAAAGATAGTGTTACTGAGTGCCATAATTGTTCTCTGACAAGAGCTTTTCAATAAACTTACATTAATATCACCAGTAACCCCCATTTCCTTTTTTTTTTTTTTTTTACTGTGAGAAGGGACAATAGAGCTTTCATAATTCTTAAGAAGAGGTTAAAATTTCCTGAAGGTGATCTGTAAATACCTCTATTATAAAGGACTTATTATAAATAATTCTGTTGCCCAAGCTTCTAAGTGCCACTCTGATCAAAATTTATTAATATCAATATTCTTGAAATCAAAACAGTTTCTGACAAAGTGGCAACTCCTCCTTTGTCTATGTTTTCTCTACAGAAGTAAGAAGCTAACTTTAATCCTGCAACATTTCACATATCTAGAACAGTGGTCACATAACAGACTGAACAGGAACATGGAGAATTCCCAATACGACACAAGGCCAAACAAAGTTAGAAGATTAGTTCCCCATACAACAAAACTGTATAGTAATGGTGAAACTGTAAGGGAGTCGAGCTGAAAAACCATATCCTGAAAAGTAAAAAATATTCAAGTACCAAAAAAATAATTTAAAAAACTTGATCATTTCAAACAAACCTTTACTGCTGTATAATATAGGACTTGCTTGAATATGATTTCTTGTGAATTATACTAAACATATTTTGGGTTGGCATACAAAACTAAACGGTTTCATTAGAAATAAAAATGTTTGATTATGACCAGCATTACTACTCAAACTTACTCTTACCCTTTTAGCATTATGAATTCATGTTTCATATATTTTCAGTGTGGTGTAAACTACATGAAACAATGTTCTTTTATCATCTGTTTCAGTTTTATCATATGCTGTTGTACAATGGATGACAGAGGTCACTTGAGATACAATATGATACCACCTTGGAATTCCAACAAAGTATCTGTACCTCTCTTACTTTCCTTTTTTCACCATCAGTCAACAGTCCAATTGAGCCCCTTGGTACTGCGAACTGTATAGTCATGTTTTCCGCCTGTAAATTGCAACAAATGTTTAACATTCCTTCAAATAACAAAATTTGGAAATAGGTTATGAACAAAGACACAGAACATGGAGAGAAACAGTCCACATTGAGCCACAGATTTGTTTAACTTAAACAGTTGTATCAACACAGTGTAGAATATTAAACCTTATCTGGATGAAACAAGAGCAGCAACAGCACATATTTGTGAGGGGTTTTCGGAGGTTTTGCTACAACACAACCTGCACTGAGTTAATGCAGTTATCAGCTGTCTAAGCAAAGTCCTGAGGGCAATTGCTTTTGACTGAAACGAAGACTTACATTCAAGCCATGCCTGTTGCTCCAGTTGGGAGATACGAATAAGCTAATTAGTGCCTGCACCTGGACAGGAGGGAGTAGGGCAGATTATCTGAGCATCTTACAGGTAGTGTAAGAAGGAACATATTTAAGATGGAGTGAGATTACAGAGAGACAGTCGAATCAAATTAGAAATGAAAAGGACCAAAACTTTTCTTTACTGCTTGCTCAATATACAGATTGAATAACGTTAGGGATAGGCTACAACCCTGCCTCAATCCCTTCCCATCCACTGCTTCCCTTTGATGTCCCTCTACTCTTATAACTGCCATCTGGTTTCTGTACAAATTGAAAATAGCCTTTCGCTCCCTGTATTTTACCCCTGCTACCTTTAGAATTTGAAAGAGAGTATTCCAGTCAACATTGTCAAAACCTTTCTCTAAGTCTACAAATGCTAGAAACCTAGGTTTGCCTTTCCTTAATCTTTCTTCTAAGATAAGTTGTAAGGTCAGTATTGCTATACATGTTCCAACATTTCTACGGAATCCAAAGTGGTCTTCCCCGAGGTCTGCTTCTACTAGTTTTTCCATTCGTCTGTAAGGAATTCGTGTTAGTATTTTGCAGCTGTGGCTTATTAAACTAATAGTTCGGTAATTTTCACTTTTGTGAACACCTGCTTTCTTTCGGATTGGAATTATTATATTCTTCTTGAAGTCTGAGGGTATTTCGCCTGTCTCATACATCTTGCTCACCAGATGGTATAGTTTTGTAAGGACTGGCTCTCCAAAGGCTATCAGTAGCTCTAATGGAATGTTTTCTACTCCCGGGGACTTGTTTCGACTCAGGTCTTTCAGTGCTCAGTCAAACTCTTTACACAATATTGTATCACCCATTTCATCTTCATCTATGTCCTCTTCCTTTTCCATAATATCGTCCTCCACTACATTGCCCTTGTATAGACCCTCTAGATACTCCTTCCACCTTTCTGCTTTCCCTTCTTTGCTTAGAATATTGTCCTCAAGTACATCGCCCTTGTATAGACCCGCTATGTATTCCTTCCACCTTTCGGATTTCCCTTCTTTGCTTAGAATTGGGATTCCATCTGAGCTCTTGATATTCATACAAGTGGCTCTCTTTTCTCCAAAGGTCTCTTTAATTTTTCTGTAGGCAGTATCTATCGTACCCCTAGTGAGATAAGCCTCTGCATCCTTGCATTTGTTCTCTACCCATCCCTGCTTAGCCATTTTGCACCTCCTGTCGATCTCATTTTTGAGACGTTTGTATTCCTTTTTGCCTGCTTCATTTACTGCATTTTTATATTTTCTCCTTTCATCAATTAAATTCAATATTTCTTCTGTTACCCAAGGATTTCAGCTAGTCCTTATCTTTTTACCTACTTGATCCTCTGCTGCCTTCACTACTTCATCCCTCAGAGCTACCCATTCTTCTTCTACTGTATTTATTTCCCTCATTCCTGTAAATTGTTCCCTTATGCTCTCCCTGAAACTGTGTACAACCTCTGGTTCTTTCAGTTTATCCAGATCCCATCTCCTTAAATTCCTCCCTCTTTGCAGTTTCTTCAGGTTTAATCTACAATTCTTCCATGTATACAACCTTCTTTCATGATTCTTGAACCATGTGTTAGCTATGATTAAGTTATGCTCTGTGCAAAATTCTACCAGACGGCCTCCTCTTTCATTTCTTAGCCCCAATCCATATTCACCTACTATGATTCCTTCCATACCTTTTCATACTCTCGAATTCCAGTCACCAATGACTATTAAATTTTCGTCTCCCTTCACTAACTGAATAATTTCTTTTATCTCATCATACATTTCATCATTTTCTTCATCATCTGTTGAGCTTGTTGGCATATAAACTTGTACTACTGTAGTAGGCATGGGCTTCGTGTCTATCTTGACCACAATAATGCGTTCACTATCCTGTTTGTAGTACCTTACCTGCACTCCTATTTTCCTATTCATTATTAAAGCTACTCCTGCATTACCCCTATTTGATTTTGTATTTATGATCCTGTATTCGCCTGACCAAAAGTCTTGTTCCTCCTGCCACCGAACTTCATTAATTCCCACTATATCTAACTTTAACCTATCCATTTCCCTTTTTAAATTTTCTAACCTACCTGCCCGATTAAGAGATCTGACATTCCACGCTCTGATCCGTAGAACGTCAGTTTTCTTTCTCCTCATAATGATGTCCTCATGAGTAGTCCACGCCTGGAGATCCGCATGGGGGACTATTTTACCTCCGGAATATTTAACCAAAAGGATGCCATCATCATTTAATCATACAGTAAAGCTGCATGCCCTCGGGAAAAATTACGGCTGTAGTTTCCCCTTGCTTCAGCTGTTTGCAGTGCCAGCACAGCAAGGCCATTTTGGTTAGTGTTACAAGGCCAAATCAATCAATTATCCAGAGTCTTGCCCCTGCAACTACTAAAAATGATGCTGCCCCTCTTCAGGAACCACATGTTTGTCTGGCCTCTCAACAGATAACCCTCTGTTGTGGTTGCACCTACGGTACGGCCATCTGTATCGCTGAGGCACACAAACCTCCCCACCAATGGCAAGATCCATGGTTCATGTTTGATTTTATGGCTATTATTTATTTCAATTTATCTGCTTTCCTTTCCCGAGTTTCCTCAGCTGCCATATGTGGCACAGCTGTTTCTGCCAGAACGATGGATTTCCATTTCCTTACAATGCAAATGAAGGTGGAAAATATACTGCTTAAATTAAACAAACTAAAAAATATATAGAAATTCCATGTAACTGCAAAAGAATGAAATACTGCGTAACTGGAGCTTCAGTAGTTATGTGAGGCTATTTGTCTGTATGGAGGCTGAGAAGCTGGAAGGCAGCATTGAAGTGCAGGAAGGCTTGCAGAGGTTCAAATAATAATATTATTTTCAGTGTGTGGAAATTTAATTATGAATGACATTTTAATTAATTAATTTTCACAAATAATAAAATGTTTACTGATAGAGTGAAATGAGGGCTTTCAAATAATTTATGTCATTGTGGAAATAAACAATTGTTAGCTCACAATATGTTCCTGAGCATATGGCTTCTGAATAAAGCAAATTACAGATTTCTCTTAAAAGAACACATACAATGTTTACATTAGCAGAACTCAGTTAAAATGACAGATAATGAATTTTACTGAAACATCACTTAAATAGGAATTTTGGTGTTTTGTGCAAATGTGGTACATCCACAACCAGTAGAATATAAAAAAAAGAAATAAGAAAGTTATCTAAGTAGCAGATTTATACAAAATGCAGTTACTCCAACTTTACAAGTATCAAGTTCGTCAACTATAAAATAGAAGTACGTATTCTACTGTTCCCACCTTAAAAAAGTGAGTCTACAGTTCTCAAATCCAAAATGGTGCATGCATGTCAATCAGTGTTTCTGAAGCTACTGTTGATTGCTTTAGCACTGCAGATAAATCTAGCTACATTATGAAAACCTACCAAATTTGGGATAGCTTTAACCCAGCACACAGCTGCAAGATCATGAAGGGAACATGGCATTAAAAAAATGCTGTAAAATAATAATAGAGTACTTGTGTACATAGTACACAGAGCTACAAAAGCAAACTTAAGAGAGTGGCATACAAGGGCAGTCAAATATGAAAAATGTGGAAAAATGTAAGTAAACTACTCATTAATACTGAAGTACTTGCCATAGTTGTTAACACATTTATTCCACTGTAATTGCCTTACAATGGTCAACGCCTTTGTGGAAAAATGTTGCCAGACACACATCTCTTTATCTGAAGCAAAGGGACAGCCATGAATGTCTTTCTTCAGCACTTTAAAAATATGGAAATCACATGGAGAGAGATTGGGACTTTATTGAGAATATGTGTTTCCCAGCAAAACTTCTGCAACATACTCTATACAGTCTTGGCAGGCATTTTACTGGCAGGTTGCTTAAACTATGATGCAGAGTTTTGTCTGGGAAGCTTTCACACAACCTCCATACAGTCCCAATCTCTCCTCACGTGATTTCCATATTTTTGGAGCCCTAAAGAACCATTCTTGGTCATTCGTTTGGTTCACACCAAGAGTTCATAGTACACCACAAACATTTTTCCATGAAGCTATTGACCATCTTGTCTCACAGGGGCATAAATGTATTCACAGCTATGGTGATTAGTTTTGAAATACTAAACAGTTAACTTCCTTTTTTCCATCAATCTTGTTTTATGGAGTTTTCATCTTGTGTACTCTTTCTGAAGTTTTGCATCAGTGTAACCATATATATTACAACAAAAAAAGATGAATGTGACAGGGATCAGATCCCATACAGAGCCAGTCACAAAATATTCTCATTTCATTCATCACTTTCAAATTATTGTTTAATTCTGGTATGTTAACGCAATGCTAAATCTATAGTGGCAGATCCATGATTAGGTTGGGATTTCTTAATTAACACATACTAAGATAGATTTTTGCATGTGAGCAGTGCAAACTTTCCCCTCTGCCTCCAACCCCTCCACCACACAAAAATTCATAAGACCTATTTTGTATATCAGTTTCTTTGAGTGGCAGTGGCAGTGTGCGTAAACACAAACACACATACCTGATCTCAGCATCTGGCTGCCAAGGCCAGAATGTGAGCAGCAGTGCAAGACGCTCAAAGTCTTCCCTTGGCAGCCAGAGACTGTGGCCGCGTCTGCAAATGTTGTGTTTGTGTGTTGTGTTGTGTGCTGTTTAAATCTAATGAAGACCTGTTTAGCTGAAAGCTGTGTTTGACAGTCTTTTTGTTGTGCCTATCTGCGAATCAGCAACTCCACTATATGGAGGGTAGGAACTATCCTTTTCATAAAACTGTCTAACACGTATCTTCATTTTTCATTGCTGCGACAAGACGAAGCAATCCAGGTACAGTTACTGGCATCACTATTCTAAACCAAACAACTGCTTTGGTTGTTATAACCAGTGCTCGATTTGTGATGGTATGCCATACTGATAAATCTGACAAGTCACAGTACTGGTACCTCTTCTTTTTTATAAATCAAGCACTGGTCATAACTGTTACTACTTCTACTTGTTTTATTCGAGATCATGTCACATCCAGAAGGTCAAACCAAACTGAACTTATCTAGTAGGAACTGTTGTAAATAAGTGTTCATTTTCATAGCCCATTATGTACTCTCACTCTCTGATGCGTGGAATGAATCAAAGAAAAAGAACTGAACACATGCCAAATAAGAAGCTGTGTATCACTGGCTGAATGGCTGCAATTAGCTCATTATACCTTATTTTAAACATATTCACAGTGAATCTTTGATGAGGCTCAAGTTGCACTCCGGCACAAATTTTCACATGTCACTAATATACGTAATACAGATGATGTCTAATAGTTCACAGTAAGCAAACAAATTTTGAATAATTGAATATATTATAACAACATTCCATGCAGAACCAATCACAACACAGATTCATGATTCTGTAATTACTTTCTGTGGGTGGGAGCGGGAGCAGGGATTGTGAACAACACATGTATAAGATGGGACAATACAACATATGTAAAAGACATACCGGTAACTCCTTTTGCAATAAACAAATTTATTTTACTGCTGTTGTTTTTAACATGTCATACTAAAAAATCACATTCACTGCAACAGTAACTCCAACACAAGAGATACACGTGTCATCCACGTCAATAAAATTTTATGACATGGGTTTTCACAGTGGAATGTAAACCATTTCATTTTCTTAAAGTATATCTATGATACTACTACAGGCAGTGATATAACATTATTAAGATATTACCAGACACATTAATTTGACACAGATGGTAAAATAAAAATAATGATCCTGGGTACTGGCTGTTGCCTATCCCTAGTAACCATCCCAGAAAATATAGGGTGTTGGCAGAGAACGTTTGGTTGTGCAATCCTGTAGTCATTCTGTTGTGGTACTGGATTTGCAATGTGTTTCTGAAAATACATCAAAGATATATTGAATGAATTATTGCATATTTTAAGATAGAACCTGGCAGTAACGGAAAGAACAAACGTGAGTAGAATAACATCATTAGATGTCAAATTAGAATAACATCAATACATGTCAAATTAGAAAAGAATTATGTATGTAGTGATCAGCAATATGAATTTTGTATGTAGAATACACCACTCTGTGGCCAATTAGGTGCAAATAATTTTCAAAAAACTCCCACATATTAAGTTTTTAAATGGTGGCACATTTAATCAGCTAATCTGATCATGTATTGCATTCACACTGCAACTGGACAGCTGAAGATAGTGATGCTACGGATTTACCGACACTCATTATATAGGTACGTGTTCTAATATCACCTTCACATTATATACATTTACTAACATTTCTTGACATAAATAAACCATCACAATTTCAAAAGAATAGAAATTTATTCTACTCATTCATCATATTCTGTACATCCCACGAAGAAGGTGAAAAAGAATAGAAATTTCTTCTACTCTACCGCCAAGGAGGTGAACCTACAGGGAGTAAGTGAAGGTAAACATTAACAAAAGACAACCAAACATTGCTTAAGCTGTACACTATATTAACAAGAAACTATCACAATACTGCTTAATGCTAGTTCTTTTTATGCCAGTTAAATGTGTTCTAGTGAATTAGAAAGAAAGCCTCTGCTACTTCAGTTACATTAGTTACCTTCAGGATGCCTTATAAGAAACTTGATATTTAGTTCATTAATCAAGTATTTTTTAGAAAAAACAGTAACCTACATATGTAATTACATAGGACAGTTTACAACACACTACCTGCCATCCACCTAAAGAAGGAATGAAATCCTTGCACTAAGATAATCAATGGAAGGAGTCACTACTGACGTATTTTTTAAATTTTCCTTTGAATTTCCTGAGATAACTAATTTCTTGTTGTATGTTAGATGGGAGCTTCTCAAATATCTTAATACCATAATACATAACTTTGTTAAATCTTAGTTAAGGATGCAAAGTTTACACAAAAGTTATATTTCTGTCTTGTATTGATAGTGCAGATCAAATTTCAGCATGAACTGATTTTTTCACAACCACACTACGCCTTGATTAAAGTAACTGTGATTGTGGGAGTGACTAAGAGTCAGCCAACTGCTGTTCTTTCTTGACACCTATGTGCCCACTATAATGACTGATTTTTAGGCACCACACAGCTTTCTCAGCTGCAGTACGATGCACAGGAAGGCGAGAGCCAACTGTTGTTCCATCCACCATCCCCACTGATGTACTTCCCATTGCTGCTGACAATGACAACAATAAAAGTAATCTGAATGTATGTTTTGCTCTATTTGCATTGCATGTGCAGCTCTTGCTCATTCTATGTGGAATGTTGTATATAATGAATGACCCTGCACCACCATAGCTGTCTGCCAGCCATGAGGTTATTTTAATGAAAATTTAGAAGAAAACATAACAATTGTTTATCACTAAGTCTGCCAAAGGTTCACAAATGCGTTCAACAACAACCACAAAAGTTTTCTTATATAATTCACTAATATAATCTGAGAGGGGACGACAGAAGTGTCCGATCCCACGCGTCGGCTTTGACCTGTGACGTACGGGTGTTGTCGTGTGACGTCATGATGGCGCGGAGTTTGCCTTGTGAGTGTGGCGTGTTTGTAGATGTCGTCGTGTTGTGGTTTGTTGTGCTCTCTTGTGGTGTGTTCAGGGTTTTCGTTTGTGTGGTGTGATGGGCTCAGTTTGCTTTTGCTCATTATCCAGAATTGTTCGAGTGTTGGCTGTGTTTGTAGTGGAATTCGTTTCAGTGAGTTAACGATTTTGTGTGAAGCTTAATATAGTGTTGTTTATTGTAGATCGTGTGGTAATTTTAGTAAAATTAATCAGATGTTGTTTTTTGTTCAGGAATGGATATGATGGATGCCACTACAACAGTAGTAAGTTGCATACAACACAGCTATGAAACTAAATGTGCCGTTTATAACGTTCATGAGTACAACACTACATGTGCCGCTTTAGTACATACGTCACAGTCTAAACAGATCTTATACATTTATATTCTATGGGAAAATACGATATTCTAGCCACAATCATTTTAACCGATCAGCCTGTTTGCATCCCAGAATCCGAATGTACATTACATTTCCTGTTTTCTCTCTAACAATTTTGTGTTCCGCTTTTCGTCCCTTAGAACTCACAATACCACAAAGCCCATTACTAAATAGGATCTACTTGCCTGGATTTCCAAAGCTGTGCGCCGTCGACGAAAGAAAAGCTTACTGTCATTTCAATACTGGAGCGAGGGAAGGCGAAAGTACCCTTGGAATTTCATACAAAAAACTAAACTATCATGCAACCATTAAATCGATGAAAGTTACAGATTGGGCAGACAAGGAAGATAAACACGAAAATAGAAGAAAGGTGGTTGCTTTACTGTAAACTCGATGTAGGTTTAAAACTAAGTTTCCAACTTCTTCGAAAGTCGAAGTTTGGAAATACTACCAGTCTACCCGATTTGTCCCTTAGCGTGAGGAGTTGCTTGTTGGGAATTACTGGGGGAGACAGGGATATATACAAATACGTCAGGCCCCATAACGCACTAGCAAACCATATTGCAGTTGATAAGAGAAATGTTGGAAGGAGGAGATATATTTCACGTATTGAACAGCACTGAAGAGATACCGATACTCAATTTGGGCTTTTTATATAGGGACGGAATATACAATCCGTACCTTACAAAAATTGGATTCATTAAAGTCAAGTATAGACAAGCTCCCTTAACAAACAGCAGAAAGTTGCCATATGTAAAGAATACCTTACCAAGAAATTTTATGGGTATGAAATATATTCTTCACAGACAAACCAAGGGCGAGGGTGGTTATTGCTATTTTATTAGCAGTATAAAAATAAATACTTGATATAACTACGGAATTGTTTCTTACTCTCAATATTTTCCTGCTGAACTTGTAAAGTAAAATAAGCAGCGCTTGAATACTTCAGTGTTGCTGGGCGCTGCCAACAGATGTCACTGCGAGACGCCACCTCAGAAAATATGGCGATCATTTTAGCTCCGTCTGCAATTCGTGACTGGCCGAAAACGAGTCGTATTGGAGCAACTACACCTAAAAACAAAGCTTACGCACACAATTCTGTGGAAGCTGTGACGTTAGCATTCTGCGGTAGAGCAGTGCTATCTGTGGTAGAAGCGGTGTTTCATGTTTGGAAGTGTGGTCACTGCATGGGTTTGTTTTCGTAGCAATGATTGAAAGCATGGCTTTGTTTTCGTAACATTTGTGGCGGAAATCTTGTTCTCACTGTCATATGCGATTCGGATTGTGGAGTGCTCGTAATTTTTCCATTCCAAGTCCCAGTACTTTGTCAAAACTTTGCAGTAAACTTCCAACTAACCCAATCATTGAGCATCAGAGTGAGCAGTTTCTCAGTTACATACCACCAAAAGTTGGTGCTTTATCTGTGAATGATAAAACTGTCCTGTTGATGGATGAGATTTATTTAAAGTCACAATTTGACTATAAAGGTGGCAGTGTTGTAGGTGGTGCTTTTAACACAGATGTGGTTTTGTGTGCAACTAGTGCTTATGTTTTTATGATCCAGAGTATGGATTCAGTGTACAAAGATGTGGTGCATATTCTCCCGGTTCACACAATTCAATTAAACTAGAAGCAGTGGGATTTCAGGTAATAGTAGTAGCTGACAATAATGCTATTAATAAGAAAGCTATTTCATACTTTTCTTCCCCCCCGCCACCCCCCCTCCCACCTAATGTACAGATAAAATATGTTCATCCTGAGCAGACTTCTGCAGACCGCCCAATTTACTATTTTGTAGATACTGTACACATTTTAAAATGTAAACGGAACAACTGGGGTAACGAAAAGGACAAAATTTTGTGCTTTCCTGCTTTTAGTGATGGCTTGAAGGGAGGTCTTGCTTCTGTTACAGCACTGAAGGAACTACATTTACTAGAAAAAGGTGAACTATTGCAGTGTGGCAGCACTTTAACACTTAAGTCACCATATCCAAATTCTTTTGAATGGCAAAATGTGAAATTAGCATTGCGTATTTTTAATAACACGACAGTTGTTGCAATGCAACAACTAGATGCAAGAAAGAATTTGAAAACTGGGAGAGTATTGCCACATTTGTAAAAATAATAAGTCAGTGGTTTGATATTAAATGTTGAAACGCTACTGAAGGGTAAAAGGCTAAGAAATGTTTACCAAGAACAGATTGCTCTCAATTCAAAACATATTCATGTCTTTTTGAGAAACTTTCTCTCGTGGTTGTGTTCATGGGAAGATTGCAATGGAGGAAAGAAATTGACCAGAGAAACACACTTTGCTCTCAAACATACTACTGCAGCCTTTATTGATTTTAGTGAATACTGGCTGTGTAAGAAGAAGTTCACGTGTACCATCGCCATCGTCCCTGTTTTGTGCGCCGTGTCCACTAGTGTCAGTGATGTTTTCTCATCAGGCGTGAACGGCTCCGTGTTTTTTGTTTTTTTGGTGTCTCCATTGTTTTGCCCGCCATTTTTGATTGTATTCTCTGTGTCCCCTCTATTTCTTACTTATTGTAAATCTCAAGGCTGAAGAGCGGCGTACTCAGCTGCTGCCAGCCCGCCTTATGTAAGGTGATAAAAATTACAATAAAGGAAAAAAAAAGTGTAAGAAGAAGAGAACATATTTGCTCTTTGGGAAAATACAGACAGACAGTTTGAAGGACAGGTTTGGGAAATACCGCGAACTTAATGGGGGAAGTTACCATGTATCGCTAAGGCAGGTATTTGGAACAGGGAAAGTTAAGGGCCCAGAGTATGTTTCCTCTTGTATTAAAGTCCAAAGTGTTTGGTGATGTTGTTGTAAGACCTAATTATGTTGATGCTGCTTGTTGTAGAATCCCAGGCATTCAACATATCGACAATCCAGAGCTATTAAATGTAGCAGTTGATGGTGATGTTGATGAAATAGAGGAAAACACTTGGCCATTACTCCATTATATTGCTCACACCAAGTGCATCTAAAATAAATTGTCCATATTGTGAAGGGTTTGTAACATCCGAAGAAACAAGACATGCAGATGATTTGAAAATGGCAAATGACAGGGGAGGTTTAACATACCCTAGCAGTGATGTAGTCACACGTGTTTCCTATGTATACTTAACACTATAAAAAATTCTTAAAGAAAAGGAAAAATTTGTTCCTGCAACAAGTAAATCAAAGAAATGTGCTTGTGAAAGAAGCAGCCATTAATGTGCCAAAAGACTTACTTCTTGGTTTCCATTGTTTAAAAGGTCACACTCTTGAATCTATCATACGTTGTACACTCCTGGAAATTGAAATAAGAACACCGTGAATTCATTGTCCCAGGAAGGGGAAACTTTATTGACACATTCCTGGGGTCAGATACATCACATGATCACACTGACAGAACCACAGGCACATAGACACAGGCAACAGAGCATGCACAATGTCGGCACTAGTACAGTGCATATCCACCTTTCGCAGCAATGCAGGCTGCTATTCTCCCATGGAGACGATCGTAGAGATGCTGGATGTAGTCCTGTGGAACGGCTTGCTATGCCATTTCCACCTGGCGCCTCAGTTGGACCAGCGTTCGTGCTGGACGTGCAGAACGCGTGAGACGACGCTTCATCCAGTCCCAAACATGCTCAATGGGGGACAGATCCGGAGATCTTGCTGGCCAGGGTAGTTGACTTACACCTTCTAGAGCACGTTGGGTGGCACGGGATACATGCGGACGTGCATTGTCCTGTTGGAACAGCAAGTTCCCTTGCCGGTCTAGGAATGGTAGAACGATGGGTTCGATGACGGTTTGGATGTACCGTGCACTATTCAGTGTCCCCTCGACGATCACCAGTGGTGTACGGCCAGTGTAGGAGATCGCTCCCCACACCATGATGCCGGGTGTTGGCCCTGTGTGCCTCGGTCGTATGCAGTCCTGATTGTGGCGCTCTCCTGCACGGCGCCAAACACGCATACGACCATCATTGGCACCAAGGCAGAAGCGACTCTCATCGCTGAAGACGACACGTCTCCATTCGTCCCTCCATTCAAGACTGTCGCGACACCACTGGAGGCGGGCTGCACGATGTTGGGGCGTGAGCGGAAGACGGCCTAACGGTGTGCGGGTCCGTAGCCCAGCTTCATGGAGACGGTTGCGAATGGTCCTCGCCAATACCCCAGGAGCAACAGTGTCCCTAATTTGCTGGGAAGTGGCGGTGCGGTCCCCTACGGCACTGCATAGGATCCTACGGTCTTGGCGTGCATCCGTGCGTCGCTGCGGTCCGGTCCCAGGTCGACGGGCACGTGCACCTTCCGCCGACCACTGGCGACAACATCGATGTACTGTGGAGACCTCACGCCCCACGTGTTGAGCAATTCGGCGGTACGTCCACCCGGCCTCCTGCATGCCCACTATACGCCCTCGCTCAAAGTCCGTCAACTGCACATACGGTTCACGTCCACGCTGTCGCGGCATGCTACCAGTGTTAAAGACGGCGATGGAGCTCCGTATGCCACGGTAAACTGGCTGACACTGATGGCGGCGGTGCACAAATGCTGCGCAGCTAGCGCCATTCGACGGCCAACACCGCGGTTCCTTGTGTGTCCGCTGTGCCGTGCCTGTGATCATTGCTTGTACAGCCCTCTCGCAGTGTCCGGAGCAAGTATGGTGGGTCTGACACACCGGTGTCCATGTGTTCTTTTTTCCATTTCCAGGAGTGTATATTGACTTGCAGTGCAAATATTTTACTAAACAACTTTGTAGAACGAAAAAATGATGTGCGTGTGACAAAAGATGTAAGTATTTATAAAAGAATGAAAAAGTCTTGACATCTGACTCCTTGTCACAAAAAATTGTGAAATAAATGTTTTCTGGAAATTTACTTATTAAAGTGAAGCTTGTTAAGTATCACATGCCCCTTTTTCATAAGTTATTAAATGAAAAAACTTTTAATAAATGATTTACATTATTTGCGGTGAATTTTTAAGGTCCTAGCGTAATTTTATTAACAATCAAGGCAAATCATTATTACTTATGTAGTCTAAACTATCATGTGGAAGGTTACGTAATTATAAAATCGAATATGCAGCAAGGCAATGCTGTAAGTGCTTAAAATTTTGCATCGCATAAAAAGTAGGTAGTGGTGACTGAAAAAATAGGATAAGTGATTTATATTATTAGTAGGCGATTTTTGAAGGACCTAGTGATTTATTTTTTTTTTTTTTTTAATTCGAGGAAAATCATTATTCCTTAGGCAGTCGAAATATTGCGTTGGCTACCTAATTGTAAGATCTAATCAGCAGCAAAGTGACGCTATAAGTGCTTAAAATTCTAAAAAGTAGGTAGTGGTGACTATATGAACTGCCTTTGAAGATACAGGATCCAATATTTATATAAATCTTTTTCACTTGATCGTGTTACACCACAGTTCATCATTTACAATCTAGGTGATACAGTATGCAGTACTCTCTTAGTTGAAGGTTTCATTGTTTTCGTTACTTCTGTCATTAGTCAAATAGTGAATGTGCATTCCCTTCCGCTACTTCAGTGCTAGTTTCTGAACTCAGTCGCAGAGCTGTGATGTCACAGCAGGCGTAGCGAGGCTTAGTTCCTTGGTGGTGTTGATAGGAGAACTACGATTAGGTTTGTTGAAACAGTCACCAGTGGGCTCACACGCATGGTTGTTGCAAACAGAAAACATACCGTCGCCATGTTTTTTAAATTTTGCCTCTTTACTTTCCGTATGCCTTCATTAGCGTCATCAACCCCATATTTTCTCTGTTTTAACTTCTGCAACTTTTCCGCCACTTTACCGTTTTTAACAAAGTCACCGTTTTATTGCCTTTTTGTATCGTTTGTTACCTTCCCATAATGTGTTTTTTTTTTCTCTTTTCTTATTTGAGCTTTACGCGTCTATCGCCAGGGGGGAATGAATTCAGTAAGGGAATAAAATTAACATCTCGAGGGTTGGATCCCCTCACTTCCAAATCGGAGGATTATGCCACCCGGGCTACTCTCAAGGTGCCTTTGCCATCTGTCTGCCGGCTGCCGCCGCCGCCGGCGCCCCCCGCCCCCCCCTGTCCTCGTCACAGCTACCCTCCATATTTGTCTATTTTCCCATTTCAGTGACTCCTATTGCCAGTGGACAACGAATTTCATCATGGACACACCCACTAGCACCATCATTTACACCTCTACTTGCCCTGCATCCACCATTACCTCGTGGAGTGCCTCCCACGACCTTAAACAATGTCCTAACCTTGGTCTCCTCCTTCCTGCAACACCTGCTACGAATTCCACTCCACCCACTCCTCCAAATGCAAAGCCAAACCCCCTCTCACCAATCCTGAGCTCACTGTCCCCATTCACCACACTGACCAGCCCATCCATCCCATCAATTTCCTCCACCCTCCCCCTACAGCTGAAGACATCTGGTTCCTGACCATTGTTCTGCAGAATATCCACCCACTGCAACATTCCCACACAATCCAGCAGATCTCCCTTGCTGCTGCTCCGTCTTCCATTTCAATAGCTACGCCACTTACTCTCACAACCAGGCCCACTTTATCTTCATATGCCTAGACACTTGTTTAAGCTCCTCTCTGCTCTTCCCCTCCCACTCTGCTGAGCTACTGACAGACAAAACAACGAAACTATCGTCTGAAGAACACGTGTCTGATTTCTACCAACCACATACAGGCCCATTATGAGTGCTGTGCAGATTGCCAAAAGACTACGTGATGGATTGGAATGGAAAGCCGGGTTTTTCTTAGTACGAAAACACACAGCAATCACAGACAATTCTAGCTACTTAATCCATGGCAGCAAATGGATAAATGTATGTACAATGATGCTGGGAGTGGAATGACAAATCGACATGATTGGGCTGAGCGCCCTTTATTTGACAAAATAATACTAATCAGGAATCTAGATTTCTAATTTTTATGATGGTTTTTATGCACTCAGGCCCCAAAGAAACTGGTATAGGCATTCAGATCCACAGATACCGTTCACCACATTAACCAGCTGTGTGCTGCATTGTGCAGCTACCTACTGCCAGGTACTCCATATCAAAGACATCATGAGAGAGCAGAATCGGACGCTCCGCGGAACTCACAGACTTTGAACATGGTCAAGAATTCACAGACTTTGAACATAGTCAAGTGATTGGGTATCACCTGTGTCATACGTCTGTATGCGAAATTTCCCCACTCCTAAACATACCTAGGTGCACTGTTTCCGATGTGATAGTGGAGTGGAAACTAGAAGTAACATATACAGCACAAAAGCGTACAGACCAACCTCGGCTGTTGAATCGCAGAGACCGCTGTCAATTGGAGAGGATCGTTATGTGTGGTAGGCAGACATCTATCCTGACTGTCACACAGGAATTCAAAACTGCATCAGGATCCACTGCAAGTACTATGAAAGTCAGGCAGCAGGTCAGAAAACTTGGATTTCATGGTCGAGCAGCTGTTCATAAGCCACACATCACGCCGGTAAATGTCAAACGACGCCCCGCTCGGTGTAAGGAGAGTAAACATTGGACGATTGAACAGTGGAAAAACGTTGTGTGGAGTGACGAATCACGGTACACAATCTGGCGATCCAATGAACAGGGTGCGGGTATGGCGAATGTCCGGTGAACGTCATCTGCTAGCGTATGTAATGCCAACAGTAATCTTCGGAGGTGGTGGTGTTATGGAGTGGTCGTGTTTTTCATGGAGCAGGCTTGCACCCCTTGTTGTTTTGTGTTGCACTATCACAGCACGGACCTACATTGATGTTTTAACCACCTTCTTGCTCCCACTGTTGAAGATCAAGTCGGGGGTGGCGATTGCACCTTTCAACACGATCGAACACCTATTCGTAATGCACGGCCTGTGGGGGAGTGGTTACACGACAATAACATCCCTCTAAAGGACTGGCCTGAACATAGTCTTGACCTGAATCCTATAGAACACCTTTGGGATATTTTGGAATGGCAACTTCGTGCCAGGCCTCACCGACTGACATCAATACCTCTCCGCAGTGCAGCACGCCGTGAAGAATGGGCTGTCATTCCCGAAAAAACCTTCCAGCACCTGATTGAGTGCCTTTAGAGTGCCTGCAATAGTGGAAGCTGTGATCAAGGCTAAAGGTGGGCCAACACTGTACTGAATTCCAGCATTACCGATGGAGGGCGCCACGAACTTGTAAGTCATTTTCAGCCATGTTTCCGGATACTTTTGATCACATAGTGTATGTTTCGTAGGGGGAAACTGCTGTTAATTTTCAAGCTTTTACGTGAATATACTTTGCGCATCCTTTTGCAAGCGAGAAGATATCGTGAAGTACGATTGGGAAAGGCTGTAAATTAACCATCTATGTCCCTTTAATGAGTCCAGATGTTGAACAGAGAGAATGTCAAATACGCTGACAGAAGAAAAAATCGCACCAACAAATAATAATTACTGTGGAGTAATGAAATTTCTTGGCTAAACTTGCTTTGGTGACATATTTCAGTGATTAACACTGCAAGGTCATAGGTTAATTTAAGTGCAAGATAAGCTGTCGCAAATCAAAGGGATAGTACGAGCTTCAAACAGGTACAACTTATTTCAGTTATCTGGGTAGTTACTATTTTATTTTTGTAATTTCTTGCGTGTTTGAGTGCCTACTAGACACAACCTTTTATTTTAATAACAGTGTAGTGTACAGTATCGCCGTTGCTATCGACCCTCGTATCGTACAGGCTTTTGTTTGTTTGGTTAGAACAGCTCAGTGTCGGTTAGACCGTCAGTGAGAGAGCACTTCGATTTCCTGCTGCTAATAAGGCGAGTACACCGTTCGCTTGTAGGGTAAACATAGTCATGTGTAGGGACTGTGGTTGTTGTGAGCGGACGCAAGGAGAATTGGCCACTCTTCGGGGGCAGGTGGAGGCTTTGTCTGTTAGGCTCATCGAGCTCGAGGCGCAGGCGTCGGCTCGTAGTGGCGTTGGGGCAACTGTGGTGAGACCTATGCCTACTTCGGTGGCCTTGGAATCGCATGGAACCCCTGATGTCGCTGCGTCTTCCGGCAGTGAGCATCTTACCGGTCAGCCATCACTCCAGGGTGAATGGCGGACAGTGGTGGGCTCGCGCGTGCCTGGCCGAAAGGCGAAGGTGGGATCTGGCCGCGTGGCAGCTGCCTTACCCCTTTCCAACAGGTACGAGGTACTTCCTAGTGGTGATGACATCGTTTCCGAGCCACCACAGGATGCCTCGCCTGTTGGGCCAGTGGCCGATTCTCCGGCAAGGTCCCGACAGTCACAGAGGGCGGGCCTATTAGTTATAGGGAGCTCCAACGTTAGGCGGGTTATGGAGCCCCTTAGGAAAATAGCGGGTAGGTTGGGGAAGAATGCCAGTGTGCACTCGGTGTGCTTGCCGGGGGGTCTCGTCCGTAATGTGGAGGAGGCCCTTCCGGCAGCTATTGAACGCACTGGGTGTGACCGGCTGCAGATAGTAGCACATGTCGGAACGAATGACGCCTGCCGCTTGGGTTCTGAGGCCATCCTTGGTTCCTTCCGGCGACTGGCTGATTTGGTGAAGACAACCAGCATCGCACGCGGAGTGCAAGCTGAGCTTAATATCTGCAGCATAGTGCCCAGAGTCGATCGCGGTCCTCTGGTTTGGAGCCGTGTGGAGGGTCTAAACCAGAGGCTCAGACGACTCTGCGACTATAATGGTTGCAAATTCATCGACCTCCGTTATTGGGTGGAGAACTGTAGGGCCCCCCTAGACAGGTCAGGCGTGCACTACACACCGGAAGCAGCTACTAGGGTAGCAGAGTACGTGTGGCGTGCACACGGGGGTTTTTTAGGTTAGAGGGACCCCCCCTTGGGCGAAACGATAAAATACCTGACGGCTTACCAGAGAGGACATCATCATCGTTGATAAAGAACGTCCGTCCTCAGAGACCAAAAACAGGAAAAGTCAACGTAATATTGGTAAACTGCAGGAGTATCCAGGGCAAGGTTCCTGAATTAGTATCTCTTATTGAAGGAAATAGTGCGCATATAGTATTAGGAACGGAAAGTTGGTTAAAACCGGAAGTGAACAGTAACGAAATCCTAGACACAGAATGGAATATCTACCGCAAGGATAGGATAAACGCCAATGGTGGAGGAGTATTTATAGCAGTAAAGAATTCAATAATATCCAGTGAAGTTATTAGCGAATGCGAATGTGAAATAATCTGGGTTAAGTTAAGTATCAAAGGTGGGTCAGATATGATAGTCGGATGCTTCTATAGACCACCTGCATCAGCAACCGTAGTAGTTGAGCGCCTCAGAGAGAACCTGCAGAACGTCGTGAAGAAGTTTCGTGATCATACTATTGTAATAGGGGGAGACTTCAATCTACCAGGTATAGAATGGGATAGTCACACAATCAGAACTGGAGCCAGGGACAGAGACTCTTGTGACATTATCCTGACTGCCTTGTCCGAGAATTACTTCGAGCAGATAGTTAGAGAACCAACTCGTGAAGCTAACGTTTTAGACCTCATAGCAACAAATAGACCGGAACTTTTCGACTCCGTGAATGTAGAAGAGGGTATCAGTGATCATAAGTCAGTGGTTGCATCAATGACTACAAGTGTAATAAGAAATGCCAAGAAAGGAAGGAAAATATATTTGCTTAACAAGAGTGATAGGGCACAAATCGCAGAATATCTGAGTGACCACCATCAAACGTTCATTTCTGAGGAAGAGGATGTGGAACAAAAATGGAAAAAATTCAGAAACATCGTCCAGTACGCCTTAGATAAGTTCGTACCGACTAAGGTCCAAAGTGAGGGGAAAGATCCACCGTGGTATAACAATCATGTACGAAAGGTACTACGGAAACAAAGAAAGCTTCATCATAGGTTTAAGAGTAGTCGAATCATAGCTGATAAGGAAAAGCTGAACGAAGCGAAAAAGAGCGTAAAGAGAGCAATGAGAGAAGCATTCAACGAATTCGAACATAAAACATTGGCAAACAATCTAAACAAGAACCCTAAAAAGTTTTGGTCATATGTAAAATCGGTAAGCGGATCTAAATCCCCTATTCAGTCACTCGTTGACCACGATGGCACCGAAACAGAGGACGACCGAAGAAAGGCAGAAATACTGAATTCAGTGTTCCGAAACTGTTTCACTGCGGAAAATCGTAACACGGTCCCTGACTTCAGCCGTCGCACGGACGCCAAAATGGAAAATATTGAAATAAACGATATCGGAATTGAAAAACAACTGCTATCACTTAGTAGCGGAAAAGCATCCGGACCAGACGAGATACCCGTAAGATTCTACAGTGATTATGCTAAAGAACTTGCCCCCTTTCTATCAGCAATTTATCGTAGATCTCTGAAAGAACGTAAAGTACCTAGCGACTGGAAGAAAGCGCAGGTCGTTCCCATTTTCAAGAAGGGGCATAAATCAGATGCGAATAATTATAGGCCTATTTCGCTTACGTCAATCTGTTGTAGAATAATGGAACATGTTTTATGTTCTCGTATTATGACGTTCTTAGATAATACAAATCTCCTTCATCATAACCAACATGGATTCCGCAAACAGAGATCATGTGAAACTCAGCTCGCCCTATTTGTCCAAGAAATTCACAGTGCCGTAGACACTGGCGAGCAGATTGATGCCGTATTCCTGGACTTCAGGAAGGCATTTGATACGGTTCCGCACTTACGTTTAGTGAAAAAAATACGAGCTTACGGAATATCGGACCAGGTTTGTGATTGGATTCAGGATTTCCTAGAAGAAAGAACACAACATGTCATTCTTAACGGTTCAAAATCTGCAGATGTAGAGGTAATTTCGGGAGTACCGCAAGGAAGCGTGATAGGACCTTTATTGTTTACAATATACATAAATGACTTAGTTGACAACATCGGTAGCTCCGTGAGGCTATTTGCAGATGACACGGTTGTCTACAAGAAAGTAGCAACATCAGAAGACTCGTACGTACTCCAGGAAGACCTGCAGAGGATTAATGAATGGTGCGACAGCTGGCAGCTTTCCCTAAACGTAGATAAATGTAATATAATGCGCATACATAGGGGCAGAAATCCATTCCAGTACGATTATGCCATAGGTGGTAAATCATTGGAAGCGGTAACGACCGTAAAATACTTAGGAGTTACTATCCGGAGCGATCTGAAGTGGAATGATCACATAAAACAAATAGTGGGAAAAGCAGGCGCCAGGTTGAGATTCATAGGAAGAATTCTAAGAAAATGTGACTCATCGACGAAAGAAGTAGCTTACAAAACGCTTGTTCGGCCGATTCTTGAGTATTGCTCATCAGTATGGGACCCTTACCAGGTTGGATTAATAGAAGAGATAGACATGATCCAGCGAAAAGCAGCGCGATTCGTCATGGGGACATTTAGTCAGCGCGAGAGCGTTACGGAGATGCTGAACAAGCTCCAATGGCGGACACTTCAAGAAAGGCGTTACGCAATACGGAGAGGTTTATTATCGAAATTACGAGAGAGCACATTCCGGGAAGAGATGGGCAACATATTACTACCGCCCACATATATCTCGCGTAATGATCACAACGAAAAGATCCGAGAAATTAGAGCAAATACGGAGACTTACAAGCAGTCGTTCTTCCCACGCACAATTCGTGAATGGAACAGGGAAGGGGGGATCAGATAGTGGTACAATAAGTACCCTCCGCCACACACCGTAAGGTGGCTCGCGGAGTATAGATGTAGATGTAGATGTACACTATTAACCAGCGTAAGTTCCAAAATGTTGACTGAAACCATGAAAACGTAGATGTATTGTGTTGTGCAGGTCTCAGGTGTCAGTTTGTGGGGTGGAGTTACATGTCTGTTGCACTGGGTCGGTCAATAACGGTATGGTTAATGCTGGTTGTGGATAGCACTGCATCTGTCGTCCGATGATGTCTCATATGTGCTCGATCAGACTGATCGGTGGTGGAGCACGCTAAAGCAACATGTCGATTCTCTGAAGAGTGTATTGAGCTACAATAGCTGTATGCGGTCGAGTGTTATCCTGTTGGAAAACACCCACTGGAATGTTCTTCATGAATGGCACCACAACAGATCGAATCACCGGACTTACATACAAATTTGCGGCCGGAATGCGTGGGATAACCACGAGAGTGCTCCTGCTGTGATACGAAGTCGCACTCCAGACAATAGCTCCAAGTATAGGTGTATTGTGCCTATCACACTGACAGGTTGGTTGCAGGTCGTCAGCTGGCCGAGTCCTAAACAACACACGGCCATCACTGGCACCAACCGACACAAGAAGCTCTCATGAGGAAACACAGCAAACTGCACCCTGCCATCCAATGAGCTCTTGCTTGACACTAATTAAGTCGCAAATGGCGATGGTTTGGGTTCAGTGGAGTGCACATTACAAGGCGCCTGGCTCGGAGCTGTTCTTGAGGCAACTGGTTTCTAACAGTTCGTTGTGTCACTATAGTGCCAACTGCTGCTTAGACTCCTGGGGCAGACGCAATACGCTGCGCCATAACCATACGCCAAACACGATGGTCATCCCTCTTGAAAGTGCCAATGTGCCTGTCTGGAGCTCATTTTTCTTGTGACTACATTTTCGTGACCACTGCTGACAGAAATAATGTACAGTGAGTACTTTCCAGCTAAGTCTTTTTGCAGTATCACAGACAGAACATCCAGCTTTGCGTAGCCCTATAATACAGCCTCATTGAAACTCAGTGAGACATTGATAATGGCATCTTTGTCTCCTTAAAGGCATTGTTGTTGGCCGCTGCGGCCGAGCGGTTCCAGGCGCTTTAAGTCCGGAACCACGCTGCTGCTACGGTCGCAGGTTCGAATCCTGCCTTGGGAATGGATGTGTGTGATGTCCTTAGGTTAGTTAGATTTAAGTAGTTCTGAGTCTAGGGGACTGATGACCTCAGATGTTAAGTCCTATAGTGCTTACAGCCATTTGAACCATTTTTGAAAGGCATTCTTGACTAACATCAATTAAGCACACCCCATAGCAGAGGTAACTGAAGCTACTAGCACCGCCCTTATGCGACTGTGACGCAATCTGGAAAGACATCATCTTTCAGACATAGAAACACACCTATCGTCTTTCGTTTATAATGCACAACTCCTTCTTGGTGTTGGTATTTTCTTTCCTGTCTGTGTATTGGTGATCCTTCTACTTCACTATATTATCTGCTTTCCGTATACAGAAACATATGAGCTAACATGTACCAAATGCAAACTCGTAGCTACTCCAAGTTTTCAATGCAAACTTTTGGAAATTCTTGCAGTAGGTTAGTTAATTCTGAACTAGCACAATAACTACGACCATAAGTAAAATCAACAGTTATACTCTGCAAATGGCTGTGAGACGCATGGCAGGGGGACGTCCCATTGTACCTGTTATTAGGGCTTTTTCTTGCTCGATTCGTGCATGGGGTGCGGGAAGCAGGATTGTTTGAATGTGTGCAGCAATTATTCTAATCTTATCCTCACTATGCCCCTGTGAGCAATACGTAGCGAGCTGTGTTATTTCCCCAAGCCGGTCTCCCATCTCAACATCCTAGCTTAAACCTCACCATGTCGTGGCAGCATCGTATCTTGTTCAGTAACATCCATTCTCTAGCTACCAACAATCATCTCCTCATGCACACCCTTCTGACACACTACATGGATGCCTTCCTCCTCAATAAAACTTTTCTCCAGCCTCCGCGTATCATAAGCACTTCGCCCTACTTCATTCACTGCTCCAATAATCCCTTCCTGATTGCACGTGGCAGAGTTGCCATCAGCCACCTACGCCAGGTCCCTGTTTGGCTCCAAATCCTCCTTCATGACCCCACTGAACATCTTATCCTCAGCCTCTTTTTCCCTGGCCTCACCATAACCTGTACCACCATCTATGTCCGTGCCACTGGCCCCATACCATTTAACATCCTTTCCCACATTGACTGCACCTTCTCCTCCTACGTGGTTGCCGCCAACCTAAACATCCGCAGTTGTACCACCGCCGAGCTAGGATGGTGGCATCAGTTCCTCACCTCACTTCAAGGTGATTTCCTTCCCATCCCCCACCACACCTTCCCCGAATCCAGTACCACTCCCAACATAGTCCTGGCCATACAGTGGATGTTCTCGACCCTATTGGTAGCATCCATCTCCCTGTCCTTATCGTGACAGATGGGTGAAACCCACGCCTCGCTCCATGCACCGCCCCGCCCCAAAAGTTCGTCCACGACTACTCTCGTGCTAAATAGAATGCCTACCGGGCGACCCTAGATACCCGGTTTGATGACCACCCTCTGGCCTTCCAGCGTCCTGATGATGTAACCCATGCCACCTGCTTTCTCCACCAAACCCTGTCTGAGGCTGTTGAAGCTCATTTCCCCACTACCTTCATTCACCTGCACTGCCCCACTTAACCCCCACAGGCCATCCTTCTCCTTCATGAATCCTGCCATCTCTACCACGACTTTCTCCACACATGGGACTGGGACACACTCCATCGCCACCGGCAACTCTACAGTGGGATCTGAAATTTGCTCACTGCCAGAAAACGCTGGGACTGGCACCAGCACCCACCTAAGTGATACTCTCCCTATCATCTCATCCAAGTACTGGTCAGCCTTCCATCGCCTTACTGGATCTAATCCCTCCCCGCAGTATCCCCTCCTCCATGATGATCAACCTTTTCCTGACAACCTCAGTAAGGCCAATCATTTTGCTTCCTACCTGTCCAATATCCTTACTATTCCTGATGATCCCATGTTTGATTACTCCCTCTTCCCAGATGTCTGTGATTGTACTGACACCTCTGGTCCCCCGCATGCCCTTAGCTTCCAGTACTTGGACCACATCCCTCACACACCTCTTAATATTCCCATCACCACACAAGACACCATAGCCACACTTCACACTAAACGTTACACCATTCCTGGTCACGACCCTGTCACCTACCACAATCTCTGTGAGGCACCCGTATCTTTCCTCACCATCCTGGCAGTGCTCTATAATGTGGTCCTCATGACCGGCTACTACTGCGACCTGTGGAAAACCTCCCGTATCCTGATGTTCGTCAATCCTACCAAACCACCCACTGATGGCTCCTCCTACCATCCCCTCACTCTTCAGCAATGTCTTGGAGTCCATCTTCACCTGATGAATTCACCAGCACTTCCACCTGCATTGTCTCCTTCCCTCTATCCAATGTGGCTTCAAACCCTCCTTCTCTGTTGATGACCTCCTCCTCCATCTCACCCACCTCCTCTCTGGCCAACTAAATTCCCATCGCTCCACCGTCTTCATGTCCCTTGACCTCAAACGTGCGTACAACCGTGTCTGGCATTTGCACCTCCTCGACAGCCAACTAAATTCCCATCACTCCAGCGTCTTCATGTTCTTCTCCACTCTCTTCCACACTTATCAATCCCTCATCTGCCCCATCCTCTGCTGTGCCTATCCCACCTGGGTTTCCGCTCCTCCCAAATCCTTGAATGCCATGTGCTCTGCCCTGCCTATTGCATCCGCCTCCCATCCCCCATGTGGATCCTTTGTGAATTGATTCCCTTCCCGCACCTTCTCCTTTTCCTCAAACAAATTCTTTACACCCCCTGTGGACTCGATCCTCCACACCCACTTGTCTCTCGACTCTGTGCCCACCCTGGCCCACTGCCATGTTTGTATTCTTGCGTCCTGCCTGTATCTTCACACTCTCCATTCGCCCAGTGTGGTTTCTGCCGACTTCCCTTCCCTGTGATGCCTTTGTTCCCCCATCTAGCCATCCTACCAGCTCTAACCCCCTCTCCCTCTCCCCCTTTTTTCCTCCTGGTCTCCCTCTCTTCTCCCAACCTTCCTTTCTCCCCTCTCCCCTCTCCCTTGTCTCCCTCTTCCTCCACTTCTCCTCCCAGGGCTTCCAACACCTACCCTTTCCCCTCACCCCACCCTTCTTTCTCGCACTGGCTCCTTCCCCCCTCATGCTTTTTCCTTACACTCAGTGGCAGCCCCCCCTTCTTCAGTGTGTTGGTTACCTTTTCGCTGATGATCCTCACCACAGTGGTTCAGTGCACCACTGTTTCTTCAACAGTGTTTTTCGGTGTCCTTCTACGTTTGTGTCTCCAACTGGATGTCTACATTTTTTTTAACTGCTGACCTCATTTGTGTATACCAAGCCTACAGTCGAACGACTTCATTTCTATCGTGTTACGTATTGTCACCATGTTTTCCCTACATATATTTTCTATTGTTTTCTATTGTATCTAATGTTGTACCATTTGGCTGAAGAACCACATATGTAGGCCGCTGCAGGCCCATCTCGTGTGAGGAATGAAATGAGAATAAAGAAACAAAAAAGGAAAAAAGTTATTGAGGGGTAATGAAAGTTTTGGATATGACCTCATCCTCTTCCCCCACCTCCTCCTTCTCCTCCAACATTTACACATCCTTTACACTGTCCACAGGCTTGTTCCTTCTCACCCCCTGGTTTCCTCCTTCCTCTCCACCCCTCGCCCATTGCCGCGACTTTATCGCTATATCCCTCCCTCTCTTGAACACCACATCCTCCATCTCCTTCATCAGGGCAATTTCTAGCACCTCCCCCTCCCAGATTTTGAACTTTGGGGTGACATCTACGCTTCATTCCAACTGTAACCCCCATGTCCTCCCCTCACTCCCTTCTCTGCTCTCTTTTCCCCTCCCTCCCTTCTTCCCTTCTTCTTCCCTCCTTCCTCATATGTATGCCCCTGGCAGATGCTCTCTGTCGATCAGTGTAGTGCATCAGTGTTGTGTTTGCTGCTGTTCTCCTGTAGTTCAAGAGGTGTGATTTTGATTGTGTGCTGGACTTGTACATAGTGTTATTGTCAGTGATTGTTATGTGCTACGCTGTCCGTCCATACATTTATGATCCAGCATGTTGTTTTGTTTTCTGTGCGCTAATTTGTTACGGTTTTTATCTCCATTTTTCAGTCGACCCCCTTTCGTCTGTTCTCTTCCATGATGTTCCCCCTTATTATATGTATGTACGTCATATTCTCTCCTTTGTGTTATTTTAAATGTCTTCTGTTGTATGATTAATGTTTTACGGCTGAAGAGCAGCGCAAACGCTGCTGCCAGCCCGCCCCAGATGGGGCATTGAAATACAATAAAGAAAAAAAATAGTTTTGGACGGCTCAGTGTAATTTTGTGGTCTGGGCCTATTGGTGCAGAGAAGAACTTGGTACGCATTAATAAATAGAAACTGGAGAATCGCCATAGGTAGAAACGCAGTTGACGAATTCACGGTTTGCATCCTTCAGCACTGTAATAAGGCAATTATGAGATCCGTTACATTAAATATTACACTTTAATTAATTGCAAGTAGCAACTAACAGGTGCTGGCAGCTATGTGTGCCACCCGCTGCTTCTGCCAAGGTGACTTGTCTCAGTCCAACCGATATACCATGTTATCGCCTGTAAAATGTGCAAGCTGATTGTTTCATCGCTGTGTCTCTCAAGTCGTTACGCGTTTTTCAAAGGAATGATAAGTAAATGTAAAGCAAACTGAAAGCAGGCAATGAAAAGTCCATTGTCCCTTTGTCAGAACCGTTCCATAGCCCTAAATTTTCCGTCATGTTGTTGATAAAGATTCGGTTAAGTGTTTTAGGGTTGATGATAGGGAAAAGAAAACAGTGGGATGTACAGGTATACTAGTTAAAAGCTGACGTCGGGAATTCTTTTAAGTGCGGTACTTGGAGACACACACAAATAACTTACCTGTATATCGTAGTATTGAAAAAAATCTCCATAAGTTACATAGTCGACACGTGTTCCTTCTCTCAGTATATATCCCTCCATCGCTCCTATATATGAGCGTGTAATACACATCAAAATTCTCGTCGGAACCTTGTCCATTATTTAATATACATTTTATCAATTTTCTTTGCACTTTTTCTTCTTGTGATGGAAAATGTGTTGTGTATATTTAAATATGGCACGAACATTAACGTAAGGTTAACTATAGGTCCATATGTTACCACCACATTTATTAGGTATTTGTAAACTCAACCGAATTATCATCTTTTACCCTAACGTATACCTTAGGATACGTTACTGATCAGTGCGTCGTCACAACCAAGATATCAAGGTGGTAGGGTGAGGGGAGGGTGTCTGATATCAGTCTTCCCAACCGTTGTACAGCGCTAAGTAGCTTCTTCCACGCACTTGACAGTGGTTTGAAAAATAAGCACATCTGTATCTACGTGAATACTCTGCAGTTCACATTTAAGAGCATGGCGGAGGATTGATCGAACCACTTTCAGACTATTTGTCTACCGTTCCATTCTCGAAAAGCTCGCAGGAAAAACGAACTCTTAAATCTATGTGTGCAAGCACTGATTTATCTTATTTTACTAAGATGATAATTTCCTGCTAACAAAATAATTTCCGGTTCAGAGGAGAAAGGTGGCGTTTGGATATCAGTAAAATCCACTCGGCGAAAAGGAAAACCACTTGCTTTTAATAACTGTCACCTCATCATACTGATGACACCTTGTCCCTCATTTCGCGATAATAGAATAGGCGCAGCCCGTCTTTGAACTTTTTCGATGTCCTCTGTCAAGCCTGTCTCGTAAGGATCCGAAATAGCACAGTAATATGAGCAGAAGAGAACCAACAAGCGTAATGTAGTCGATACACATTGCAAAACCATGGAAAGTGTATCACATCGTTTCCTAGTTTTAGGACCCAGGAATCTGGCTAAAACCTCAGAGATGGAATTTTGAATGACTGTAAAAAGTTTAGTGGACAATAATCATGAGATTTCTGAAGATCGTATCCTCGCAGAAATTTCGCACATGAGAAGATTTCTGCAAGCTGGCAAAGTTCAGAAAGAAGAATCCATTTTTGGACGTCTTTAAGGTTCTTATAGTTCGTTTTTGAATACGGATTTTTCGAATCTGTTCACATCCTCATTTTGGTGCTAAAGTTTTTCTGAACTTGGTGTGTTTCAGTAGTGTCACATCAAAGGAGTTATTTAAAATTCAAACTAATTAATATTATCTTTGGTGTACCATGAGTCAAGCACGACAAAAGTCATTCACATATCCAGATGCCGATAGTATTGCCTACACACAGCATAAAAGGGCAGTGCATGGGCAGAGCTGTCATTTGTAAACACGTGATTCATGTGAAATGGTTTCCGACATGATTATGGCCGCGCGACCAGAAGTAACAGGCTTTGAACTCTGTACGGTAGTTGGAGCTAGACGCGTGGGGCATTCCATTTCGGAAATGGTTAGGGAGTCCTGTGTTCTGACTTCCACAATTTCAAGATTGTGCCGAAAATACCGAGCTTCAGGCGTTCTCCTCATCACACACAACGCAGTGGCTGACGGCCTTCACGTAACGACCGAGAGCAGGCGTGTTTGTGTAGAGCTGTCAGTGCTAACAGAAAGATACACTGCGTGGAATAATAACAGAAATCAGTGTGGGACGGACGACGAAAGTATCCGTTATGACAGTGCCGTGGGTTCGAGTGTGGTGCTAGATCCCACAAAGCCATGGACTCAAGTTGTCAACAGGGCTCTGTGCAAGGTGATGATGCCTCCTTAATGGCATGGGCTGTGTTGATACGGAATGGACTGCATCCTCTGGTTCAACTGAACCGATCATTAACTGGAAATGGCTACGTTCGGCTACTTGGAGACCGTTTGGATAGAAGAACATTCTGAAGTATTCCGGCAAATGATTTGGTAGCCAAGACCGCCCGACATTACTCCCACTGAACATCTATGGCACATAATTCGAAGGTCAGTTCGTGTACAAAATCTTGCTCTAGCAACACTTTCACTATTACGGATGGCTGTAGAGGCAGCAAGGCTCAGTACTTCTGCATGGGACTTCCAGCGACTTCCTGAGTCCATCTCACGTCGTGTTGCTGCACTATTCGTGTAATCGGAGGTTCGATACGATATTAGGGGATATCCCATGACTTTTGTCACCACAGTGTAGTATGACAATTTTGTCGATCCAAAATAGTGGTGCTAAAGATATCGATTCTGATGGAGCAATAAAAAATTTGCGACATAATAAGTTACAATAACTCTAAATTACATATTGAACTTACCCACCAATAAGAAGATCACTTGTTATTTGTACTGATTCATCAATAACTAGTTAAAACTATGTTATTTACAAGAATGAGTTTTACATATTTCTATCCATTCATAATAACTGTTTACAAAATTGTAAACACTATATTTTGTTTACTTAAACACTTGTTCCGGAAAATTTGTCCCTACCTCTTCCAGAAGTACTTGTTTAGTTTTTTGTGGGGTTGTCGAGGGGGGCGGGAGGAGAGATTGTGTCTGACAAGTTAAAACACCATGCTTGCTGCCGAAGTCCGTAACTACGCCAGTGCCTCAGGCGTGAATTATAGTTTCTTAACACCATCTCCCAGCTTCATCTCAAACTGATCAGGTGTAAAAGTATGCTAAGATATGAAACTACGTATTAAAATGTAATGTGATTCAGAATTTAAAACCCTTACACAACTCTATTATGAATAACATAAACTTCACAAGACAGCAGTATTAATTGGAGACAGGACGAAGAAAAAAAAATTTATTTTGCACTGAGTGTGGATTAGTTTTGTGAAGTTTACATCTGAAATCCATCACGTTGCTAGATGCACTACCAAAAAAAAAAAAAAAAAACAAAAAAAAAAACAACCATTGATTCTTCTCCCAAATAATTTTACATACGATTTCTATGTTAAGTAATCCACTATGAGGGAAATATATATTTACTTCATGTAGCCTAGCAGACTCGTTTGAAAAATATATCTTCCGTTCCAATTCGATGTAGCCATATTTTGCATAATTCCGAATTTCTATCACTTTTTGTAATTAAGAGGAACGTACTACTGCGCTCTGCTCTCGAATAGCATTTTGCTGTAGAACACTGTGGCGTTATTCGCCACAGAAAAGTTGACACTTTTCTTTTTTTTGTTCTTAATTTACTGTACACTCTGCGACAAAAACAACGACATACCACGAAGGAATTAGAATGGAACGGAAATCGGTGGATGTGATGTACATATACAGACAAACAAATGATTACAATTTTAGCAAAAGTAGATGACTTATTCAAGAGAAAGAGCTCTGTAAACTGAGCAAGCCAATGATTCGACGGTCCACCTCTGCCCCTTATGCAAGCAGTTATTCGACTTGCCATTGGTTGATTGAGTTGTTGGATGTCTTACTGAAGGATAACTTACCAAATTCTGTGGAACTAACGTGTTAGATCATCAATACACCATACCGACAGAAGGGCCCTGCTAATAATGCTCGAAACGTTGACAGAGCTCTGGCGACCTTGCTGGTCTAGGTGGGGCATGGAAAGCAGTAGAAACACTCGTCGTTTGCCGTCGGGCGTTATCCTGCTGAAAAGTATGACCATGCCATGGTGGGGCAACAAAACGGGGCATAGAATATCGTCGACTTACCGCTGCGCTGTAAGTGTTCCACAGAAGTCAACTAAAGAGGTCTTACTGGGAAATGTAGTAGCACCCCAGACAGTAACACTTGATTGTCCTCCCGTATGGCGGGACTGTCTGTCTGATATCCCACCACTGTCTGCAGCATCTCCAGACAAGTGTTCGTTGGTATTCGGGGCTCAGTTCGAAGTGGGACTCATCACTGAAGACAATTCTACTCGACTCAATGAGATTCCAGGCCGAATGTGCCCGACACCACTGAATACGAGCTTGATGCTGTACAGGGCGACGTGAACACAGCCCCTTTCTGTGAGCCGCCTGTTAATGGTCCCTGCAGTAAATGAAGTACCAGTTGCACGTCAGCTCGACAATATTGATGAATCCGGCGCTCTGAGTGCCTCTCTGATGACTGCTCCGACCTCACGTTCTGTCATCTCCCGAGGTCACGCACTTCCTTCTTGATGCTATGTTTGGCCACTGTTTACCCATTCCTGCTAACATAGGAAAATAGTGCCATCACTCCCCCTCAGATGTTGAGCGATTCGTCTATTACTCCAACTGCCTTCTTTCAGCCCAAAAAGTCACCCAAATGATGACATCTGCATATAGTGTCTACGTACCTGTCTGCCAGGCATAGTTGCTGTCCAGAAGAGTACACAGAATGAAATTCGTAAAGACTGTATTTTTTCCTGTCGACATGTCCCTCGTTTACTAACTTCGCCAGTTGGGCGTTGAAATTGCTCTGCGGCATCACACATTCATACATCGGCCACCAACGTTTACAATTTTGCATTTTCTGTCGATATCTGCATTCATTTCAATTTTTGACCAATCTGCACAAGTTGTTTGTGGTGCACCTTTTTCTTCTTTTTCCCCTGTCACTGTGTAAAATGTATCTGCATGTTTCACACCACTGTATAAGATAAAGTAACTACTAATTAGATTAATTCTCCCATATACACAAATGAAGTGCTTGGGCAGCCTTTTACCAACTGCCCAATTTTTTTAAATAATGATATGGAAATGAAGAAATAGATAGGATTTCGTCGTTCTTCTGACTTGGTAAGTAACAAAATTCCTTAGTTGAAGATAAATAGCAGACTGCATTTAATCATCATGAGAAAAAATCTTTCGCGACACCACTTACATGTAAAGCATTCTCGGTTTTCTTGCCGCATCAATTCGGGATAAAATCGCGAGCTTTCGACGATAGCCCCCATCATCATCGTCAGGATGACACATGAATTTAAGCATATATCACGTTTGATTTTTTCTATTTTTAATGAAGTGCCTTTGGTCCATGTGCTTGTTGCCCCCGTGCTGCCCACTTCTACAACTAGTCTCGCACCTATACCACTCACATGAACAGGCTATAGCATTGTACGGAATTCTTCTATAGCGTCTGCTTTTACGCTGTGTTGGTTATGGTTTAAGTGGCGTAATGGAGAGCAGTTGCGGGGATTCCATGGTCATGATATGCAGCATGTTGCCAAATGTTTTCCGATGATTGTCATCGCGCGCCAACCGAAAATATTCACCTTCGACGTAGGACAGATATTCGGAGGATGTAGCATCGCTGTTCTCAACAATGTAGGTGGTTGTATGTCCGAACATCCATAGTGCTACATTTTCTTTCATAACTGGTCATCACATGCGGTCCCGCCACATCCCTTCACGAATGTTCAGATAGCATGCTGAAATGTTACGTTATAAATGCATAAAGAAGTAGCCCTAGTTTTAATTATCGCCTGAAAGTATCGTAAATAATTTTGCGTATAAGAATAAATTTGTATATAATTGAAAGAAACGATGTACTAATGGGATGATGTATTTCTAGTTATTTATGGATTATTTTGTAAGGAAGTATCTTTGAGTTAAAATGTTGAAACAAAATGTAGTTGGTACGCTCGTTTGTCTAACGATATAAAAAAAAAAAGCGGAAGGCGACTTGTTTTCCCTCTCTCCCTTCTGTCCTGCAGTACCGAGATAAGCTGTGTAGTGTCACTTGTATGCTTTTGTGAAATAATTATGTCAATTTCATCTTAAGTAGCCGTGTTTCATTTGAAGATCCCTTTCCTTGCTGTTCACGTTACACATGAGTTTAGTATGCATTTCTTCGAGCAGTTTCGGGCTGTATCGGAGAGAAGTTGTTTCTGGGATTGTTTGGGGGTCATGGCCGAACACTGTTAGCAGTCATTCGCAGTTTAATCAATCACATTATAATTCATACTTTAATCAATCACATTATAATTCATACGTCCCTGAGATTATTTTTATCTATGTTTTTCTCTCAAAATCGGGGCAATGTTATAACGCGAACCGTGTAGTATTCAGATCGGTCGTTTGCCTCCAAAGATTGTCGTCTATCAATGCACTCGCCGGTCTGATATAATGACGATGCAGGAAGACAGCACAGCTTAATTATACTCTGTTCATAATAAGAATAAAACTGATGTAATCATTACGCCATGTAATCTTGCACGTTTGCTTGAATCTAATTGGAGCTTGTTTCAAGTGGGGCGGAAACCAAGCTGAGACCAGTACAGTCAAGTACGATCATAAGAATACGTTTTATGCTGTGTTACACGTACGTAGACTGAGCGATAATGCGGAACAACAGCTATACCGGAGCACTAAACTTGGACAGCACTGGCCAGCCAGCGGTCCATCTAACCTGCAATGATGTGAACAGTTGCAGTTCAGATGTAAAAAGAGACGAGGAAAGAAACAAGATAGCTTCGAATGTCATTTAATTTTTAAAGAGAATGAATCTATATTTGGAGAAAGTCCACCACTACCGCTCACTTCTTCAGTGACCAGACGGAAAGCGTGAAAGACAATTGTTGTCACCTGACATGGTGTTCTAATTACAAGAGTGATGAAAATTTCCAACTTAAACATAGCGAGCTGTGTGTAATGTAAAAGCATACTGCTGGGATTTCATCGTACTGTTGAACACTGAAGCCACTAATGTATTTATTACAGTCAGTCATCTGGTGATCTCTTAGCTCCTGCCTTATCGGAGTCCGAGAAATACATTTCAGTTCTGGAAGTGTCACCTGCTACGTTGATAACGACCCTGTCGACATCAGAATACACGATGCCAACCAGCCGCCCCATTTTCTCTTCTTCTTTCGTTCTGTATGCCGCCAGCGTTCGCCGTGACGTGTGAAAAAGCTGCGTGCCTTTGTACCAGTAGTCTACGTCTGGCAGTTGGCAAGTCTTGTTATTTTTTGGGCCAATTCCAGTAATTTGGCAGCAGATCAGTTCTGCTGAGTTCGTATTGTAATGGTACAGTGGCAAATGTAAAAATGCAGAATTTGTATGCCGTGCTCGATGCTGTGAAAAGATTTGTTTTTCATGTTTCTACGAGGCTTATCTACATCTGTGGTATAAAACGATGAAGATAGTAATTGGGGTGGGGGGGGGAGATCTGGACAGATGGGGGGGGGGGGTAAAACAAGGAGGGAGGAGAGGAAAAACGAAAGAGGGAGGAACCAAAGGAGGGAGAGGACTCATAATGAGGGGGGGGGAGGAGCAGGGCAGACGCGAGAGGGAATGGGAAGAGGCAGAGGATGGAAATGCAAAAGGACTCGGGGGTGAGAAGGGAGGCAGAGAGATGGTAGGTGGGGAAAACAGAGGATGGAAGGGGGGAGAGGGAGCCCACGAAAAGGACAGAGGTAAGGAGGGGGTGAGGATCAGAGTTGATAGGAGGGAAAAATGGAGAGAGAGAGGGCATCATCAGGGAGGGGGAGTTGATGGAAGCCACCTTGGTAAAGGAGATGAAGGGTGTAGAGATGGAAGGTAGGGGGACACAAAAGTGAAGAGGTGGCAGGGGGCAGGGATGGGAGAGGAGAGGAGCAACCAGGGGGTGAGGGGGATCAAGGCGGCGGGAGGTGTAGAGTATGCGGATATGTTCGAGGAATAGGAGCATATGGGGGAAAGGAATGAGATCATGGAGGATCTGCATGGGGGACGGGAGGCGTATATGCAAGGCGAGGGGGAGTGCAAGACGCTGAAGGATCTGGAGGGACTTATAGAATTTGGGGGTAGCAGATATCCAGGTGGGACTGGCATAACAGAGGATGAGACGGATTAAGGATTTGTAGGTGTGGAGGATGGTAGAGGGGTGCAACCCCCATGTCCGGCCAGAGAGGAGTTTGATGAGTGGGTGGCGGTTGTGGTCTTTGGATTGGATGGAGTGGATATGAGGGATCCAGGTTAGGTGACAGTCAATGGTGAGGCCAAGGTAGGTGAGGGTGGGGGTGAGGCGGACAGGACATGTGCAGACGGTAAGGGACAAATCCAGGAGCCGGAAGGAGTGAGTGGTACGACCTACGATGATTGCCTGGGTCTTGGAAGGATTGATTTTCAGGAGCCACTAGTTACACCATGCGGCAAAAAGGACAAGGTGATTCTTGAGAAGGCATTGGGACCGTTGGAGGGTAGGAGCGAGGGCGAGGAATGTGGTGTCATTGTCATATTGCAAGAGGTGTACTGGAGCGGGGGGTTGGGGCATATCTGCCATGTACAGGAGGTAGAGGAGAGGAGAGAGGACAGAACCCTGGGGCACACCGGCAGAGGGGTAGAAGGTGCATGGATTGGGATTATGGATGGTAACATAGGAGGGGCGGCGGGAGAGGAAGGAGGCCATCAGACGGATGTAGTTGACAGGAATGGCATAGATTTGGTTTAAACAGGAGACTGGGATGCCTGACACGGTTGTAGGCCTTTTCGAGGTCGAGGGAGACAAAAATGGCGGAGCGATGGGAGTTTAGCTGGAGGGAGAGGAAATGAGTGAGGTGGAGGACTTGGTCATCGGCGGAGAAGGAAGGTCGAAAGCCACATTGGGTGTCAGGAAGGAGGTGATTTTGGTGGAGGTTGTGATGAAAATCGCCGGGTAAGGAGAGGGGAGAGGACAGAACCCTGGGGCACACCGGCAGAGGGGTAGAAGGTGCGTGGATTGGGATTATGGATGGTAACATAGGAAGGGCGGCGGGAGAGGAAGGAGACCATCAGACGGATGTAGTTTACAGGAATGGCATAGATTTGGAGTTTAAACAGGAGACCGGGATGCCTGCCACGGTTGTAGGCCTTTTCGAGGTCGAGGGAGACAAAAATGGCGGAGCGATGGGAGTTTTGCTGGAGGGAGAGGAAATGAGTGAGGTGGAGGACTTGGTCATCGGCGGAGAAGGAAGGTCTAAAACCACATTGGGTGTCAGGAAGGAGGTGATTTTGGTGGAGGTGGTGATGAATGCGCCGGGTAAGGATGGATTCCAAGAGTTTGCTGAACACTGATTTAAGACAGATAGGACGGTAGGAAGAGGCATCAGATGGAGGCTTCTTCGGTTTGGAGAATATCAGTATACAGGAGGTTGCCACTTTCAGGTGACAACGCCATTTCCTCAAGCAGCTGCATCACAGCAGAAAGCGTTTTTCATGCAGTTGCTTTGAACTGCCTTAATGCATATGGCGGTAGTCTGTTATCTTTATCTGGCGAACACGTTCAGACCCTAATTATAACATTCAACTCGCTCTTTCTTCTAAACTGGAGTCAAATCTGAAGGGAGAAAGAATCGACACGGCAGCAATTGCAAGAGTGGCTACTGTGCTGCCATCTGTTGATGACGGCAGGAGCAGGGCCGTTCTTCGATACCTGCCTAACGTAAAAGTCGGGTTTCCGGCCCCTGTCCGGATATTCGTGGACGATTCGTTTAAGGAAAGCTTATTTGTAAAAAAATATATTTATTCTTTAATGATCATCACGTGAGTGAGAATTAGACTGAATGGTTCCTGAAGACAGCTTCATACTCGTTTCTACTATTTACGGCAAATGCTATATATAAATACAATCGCAAGTTTTTCAACATCTCCGGCGGTACACCGCAAGGTTACCGCCCTTCGATAGTGCCCTTCTAGCGCTTATCGAAGTGTTAGGTGTTCCAGCCAGCCAGCCAGCCAGCCAGCCCAGAAGAAGCAGCAGCAGCAGCAGCAGCAGCAGCAGCAGCAGCGGTTCCCGGTCCCGGCCTGCAGCAGTGGTCGGGCAGCCAGCCAGCCCTCCGGTGGCAGCAGCAGCAGCAGCAGCAGCAGCAGCAGCAGTCCCGCCAGCAGCAGTCCCGCCAGCAGCAGCAGCAGCAGCAGCAGCAGCAGCAGCAGCCGCCGCCGCCCCGGCCCCGTCCGCGGCAGCAGCGTTCCTGCCTCTCGCCGTCCAGCCAGCAGCAGCAGCAGCAGCAGCGGCAGCAGCAGCAGCAGCAGCAGCCGCCGCCGCCGCCCCGGCCCCGTCCGCGGCAGCAGCGTTCCCGCCGTCCGCCGTCCGCCGTCCGCCGTCCGCCGTCCGCCGTCCGCCGTCCGCCGTCCGCCGTCCGCCGTCCGCCGTCCGCCGTCCGCCGTCCGCCATCCGCCGTCCGCCGTCCCCCAGTGTGTGTCCTGTCCTTTAGTGCTGTGTTTTTTCTTCTTGTCATCATGTCCGCCCCCACCACCACCGTCACTACTACCACCACCGTCATCGTGTATACGTCCCCTTCCGCCGCCTCCACCACTATCACTTGGTGTGCCCAGTCCCACCCCCCTCCTTCCATCCCCCCCCTCCTCTCTATCCCTTCGCCCTCGCTCTTTGTCCCCCCCTCTTCCGCTTCTTCCTCTCGTTCTGATCCCTTCCCCCCACTCCCCCAGCCTGTCACTGCAGCTCCGGCTCGGGTGGTGGCCCGTCGGGCCACTGCCCACGCCCAGCTTTCCCCGTCGCCATCGCCATCTCCGCCGCCACCACCACCACCACCGCCATCTTCGTCGCCGTCACCATCACTGCCACCTTTGCCTGCACCGTCACAGTCATCTCCGGCGCCGACTGTTGCGTCCGTGCCGGGACCTGCCCCTTCCCACCACCTCCCCATCGCTCCCGTCCCTCTTATCACCACCCGCCCATCTGCAGCTGTCAAACGCCCTAGTGGCGCCCCCACTTCCTCTGCTCCTAAAAAGGCTCCACCCCGCCCCCCATCCCCACCACAAAATGCCATGGACGTCTCCCCACCTGGCCCCACTCCCTCCTCCTCCTCCTCCTCCTCCCCACCCGGTCTCTACAAATATCTCCTGTCCCGTCCCGATCCTTCCTTCCTCGAGGCCCGGAATCTCTCCCTCCTCCTCCGCCGCCATTTCCCTGGCGCCCCCATATCTCTCCTTACTCCCAGACGGGACTCTGTTCTTATCTCCTCCCCCAGCCCGACCCTCCATACTGACATCCTCTCCCGCCTCCCCATCACCCGTTTTGGTCCTAACGCCTCCCTCACCCCTGCTCCCCCTCCTTCTCCTACCCGCCAACCCCAACCCCCGCGTCGCCCGCCGACCCTCACCGCCGTGATCACTCGGCTTAGTCCGTCGATCACGGAGGAGGAGGTGTTGGCGGAGCTGAAGGCCCATCCCACCCTGGAGGTGCGGGCAGTCCGCCGCATTTTTAACGCGACCGGCCCCACCCGCCTTATGCGGGTGTTCTCTGAGGACGCCCCCTCCATTGACCGCCTCCTGAAGGAGGGTGCCCTCCTCTTCAATCAGCGGTACAAGGTCGACCCCTCCCGTTCCCCCCCTCAATCCCTGCGCTGCCAGAGATGTCTGCGCTACAATGCACATACAACAGCCGAGTGCCGCGAGGCCCCCACCTGCCCGCATTGTCGACAAGCGCACTTTCTCCGGCAGTGCCCCAACCTCCAATCCCCTCCCTCCTGTAATACCTGCAGCCTCCCCCACCCTACCTACTCCCAAAAGTGTAAAGCCCGGCCCCCTCCCACCACCCCTGAACTCACCGTACCTGTCCGTCCCCTGGACGCCCCCACCCCTCCTGGCAATTCCCTTCGTCCCCCCCCCACTGCTGAGGACATCATCAGGTTCCTCACTATTGTCCTCCAAAACGTCCATCCCTTTCAGCGCCCCCACACCCTCCAACAGATCTCCCTCGCCGCCCGTTCCATATTCCACCTTAAAATGTACGCCACCTATTCCAATAACCAGGCCCATTTCACCTTCTCCCGCCTTGACACCCTCGTCTAAATCCTATCATGGCGCGACAGCATCGTATCCTTTTCAACAATATCCGCTCCCTTCCCGCCAACAAGAACCTCTTCCTGCACACCCTTGCTACCCACCGTGTGGATGCCTTCCTCCTCAATGAAACCTTTCTCCAACCCCACCACTCCATTCACACCTCCCCCTATCTCCTCCACCGATCCGATAATCCCCTCCCAGTGGCGCGTGGCGGCGTTGCCATTGGCCACCACCGCCAGATCCCCGTTCGGCTCCAACCTCTCCTTCCCGACCCCACCGAACACCTGATCCTTAGTCTCTTCTTCCCCGGCCTTACCGTTACCTGTGCCACCATCTATGTCAGCCCTAACGCCCCTCTTCCTTTCGACTTCCTCTCCCACATCGACCGTACCTTCTCCTCCTATGTGATCGCCGCCGACCTCAACATCCATAGTCGCTCCGCTGCCCAGTTACGGCGGTGGCATCGGTTCCTCTCCTCCCTTCAAGGCGACCTCATCCCCATCCCCCAGCACACCCGCCCCGAATCCAATTCCACTCCCGATGTTCTTCTTTCCTCCCCCAACCTCCTTGGTCGCATTACGGTGGATGTCCTGGAGCCTATTGGTAGTGACCATCTCCCTGTCCTCCTCACCGTTTCAGACGGTCGTCGCCCCCGCCCCGACCCTCGTAATGACCCTCCCCCCAAGTACATCCATGACTATTCCCGTGCCGACTGGAATGCCTACCGGGATACCCTCTCCACTCAGGTCGACAGCCACCCTCTCGCCTACCGCCGTCCCGATGATGTCTCCCATGCCGCCTCCTTTCTCCAGCAGACCTTGTCTGAGGCCGTGGAGGCCCACGTCCCTACTGTTGCCATCCACCCCCACCGTCCTACCTTGCCACCACAGGCCGTCCTCCTCCTCCGTGAATCCCGTCGTCTCTACCGTGCCTTCCTCCGCACGCATGACCCGGACACCCTACGACGCCACCGGCAACTACAGCGACACATTCGAAATTTGCTCGCGGCTAAGAAACGCCGGGACTGGCGACAGACATGCACCCGTTTAAATGCTACCCTTCCTATAAACTCGTCCAAGTTCTGGACCGCCTTCCGTCGCCTTACCGGAACAAAGCCCTCCCCCTACTATCCTCTTCTCCACGATGACCACCCATTCCCTGACGCCCTTAGTAAGGCCAACCACTTTGCCTCCTACCTGTCCGATGTGTTTCCCATCCCTGATGATCCCCGGTTCGATTACTCCCTCTTCCCCGATATCCGCGATCGAACTGACACCTCTGTCCCTCCCCTCGCTCCTGGTTTCCAGTACTTGGACAACATTCCACACACGGAACTTAATGCCCCCATCACTACACAGGATCTCATTACTACACTCCGCACCAAACGCAACACCGCTCCTGGTCACGATCGTGTCACCTACCGTCACCTTCGTGAAGCTCCTGTCTCTTTCCTCTCCACCCTGGCCAGGCTCTATGAATGTAGTCCTGTCCACTGGCTACTACCCCGACCTGTGGAAAACCTCTCGTATCCTCATGTTCCTCAAACCTGGCAAATCGCCGTCCGCCGTCTCCTCCTACCGTCCCATCAGCCTTACCTCGGTCTTCAGCAAGGTCCTGGAATCTATCCTCACCCGCCGCATCCACCAGCATCTCCGCCAGCACCGCCTCCTCCCCGTTACCCAGTGTGGCTTTCGGCCGTCCTTCTCTTCCGACGATCTTCTCCTTCACCTCACTCATCTCCTTTCCGAACAGCTCAATTCCCGTCGCTCCGCAATCTTCCTCTCTCTTGACCTCGAACGCGCATATGACCGCGTATGGCATTCCGGTCTCCTCTTCAAGCTCCAAACCTTCGCCCTTCCCATTAACTACGTTCGTCTGATCGGTTCCTTTCTCTCCCGCCCTCCTTCCCATGTCACCATCCATAACACCGATTCCTACACCTTTTTCCCCTCCGCCGGTGTGCCCCAAGGCTCCGTCCTCTCCCCCCTTCTGTACTTGTTGTACACGGCGGACATGCCGCCGCCGCCACCCCCCGTCCACCTTCTCCAGTTTGCCGATGACACCGCCTTCCTTGCCCTTGCCCCCACCCTGCAACGCTCCCAACACCTTCTCCAATCCCATCTTGACCGGTTCACCGCTTGGTGCAACCAGTGGTTGCTCAAGGTCAATCCTTCCAAAACCCAGGCGATCATTGTAGGCAAAACCACTCCTTCCTTCCGCCTCCTTGATTTCTATCTCACCGTTTATGGCCGTCCCATCGCTCTCACCCCCACCCTTAAGTACCTTGGCGTCACCCTCGACCGTCGTCTCTCCTGGACTCCCCATCTCCAGACAATCCAAGCCAAGGCACGTTCCCGACTCCGTCTCCTCAAGCTCCTTTCTGGCCGTACGTGGGGTCTGGACCCCTCCACCATCCTCCACACCTATAAGTCCCTCATCCGCCCTATCCTCTGTTACGCCCATCCAGCCTGGATCTCCGCCCCCCCTTCCTTTTATAAATCCCTCCAAATCCTTGAACGCCATGCTCTCCGCCTTGCCTATCGCATCCGTCTCCCCTCCCCCACGCGGATCCTGTATGACCTTATCCCCTTCCCCCACCTCCTCCTCTTCCTCGAAAGGATACGAATCCTATACACCTCCCGTAAACTCGATCCTCCTCACCCGCTCGTCTCCCCGATCCTCTCCCACCCCCGCCCGCTGCCGCGCCTGTACTCCCATGTCCCACCCGGTCTCCATCTCTCCACCCTCCTTACCCTCTCTCGAGGTGGCTTCCGCCAGCTCCCTCTCCCTGATGATGTCCTCCTCCCCTCCATCTACCCCTCCTATCAACTTTGATCCCCCCCTCCTCCTGTGTCCTATCCTTTAGGCACCCTCCCTCCCTCCTATCCCCTCCCTTCTCTTTCCTTTCCCCCCTCCCTCCTCCCCTCTCCCCCGGGCTTCCCCACCCCCTTCCTCCCTCCCCCTCTCTCCTTTGCCCATGGCATCCCTGCTCTCCCCTCTCGCTCTCCCTCCCCACTTCCTCCTCCTCCTCTCTTGGCAGGTCCCCGGACTCGCACACGCATAGTGAACATTCGCGCGCCGGAGATCATCGCCTTCTGTGTCTCGTGTGTGTGCCGCCGTTTAGTGTTTTTGGTGTCCGCCGTCCCACTACTACGTTCACTTGTGCCGTCGGATTCATCAGTGTTGTGTGCGCCGTGCCAATGTGTTATCAGTGTTGTTATCGTCACGTGTGAACGACTCCGTGTTTTTTGTGTCTATGTGACATCTTTCTTTTGCCCGTCACTTTGTTTCATTGTCTTTCTCCGTTTTTCTACTTTTGTAAACCGCTGTGGCTGAAGAGCGGCGTAGTGTGCCGCTGCCAGCCTACTTGCATTGTACAGGTATTAAAATAACAATAAAGTAAAAAAAAAAAAAAAAAAAAGTTTTTCAACATCAGAGGGTTGGATCCCCTCAGTCGACGACGTCAGGTTGCAACGCCTGGGCTACTCTCACGTTGTAATCTCCGTCTTCGGCGGTTGTGTCTGTCTGTCTGTCTGCCTGCCTGTCTGTCTGCCCGTCGCTTCCTGCTGTCGCTGTTCGTCCGTCTGTCTGTTCGTCGCCGCCGCCAGCCGGTGCTCGCCGCCGCCGCCGTCGCCGCCAGCCGGTGCTCGCCGACGCCGCCGCCGTCGCCAGCCGGTGCTCGCCGCCGCCGCCGCCGCCAGCCGGTGCTCGCCGCCAGCCGGTGCTCGCCGCCGCCGTCGCCGTCCGCCCTGGTCGTTCGACCCTGGTCTTCGTCCGTCTGCGTCTTCGCCTGTTCCCAGTTTGTCTTTTCGTGCTGTGCGTTTTTTCTTCTTGTCATCATGTCCGCCCCCACCACCACCGTCACTACTACCACCACCGCCATAGTCTATACATCCCCTTCCGCCGCCTCCACCACTATAACTTGGTGTGCCCAGTCCCACCCCCCTCCTTCCATCCCACCTCTTCTCACTCTCCCTTCACCCTCTCTCTTTGTCGCCCCCTCTCCCCCTTCTTCCTCTCGCTCCTCTCGTTCTGATCCTTTCCCCCCACTCCCCCAGCCTGTCGCTGCAGCTCCGGCTCGGGTGGTGGCCCGTCGGGCCACTGTCCACGCCCAGCTCTCCCCGTCACCTTCGTCATCACTGCCGCCACTGCCACTGTCATCGTCATCGTCGCCGTCGCCTGCGCCTTCACCGTCACCGTCACCATCTCCGGCGCCGACTCCGGCCCCGGGACCTGCCCCTCCCCGCCACATTCCCGTTGTTCCCATCCCCCACTCCTCCTCCACCGCCGTCAAGCGCCCCAGTGGCACCCCTGCTTCCTCTGCTTCCAAAAAGGCTCCGCCTCGTCCTCCTTCCCCCACCCATGATGCCATGGATGTCTCCCCACCTGTCCCTGCCCCCTCATCCTCCTCCTCTACCCCCTCCTCCTACCGCTACCTCCTCTCCCGTCCTGATCCCTCTCTCCTTGAAGCCCGGAACCTCACCCTCTTCCTTCGCCAGCATTGTCCTGGTGCCCCCATCTCCCTCCTCACTCCTCGCCGTGATTCGGTCCTCATCTCCTCCCCCAGCCCAACCCTACACACATACCTCCTTTCCCGCATCCCTGTCACCCGCTTTGGCCCTCATGCCTCTCTCACCCCTGCTCCTTCACCACCTCCATCCCGCCAACCCCAACCTCCGCGTCGCCCGCCAACTCTCACCGCCGTGATCACTCGGCTTAGTCCAGTGATCACGGAGGAGGAGGTGTTGGCGGAGCTCAAGGCGCATCCCCATTTGGAGGTGCGTGCGGTTCGCCGCATACATAACGCTGCTGGCCCCACCCACCTTATGCGGGTTTTTTCTGAGCACGCCCCCTCCATTGACCGTCTCCTGAAGGAGGGTGCCCTCCTTTTTAACCAGCGGTACAAGGTCGACCCCTCCCGTTCCCCTCCTCAATCCCTGCGCTGCCAGAGGTGTCTGCGCTATAACGCGCACCCCACAGCTGAGTGCCGCGAGGCCCCCACCTGCCCGCATTGTCGGCAAGCGCACTTCCTCAGGCAGTGCCCTAACCTCCAATCCCCTCCTTCCTGCAATACCTGCAATCTCCCCCATCCCACCTACTCCCAAAAGAGTAAAGCCCGACCCCCTCCAACCACTCCTGAACTCACCGTCCCTGTCCGGCCCCTGGACGCCCCCACCCCTCCTGGCAATTCCCTTCGTCCCCCCCCCACCGCTGAGGACATCATCAGGTTCCTTACTATCGTCCTCCAGAACGTTCATCCCTTTCAGCGCCCCCACACCCTCCAGCAGATCTCCCTTGCCGCCCGTTCCATATTCCAACTCCAGATGTACGCCACCTACTCCAACAACCAGGCCCATTTCACCTTCTCCCGCCTTGACACCCTCGTCTAAATCCATATCATGGCGCGACAGCAACGTATCCTTTTCAATAACATCCGCTCCCTTCCCGCCAACAAAAACCTCTTCCTACACACCCTTGCCACCCACCGCGTGGATGCCTTCCTCCTCAATGAAACCTTCCTGCAACCCCACCACACAGTCCACACTTCGCCCTACCTCCTCCACCGCTCCGATAATCCCCTTCCGATTGCGCGTGGCGGAGTTGCCATTGGGCACCACCGCCAGATCCCCGTTCAGCTCCAACCTCTCCTTCCCGACCCCACCGAACACCTGATCCTTAGTGTCTTCTTCCCCGGCCTTACCATCACCTGCGCCACCATCTATGTTCGCCCCAACGCTCCTCTTCCTTTCGACTTCCTCTCCCACACTGACCGTACCTTCTCCTCCTACGTGATCGCCGCCGACCTCAACATCCATAGTCGTTCCGCCGCCCAGTTACGGCGGTGGCATCGATTCCTCTCCTCCCTTCAAGGCGACCTCATTCCCCTCCCCCAGCACACCCGTCCCGAATCCAACTCCACTCCTGATGTTCTCCTATCCTCCCCCAACCTCCTTGGCCGCATAACGGTGGATGTCCTGGAGCCTATTGGTAGCGACCATCTCCCTGTCCTCCTCACCATTTCAGACGGTCGTCGCCCTCGCCCCGACCCTCGTACTGATCCTCCCCCTAAGTATGTCCACGACTATTCCCGAGCCGACTGGAATGCCTACCGGGATACCCTTTCCACCCAGGTCGATAGCCACCCTCTCACCTACCACCACCCTGACGATGTCACCCAAGCCGCCTCCTTTCTCCAGCAGAACTTGTCTGAGGCCGTGGAGGCCCACGTCCCTACTGTCGCCATCAACCCCCACCGTCCTACCTTACCCCCACAGGCCGTTCTCCTCCTCCGTGAATCCCGTCGTCTCTACCGTGCCTTCCTCCGCACGCGTGACCCGGACACACTACGACGCCACCGGCAGCTCCAGCGACAAATTCGTAATTTGCTCGCGGCTAAGAAACGTCGGGACTGGCGGCAGACATGCACCCGTTTAAATGCTACCCTACCAATCAACTCGTCCAATTTCTGGTCGGCCTTCCGTCGCCTTACCGGAACTAAACCCTCCCCCTATTATCCTCTTCTCCATGATGATCACCCTTTTCCTGACTCCCTTAGTAAGGCCAATCACTTTGCCTCCTACCTCTCCAATGTATTTTCCATCCCCGATGATCCCCAGTTCGATTACTCCCTCTTCCCGGATATCCGCGATCGAACTGACACCTCTTCCCCTCCCCTCGCTCCTGGTTTCCAGTACTTGGACAACATTGCACACACGGAACACAATGCCCCTATCACTACACAGGATCTCATTGCTACACTCCGCACAAAACGCAACACCGCTCCTGGTCACGATCGTGTCACCTACCGTCACCTTCATGAGGCTCCTATCTCTTTCCTCTCCACCCTGGCCAGACTCTACAATGTAGTCCTGTCCACCGGTTACTACCCCGACCTGTGGAAAACCTCCCGTATCCTCATGTTCCTTAAACCCGGCAAACCGCCGTCCGCCGTCTCCTCCTACCGCCCCATCAGCCTTACCTCGGTCTTCAGCAAGGTCCTGGAATCTATCCTCACCCGCCGCATCCACCAGCATCTCCGCCAGCACCGCCTCCTTCCCGTTACCCAGTGTGGCTTTCGGCCGTCCTTCTCTTCTGACGACCTTCTCCTTCACCTCACTCATCTCCTTTCCGACCAGCTCAATTCCCGTCGCTCCGCAATCTTCCTCTCTCTTGACCTCGAACGCGCATATGACCGCGTATGGCATTCCGGTCTCCTCTTCAAGCTCCAAACCTTCGCCCTTCCCATTAACTACGTTCGTCTGATCGGTTCCTTCCTCTCCCGCCGTCCTTCCCATGTCACCATCCATAACACCGATTCCTACACCTTTTTCCCCTCCGCCAGTGTGCCCCAAGGCTCCGTCCTCTCCCCCCTTCTGTACTTGTTGTACACGGCGGACATGCCGCCGCCGTCACCCCCCGTCCACCTTCTCCAGTTTGCCGATGACACCGCCTTCCTTGCCCTTGCCCCCACCCTGCAACGCTCCCAACGCCTTCTCCAATCCCATCTTGACCGGTTCACCGCTTGGTGCAACCAGTGGTTGCTCAAGGTCAATCCTTCCAAAACCCAGGCGATCATTGTAGGCAAAACCACCCCTTCCTTCCGCCTCCTTGATTTCTATCTCACCGTTTATGGCCGTCCCATCGCTCTCACCCCCACCCTTAAGTACCTTGGCGTCACCCTCGACCGTCGCCTCTCCTGGACTCCCCATCTCCAGACAATCCAAGCCAAGGCACGTTCCCAACTCCATCTCCTCAAGCTCCTATCCGGCCGCACGTGGGGTCTGGACCCCTCCACCATCCTCCACACCTATAAGTCCCTCATCCGCCCTATCCTCTGTTACGCCCATCCAGCCTGGATCTCCGCCCGCCCTTCCTTTTATAAATCCCTCCAAATCCTCGAACGCCATGCTCTCCGCCTTGCCTATCGCATCCGTCTCCCCTCCCCCACGCGGATCCTGTATGATCTTCTCCCCTTCCCCCACCTCCTCCTCTTCCTCGAAAGGATACGAATCCTATACACCTCCCGTAAACTCGATCCTCCTCACCCACTCGTCTCCCCGATCATCTCCCACCCCCGCCCGCTGCCGCGCCTGTACTCCCATGCCCCACCCGGTCTCCATCTCTCCACCCTCCTCACCCTCTCCCAAGGTGGCTTCCGCCAGCTCCCCCTCCCTGATGATGCCCTCCTCCCCTCCATCTACCCCTCCTACCAACTTTGATCCTCCCGCCCTCCTCCTGTGCTTGCTCCTCAGGGCACCCTCCCTCCCTTCTCTCCCTTTTTTCCCTCCCTCCTCCTTTTCTCTCCCCTCCTCCCCCGGGCCTCCCCTCCCCTGTCCCTCTCCTTCCTGCCCCCGTCCCCTCCGCCATTGGCATCCTTTTTCTCCCCTCTCCCCCACCTCACCCCTGTTCCCCTCTTGGCAGGTCCCCGGACTCGCACACGCTACATGGACTTTCGCGCGCCGGAGATCGCCGCCATCAGTGTCTCGTGTGTGCCGTCGTGTTTAGTGTTCAGTGTTCCCCGTCACACTCCATTGTTCACCAGTGCCATCGTCTTCTTCGGTGTTTGTGCGTCGTCTCAACAGTTTGCAGTGTGGTTTTTATCGTCGAGTGTGAACGGCTCCGTGTTTGTCTCTCTGTGTCTCTTGTTTTATCGCCCACCATTTTGTAACTTTTATGTTTTTCTCATGTTTTTGCTGCTTATGTCTTCTTTGGCTGAAGAGCAGCGTAGTGTGCTGCTGCCAGCCTGCCTATTGTATAGGCTTTAAAATGACAATAAAGTAAAAAAAAAAAAAAGTTTTTCAACATCAGAGGGTTGGATCCCCTCAGTCGACGACGTCAGGTTGCAACGCCTGGGCTACTCTCAGGTTGTAATCTCCGTCTTCGGCGGTTGTGTCTGTCTGTCTGTCTGCCTGCCTGTCTGTCTGCCCGTCGCTTCCTGCTGTCGCTGTTCGTCCGTCTGTCTGTTCGTCGCCGCCGCCAGCCGGTGCTCGCCGCCGCCGCCGTCGCCGCCAGCCGGTGCTCGCCGCCGCCGCCGCCGTCGGCAGCCGGTGCTCGCCGCCGCCGCCGCCGCCAGCCGGTGCTCGCCGCCAGCCGGTGCTCGCCGCCGCCGTCGCCGTCCGCCCTGGTCGTTCGACCCTGGTCTTCGTCCGTCTGCGTCTTCGCCTGTTCCCAGTTTGTGTCTTTTCGTGCTGTGCGTTTTTTCTTCTTGTCATCATGTCCGCCCCCACCACCACCGTCACTACTACCACCACCGCCATAGTCTATACATCCCCTTCCGCCGCCTCCACCACTATAACTTGGTGTGCCCAGTCCCACCCCCCTCCTTCCATCCCACCTCTTCTCACTCTCCCTTCACCCTCTCTCTTTGTCGCCCCCTCTCCCCCTTCTTCCTCTCGCTCCTCTCGTTCTGATCCTTTCCCCCCACTCCCCCAGCCTGTCACTGCAGCTCCGGCTCGGGTGGTGGCCCGTCGGGCCACTGTCCACGCCCAGCTCTCCCCGTCACCTTCGTCATCACTGCCGCCACTGCCACTGTCATCGTCATCGTCGCCGTCGCCTGCGCCTTCACCGTCACCGTCACCATCTCCGGCGCCGACTCCGGCCCCGGGACCTGCCCCTCCCCGCCACATTCCCGTTGTTCCCATCCCCCACTCCTCCTCCACCGCCGTCAAGCGCCCCAGTGGCACCCCTGCTTCCTCTGCTTCCAAAAAGGCTCCGCCTCGTCCTCCTTCCCCCACCCATGATGCCATGGATGTCTCCCCACCTGTCCCTGCCCCCTCATCCTCCTCCTCTACCCCCTCCTCCTACCGCTACCTCCTCTCCCGTCCTGATCCCTCTCTCCTTGAAGCCCGGAACCTCACCCTCTTCCTTCGCCAGCATTGTCCTGGTGCCCCCATCTCCCTCCTCACTCCTCGCCGTGATTCGGTCCTCATCTCCTCCCCCAGCCCAAACCTACACACATACCTCCTTTCCCGCATCCCTGTCACCCGCTTTGGCCCTCATGCCTCTCTCACCCCTGCTCCTTCACCACCTCCATCCCGCCAACCCCAACCTCCGCGTCGCCCGCCAACTCTCACCGCCGTGATCACTCGGCTTAGTCCAGTGATCACGGAGGAGGAGGTGTTGGCGGAGCTCAAGGCGCATCCCCATTTGGAGGTGCGTGCGGTTCGCCGCATACATAACGCTGCTGGCCCCACCCACCTTATGCGGGTTTTTTCTGAGCACGCCCCCTCCATTGACCGTCTCCTGAAGAAGGGTGCCCTCCTTTTTAACCAGCGGTACAAGGTCGACCCCTCCCGTTCCCCTCCTCAATCCCTGCGCTGCCAGAGGTGTCTGCGCTATAACGCGCACCCCACAGCTGAGTGCCGCGAGGCCCCCACCTGCCCGCATTGTCGGCAAGCGCACTTCCTCAGGCAGTGCCCTAACCTCCAATCCCCTCCTTCCTGCAATACCTGCAATCTCCCCCATCCCACCTACTCCCAAAAGTGTAAAGCCCGACCCCCTCCAACCACTCCTGAACTCACCGTCCCTGTCCGTCCCTTGGACGCCCCCACCCCTCCTGGCAATTCCCTTCGTCCCCCCCCCACCGCTGAGGACATCATCAGGTTCCTTACTATCGTCCTCCAGAACGTTCATCCCTTTCAGCGCCCCCACACCCTCCAGCAGATCTCCCTTGCCGCCCGTTCCATATTCCAACTCCAGATGTACGCCACCTACTCCAACAACCAGGCCCATTTCACCTTCTCCCGCCTTGACACCCTCGTCTAAATCCATATCATGGCGCGACAGCAACGTATCCTTTTCAATAACATCCGCTCCCTTCCCGCCAACAAAAACCTCTTCCTACACACCCTTGCCACCCACCGCGTGGATGCCTTCCTCCTCAATGAAACCTTCCTGCAACCCCACCACACAGTCCACACTTCGCCCTACCTCCTCCACCGCTCCGATAATCCCCTTCCGATTGCGCGTGGCGGAGTTGCCATTGGGCACCACCGCCAGATCCCCGTTCAGCTCCAACCTCTCCTTCCCGACCCCACCGAACACCTGATCCTTAGTGTCTTCTTCCCCGGCCTTACCATCACCTGCGCCACCATCTATGTTCGCCCCAACGCTCCACTTCCCTTCGACTTCCTCTCCCACACTGACCGTACCTTCTCCTCCTACGTGATCGCCGCCGACCTCAACATCCATAGTCGTTCCGCCGCCCAGTTACGGCGGTGGCATCGATTCCTCTCCTCCCTTCAAGGCGACCTCATTCCCCTCCCCCAGCACACCCGTCCCGAATCCAACTCCACTCCTGATGTTCTCCTATCCTCCCCCAACCTCCTTGGCCGCATAACGGTGGATGTCCTGGAGCCTATTGGTAGCGACCATCTCCCTGTCCTCCTCACCATTTCAGACGGTCGTCGCCCTCGCCCCGACCCTCGTACTGATCCTCCCCCTAAGTATGTCCACGACTATTCCCGAGCCGACTGGAATGCCTACCGGGATACCCTTTCCACCCAGGTCGATAGCCACCCTCTCACCTACCACCACCCTGACGATGTCACCCAAGCCGCCTCCTTTCTCCAGCAGACCTTGTCTGAGGCCGTGGAGGCCCACGTCCCTACTGTCGCCATCAACCCCCACCGTCCTACCTTACCCCCACAGGCCGTTCTCCTCCTCCGTGAATCCCGTCGTCTCTACCGTGCCTTCCTCCGCACGCGTGACCCGGACACACTACGACGCCACCGGCAGCTCCAGCGACAAATTCGTAATTTGCTCGCGGCTAAGAAATGTCGGGACTGGCGGTAGACATGCACCCGTTTAAATGCTACCCTACCAATCAACTCGTCCAATTTCTGGTCGGCCTTCCGTCGCCTTACCGGAACTAAACCCTCCCCCTATTATCCTCTTCTCCATGATGATCACCCTTTTCCTGACTCCCTTAGTAAGGCCAATCACTTTGCCTCCTACCTCTCCGATGTATTTTCCATCCCCGATGATCCCCAGTTCGATTACTCCCTCTTCCCGGATATCCGCGATCGAACTGACACCTCTTCCCCTCCCCTCGCTCCTGGTTTCCAGTACTTGGACAACATTGCACACACGGAACTCAATGCCCCTATCACTACACAGGATCTCATTGCTACACTCCGCACAAAACGCAACACCGCTCCTGGTCACGATCGTGTCACCTACCGTCACCTTCATGAGGCTCCTATCTCTTTCCTCTCCACCCTGGCCAGGCTCTACAATGTAGTCCTGTCCACCGGTTACTACCCCGACCTGTGGAAAACCTCCCGTATCCTCATGTTCCTTAAACCCGGCAAACCGCCATCCGCCGTCTCCTCCTACCGCCCCATCAGCCTTACCTCGGTCTTCAGCAAGGTCCTGGAATCTATCCTCACCCGCCGCATCCACCAGCATCTCCGCCAGCACCGCCTCCTTCCCGTTACCCAGTGTGGCTTTCGGCCGTCCTTCTCTTCTGACGACCTTCTCCTTCACCTCACTCATCTCCTTTCCGAACAGCTTAATTCCCGTCCCTCCGCAATCTTCCTCTCCCTGGACCTCGAACGTGCCTATGACCGCGTATGGCATTCCGGTCTCCTCTTCAAGCTCCAAACCTTCGCCCTTCCCATTAACTACGTCCGTCTGATCGGCTCCTTTCTCTCCCGCCGTCCTTCCTCTGTCACCATCCATAATGCAGATTCCTACACCTTTTTCCCCTCTGCCGGTGTGGCCCAAGGCTCCGTCCTCTCCCCCCTTCTGTACCTTTTGTACACGGTGGACATGCCGCCGCCGTCAGCCCCTGTCCACCTTCTCCAGTTTGCCGATGACACCGCCGTCCTTGCCCTTGCCCCCACCCTACAGCGCTCCCAACACCTTCTCCAATCCCATCTTGACCGGTTCACCGCTTGGTGCAACCAGTGGTTACTCAAGGTCAATCCCTCCAAAACCCAGGCGATCATTGTAGGCAAAACCACCTCTTCCTTCCGCCTCCTTGATTTCTACATCACCATCTATGGCCGTCCTATCGCCCTCACTCCCACCCTTAAGTACCTTGGCGTCACCCTCGACCGTCGCCTCTCCTGGACTCCCCAACTCCGGACAATCCAAGCCAAGGCACGCTCCCGACTCAGTCTCCTCAAGCTCCTCTCCGGCCGTACGTGGGGTCTGGACCCCTCCACCATCCTCCACACCTATAAATCCCTCATCCGCCCTATCCTTTGTTATGCCCATCCGGCTTGGATCTCCGCCCCCCCTCCCTTTTATAAATCCCTCCAAATCCTTGAACGCCATGCTCTCCGCCTCGCCTATCGCATCCGCCTCCCCTCTCCCACGCGGATCCTGTATGATCTCATCCCCTTCCCCCACCTCCTCCTTTTCCTTGAAAGGATACGGATCCTGTACACCTCCCGTAAACTTGATCCTCCTCACCCGCTCGTGTCCCCGATCCTCTCCCACCCCCGCCCGCTGCCGCGCCTGTATTCCCACGTACCACCCGGTCTCCATCTCTCCACCCTCCTTACCCTCTCCCAAGGTGGCTTCCGCCAGCTCCCCCTCCCTGATGATGTCCTCCTCCCCTCCATCTACCCCTCCTATCAACTTTGATCCTCCCCCACACCTCCTGTGTCCTTTCCTTTGGGCACCCTCCCTCCCTCCCTTCTCCTCCCTTCTCTTTCCTTTCCCCTTTCCCTCCTCCCCTCTCCCCCGGGCTTCCCCTCCCCCTTCCTCCCTCCCCCTCTCTCCTTTGCCCATGGCATCTCTGCTCTCCTTTCTCGCTCTCCCACTCCCCTTCATCCTCCTCCTCTCTTGGCAGGTCCCCGGACTCGCACACGCATAGTGAACATTCGCGCGCCGGAGATCATCGCCTTCTGTGTCTCGTGTGTGTGACTTCGTTTAGTGTTTTTGGTGTCCGCCGTCCCACTACTACGTTCACTTGTGCCGTCGGATTCATCAGAGTTCTGTGCGCCGTGCCAACGTGTTTTCAGTGTTGTTATCGTCACGTGTGAACGACTCCGTGTTTTTTCTGTCTCTGTGACCTCTCTCTTTTGCCCGTCACTTTGTTCATTATCGTTCTCCGTTTTTATACTTTTGTAAAACGCTATGGCTGAAGAGCGGCGTAGTGTGCCGCTGCCAGCCTACCTGATTTGTACAGGTTTTTAAATAACAATAAAGTAAAAAAAAAAAAAGTTTTTCAAATCCTCAGGGCGCCCTCTCCTCCCCCTCCCTCCTTCTGAGCGGATTTCCCCTTCTCCTCCCCCTCCCTCTCTTGTGCCTTCTTTCAGTGTCTCTGCGCTCCCTCCTGCCCTGTCTTCCCTTTTCCTCTCCCGCCCCCTGTGTCTCCTGCCTCTTCGTGAACCCACGGTTGCCCCTCCTCTCTTCATCCCGCCGCTTCCCCAGCTGCCCCATGCTCTCCCCTCCTTTTCCATCCTCTCTGACCTCTCCCTCGGCAGGTCCCGCCTGGTAGTTTTATTCTTCGTCGTGTGTGCTCCATGTGGATTTTACGTGTGTTGTTTCGGAGTGTTTTTAATACTGTGGTCAACTTTTAACCTGTGCATGCGCACCCAGTGTCTTCTGTGTTTTAAGAATCGCCAACTGTGTTTTTTAACTTTCTGGTGACTTTTTTAATTGTCCCCAATGAACGTCTACCTGTCAGTGTATTTTTACCTCCATTTTCTCCCCTTACTCTGTTTTATGTTCCCCTTTTTTATCTCCTTATGTATGTCTTATTTTATTCTTGTTTTAGTTGTCGTGTCACTCCGCTGAAGAGCGGCGGATTGTGCTGCTGACAGCCCTCCCCTGCCCATATGGGGCGGGGGAATGAAATCACAATAAAGAAACAAAAAAAAAAAAGTTTTTCAAACAGTAAATATTTGAGCGGCCCTGATTGCGATGTTGCGGTCTGGGTCCGTTTGAGACTTGACAGTATGTTGGAAAAAAAAACCACCATGATCCAAAAACACAAAATGAAGAACATAAAGAAAAAAATACAGCATTCCGCTACACTAACAAAATCTGCAGGAATCGGACACTCCTCTTTAACAAAATAGGTCAACCATAGGTGACCATACCAAAACACCAATATCCACAACTAAAAGTACGAAAATTGGAATCAGACATTTCCCTTGACCTACATAGGTCAACCACAGATGATGATACCAAAACATCAACATGTACAAGTACGAAAATGTTAATTGGTCATTTCCGGTGACCAATATACACTCCTGGAAATGGAAAAAAGAACACATTGACACCAGTGTGTCAGACCCACCATACTTGCTCCGGACACTGCGAGAGGGCTGTACAGGCAATGATCACACGCACGGCACAGCGGACACACCAGGAACCGCGGTGTTGGCCGTCGAATGGCGCTAACTGCGCAGCATTTGTGCACCGCCGCCGTCAGTGTCAGCCAGTTTGCCGTGGCATACGGAGCTCCATCGCTGTCTTTAACACTGGTAGCATGCCGCGACAGCGTGGACGTGAACCGTATGTGCAGTTGACGGACTTTGAGCGAGGGCGTATAGTGGGCATGCGGGAGGCCGGGTGGACGTACCGCCGAATTGCCCAACACGTGGGGCGTGAGGTCTCCACAGTACATCGATGTTGTCGCCAGTGGTCGGCGGAAGGTGCACGTGCCCGTCGACCTGGGACCGGACCGCAGCGACGCACGGATGCACTCCAAGACCGTAGGATCCTACGCAGTGCCGTAGGGGACCGCACCGCCACTTCCCAGCAAATTAGGGACACTGTTGCTCCTGGGGTATCGGCGAGGACCATTCGCAACCGTCTCCATGAAGCTGGGCTACGGTCCCGCACACCGTTAGGCCGTCTTCCGCTCACGCCCCAACATCGTGCAGCCCGCCTCCAGTGGTGTCGCGACAGGCGTGAATGGAGGGACGAATGGAGACGTGTCGTCTTCAGCGATGAGAGTCGCTTCTGCCTTGGTGCCAATGATGGTCGTATGCGTGTTTGGCGCCGTGCAGGTGAGCGCCACAATCAGGACTGCATACGACCGAGGCACACAGGGCCAACACCCGGCATCATGGTGTGGGGAGCGATCTCCTACACTGGCCGTACACCACTGGTGATCGTCGAGGGGACACTGAATAGTGCACGGTACATCCAAACCGTCATCGAACCCATCGTTCTACCATTCCTAGACCGGCAAGGGAACTTGCTGTTCCAACAGGACAATGCACGTCCGCATGTATCCCGTGCCACCCAACGTGCTCTAGAAGGTGTAAGTCAACTACCCTGGCCAGCAAGATCTCCGGATCTGTCCCCCATTGAGTATGTTTGGGACTGGATGAAGCGTCGTCTCACGCGGTCTGCACGTCCAGCACGAACGCTGGTCCAACTGAGGCGCCAGGTGGAAATGGCATGGCAAGCCTTTCCACAGGACTACATCCAGCATCTCTACGATCGTCTCCATGGGAGAATAGCAGCCCGCATTGCTGCGAAAGGTGGATATACACTGTACTAGCGCCGACATTGTGCATGCTCTGTTGCCTGTGTCTATGTGCCTGTGGTTCTGTCAGTGTGATCATGTGATGTATCTGACCCCAGGAATGTGTCAATAAAGTTTCCCCTTCCTGGGACAATGAATTCACGGTGTTCTTATTTCAATTTCCAGGAGTGTACATCCACCACAGCTACTGATGCCAAAAAACCAACAACTACAACTGCGAAAAACAAAACCAAAAATCCACAAATCAAACATCCCTACATAAATTAAAACGCTTTCAATACTCCATAAATACAGAAAACATCACAACTAGAAAAAAATTAATTACCACCAGCAAATCCCGGCACTGCAAACTAGATCAGCCAGCCCCCTCCTGCCCCCTCCCCCCCCCCCTCACACACAAAACAACACATAAACACCATGTCATAACGACATTCACACACCACAACATCATTACGTCAAAGCAGACGGGGGAATCGGACGCTTCCATTGACCCCTCCTTCTACTCTGTAGATGAATATCTTAACAGAGAGAAATAGACCAGCTTAAGATAAATTCTGCTATATTTCAGTTTTGACAGCACTTGATCGCAACAGTCAAGATCGGGTATTCTGTGTATGATAAATTTATTAAAAGTGCATAACTGTGTATTATTCTGACAGTGTATCAATTCTGTAAATATTAGCAGTTACTCAAAAGCACTTAATATTAGCAGTTATTCACATATTTTGACAATCTCTGGACAAATGATGAGGATAATAATTATTATGTTCAAATCTATTATGTTATACTTTCTGAGCCGGCCGGTGTGGCCGTGCAGTTCTAGGCACTTCAGTCTGGCCGCTACGGTCGAAGGTTCGAACCCTGCCTCGAGCATGGATGTGTGTGATGTCCTTAGGTTAGTTAGGTTTAAGTAGTTCTAAGTCCTAATGGACTGATGACCACAGAAGTTAAGTCCCATAGCGCTCAGAGCCATTTCAACCATTTATACTTTCTGACATGTTATTTGTCATTCACGATGGCCAGTGGCTATTTACAAAGAAGTACGAAAATATTTGTTCGCTCCAGTAATTATCCTTTCTGGAAATATCACCGGGGTCCAAGACTGGAGTCACTGTGTCAGGAACAGAGACACACAGTTATTCCATTACCAACTTCCAGGTTACCTTTAGTGATAGCCCGATGACTGCCAGAGAACGAGAACCGTGAGCCAATAACGATAACCAGAGGTAATTATTTTTCTTTCTTTATTGTTATTTCACACCTTACACAAGGTGGGCTGGCAGCGGCAACAGTACGCTGCTCTTCAGCCACAGGTATTACAAGAGGAATAAACATTGGAGACACAGAAAGAACATAGCATAATAGGGGGCAAAACAACAGTAGACACAGTAACGAAGAAACATGGAGCCATTCACAAGCGAAGAAAACCAAAGAAACTGTTATCACTGTACACTAACACTGATGATGGAGATGACACACGTGAACGATGGAGTGTGCATGGCGAAAACACTGAAGCACAAACACGATGGCACACACACAAAACCAATGGCGATGATGTCTGGCGCACTAATGTTCACTGAACGTGTTCGAGTCCGGGGACCTGCCAAAAGGGGAAAAAGGTGGGGGAGGAGGAAGATGGAGGGCAGAGATGCCAGGGGCAGAGGAGATGGGGGAAGGAGAGAAGGTATGTGGGTAAGGGGCGCATGGGGGGGGGGGGAGGGAGGAGGGACAGAAGGGAGGGAGGGTGCCCTGAGGAAAAAACACAGGAAGTGGAAGAGGAAGATCAAAGTTGATAGGAGGGGTGGAGGGCATCATCAGGGAAGGGGAGCTGGTGGAAGCCACCTTGGGAGAGGGTAATGTGAGTGGAGAGATGGAGAGGAGGTGGGACGTGGGAATACAGGCGTGGCAGCGGACAGGGGTGGGAGAGGATGGGAAAGACAAGTGGGTGAGGGGGATCTAGTTTACAGGAGGTGTAGAGGATCTGTATCCGTTCGAGGAAAAGGAGGAGGTGTGGGAATGGATTAATGTCGTACAGGATGCACGTGGGGGAGGAGAAACGGATGCAATAGGCGAGGCGGAGAGCATGGCGTTCGAGAATTTGAAGGGATTTGTAAACGATAGGAGGGGCGGAGATCCAGGCAAAGTGGGCGTAGCAGAGGATAGGGCAGATGAGGGATTTATAGGTGTGGAGGATGGTGGAGGGGTCGAGACCCCAAGTGCGACCATAAAGGAGCTTGAGGAGACAGAGTCGCGGGTGTGCCTTGGCTTGGATTGTCTGGAAATGGGAGGTCCAGGAGAGGCGACAGTCAAGAGTGGCGCAAAAGTACTTAAGGGTGGGGCTGAGGGCGATAGGACGGCCATAGATGGTGACATAGAAGTCGACGAGGCGGAAGGAAGGGGTGGTTTTGCCTACATTGATCGCCTGAGTCTTGGAAGGATTGACCTTGAGCAACCACCAAGTGGTGAATCGGTCAAGATGGGATTGGAGAAGGTGTCAGGAGCGCTGCAGGGTGCGGGTGCGGGCAAGGAGGGCGGTGTCATCGGCGTAGTGAAGAAAGTGGTTGGGAGGCGGGGGGGTGAAGGTGCCGGCATGTCCGCCTTATACAACAGGTACGGAAGAGAGGAGAGGACGGAACCTTGGGGCACACCAGTGGAGGGGAAAAAGGTGTAGGAATCCGTGTTATGGGTGGTGACCTTGGTAGGACGTTGGGAAGGAAAGGACCTGATCAGATGGACGTTGTAATTGCCGGTGGCGTTGTAGTTTGTCCGGGTCACACGTGTGAAGGAAGGAACGGTAGAGACGGCGGGATTCACAGAAATGGATGACGGCCTGTGGGGGTAAAGTACGATGATGGGGGTGAATGGCGACGGAAGGGACTGGGCCTCCACGACCTCAGACAAGATCTGCAGGAGAAAGGAGGTGGCACAGGTAATATCATCAGGGTGGTGGTAGGTGAGCAGGTGGCTATCGACCTGGATAGAGAGGGTATCCCGGTAGGCATCCCAGTTGGCCAAGAGGAAATTATTACTTCTTTATTGTTATTTTTCACCTTATACAAATGTGGGCATGCAGTAGGTAAATCTACTCTGCTCTTCAACCACAAGCATTACAGTAAAAGAGAAAACGAAGACAGGAAAGTAACAGATTGGTGGTTAAAAAAACAGTAGATACAAAAATTAAAAACACGAAGCCATTCACACTCGACGAAAAAACAGAAGAAACTGTCGGCGCTGCGCACAAACACTGATGACTTAGATGGTACAAGTGAACGAAGGAGCGTGGCGGGAAAAAACACTAAATCACAAACACGATGGCACACACACGAGAAACTGATGGCGATGATATCCGGCGTGCGAATGTCCACTGAACGTGTGCGAGTCCAGGGACTTGCCAAGAGGGGAAGAAGGTGGTGGGGGAGGGAGAGGGGAGAGCAAAGATGGTAATGGCAGAGGTGATGGTGGGAGGAATGAAGGTATGGGGGTAGGGGAAGCTGGGGGAGGAGGGGGGAAAAGGAGGAGGGAGGGAAGGGGGAGAGAAGGGAGAGAGGGTGCCCATAGGAACAAACACAGGAAGAGGAAGAGGAGTATCAAGGTTGGTAGGAGGGGTAGATGGAGGGGAGGAGGGCATCATCAGGGAGGGGGAGCTGGTGGAAGCCTTCTTGGGAGAGGGTAACGAGAGTGGAGAGATGGAGAGCTGGTGGGAAGCGGAAATACAGGCATGGCAGCGGGTGGGGTCGGGAGAGGATGGGAGAGACAAGCGGGTGAGGAGGATCGAGGTTACGGTAAGTGTAGAGGACCCGTATCCGTTGGAGGAAAAGGAGGAGGTGGGGGAACGAAATAAAGTCATGCAGCATCCACGTGGGGTAGGGGAGACGGATGTGATAGGCGAGGTGAAGACCATGGCGATCAAGGATCTGAAGGGATTTGGAAAAGGTAGGAGGTTCGGAGATCCAGGCAGGGTGGGCGTAGCAGAAGATAGGGCAGATGAGGGATTTATAGGTGTGGAGGATAGTGGACGGGGGTCCACACCCTATGTATGGCCAGAAAGGAGCCTCTGGGAGTGTCCAGAGGTGGGGGGTCCAGGAGAGGCAACAGTCAAGGGTGACGCCTAGGTACTTAAGGGTCCGGGTGAGGGCGATAGGGCGGCCATAGATGGTGACATAGAAGTCGAGGAGGCGAAAGGAATGGGTAGTTTTGCCTACAATGATCGCCTAGGTTTTGGAAGGTTGGACCTTAAGCAACCACTGGTTGCACCATGTGGTGAACCGGTTAAGATGTGACTGGAGAAGGTGTTGGGAGCGTTGCAGGGTGGGGGCGAGGGCAAGGAAGGTGGTGTCATCGGCGTATTGGAGAAGGTGGATGGGAGGTGAAGGCGATGGCATGTCCACCATATACAAAAGGTACAGAAGAGGGGAGAGGACGCAGCCTTGGGGCACACTGGCGCCGGGGAAAAATGTGTAGGAATCCATGTTATGGATGGTGAGGTAGGAAGGACGTTGGGAAAGAAAGGACCCAATCAGACAGACGTAGTTAATAGGAAGGGCATAGTTTTGGAGCTTGAAGAGGAAACTGGAATGCCACAACTGGTCATAGGCAAATTCGAGGTCAAGGAAGAGGAAGATAGCAGATAGACGGGAATTGAGCTGTTGGGAGAGGAGATGAGTGAGGTGAAGGAGAAGGTCATCAGTAGAGAAGGACGGCCGAAAGCCACACTGGGTAACGGGAAGGAGGCGATGCTGGCGGAGATGCTGGTGGATGAGTCAGGTGAGGATGGATTCCAGGACCTTGCTGAAAACCGAGGTAAGGCTGATGGGACTGTAGGAGGAGACAGCGGACGGCGGTTTGCCGGGTTTAAGGAACATCAGGATGCAGGAGGTTTTCCACAGGTCAGGGTACTAGCCGATGGAGAGGACTACATTGTAGAGCCTGGCCAGAGTGGAGAGGAAGGAGGAAGGAATTTCACGAAGGTGGCGATAGGAGACATGATCTTGACGAGGAGCGGTGTTACATTTCGTGCGGAGTGTAGCGATGATATCCTGAGTAGTGATGCGGTCATTGAGTTTGGTGTGTGCAATGTTGTCCAAGTACTGGAAACCATGGGCTAGGGGAGGGACAGAGGTGTCACTTCGATCGTGGACATCTGGGAAGAGGGGGTAATCGATCTGGGGATCATCGGGGATGATAAAGACATTGGAGAGGTAGGAGGCAAAGAGATTGGCCTTACTAAGGTTGTCAGGGAAGGGTTGATCATCATGAAGGAGAGGGTAGTAGGGAGGGGTTTAGATCCGGTAAGGCAGCTGAAAGCTGACCAGTACTTGGACGAGTTGATAGGAAGCGTAGCACTAAGACGGGTCCATGTCTGTCGCCAGTCCCAGCGTCTCTTAGCCGCGAGCAAGTTTCAGAGGTGTCCGGTTCATGCATGTGAAGGAAGGCACAGTAGAGACGACGGCATACATGGAGAAGGAGGACGGCCTGTGGGGCTAAAGTAGGACGGTGGGGGTGGATGGCGACATGGCGACGGAAGTTATGTGGGTCTCCACGGCCTCAGACAAGGTCTGCAGGAGATAGGAGGGTGCATGAGTAAAATCATCAGGCTGGTGGTAGGTGAGAGGGTATCCCGGTAGGTATTCCAGTCGGCCTTGAGTAAATTATGGATCGCTGACAGATATTTCCATAGTCGCTCGAATTCCTTATGGTAACTATCTTTATACTACCCATCCACGCTAAATTGACATATAAGGCGGTGGCTCAAGGGAACAACCGTACTTGTTAATGCCTGTACTGCAGCTCCTATCAGCCACCGCTCGGACATTAACTTTATTTAATTGTTTGTGCTAAAAGTAACAAAGGCACATGAAATAGTACACAGTTCTTGTCAACAGATGGCGCGCAGTCTCACAGTTATTCCCATGGTCTATAGAACGCTTTCCAAATGGTCTATCCCTCTCTTTCGTTCGTAGCCTGATCTCCGATGAGTTGACGGGATAGCATAGTATGATCTTCGGTCAACAGATGGCGTGAGTCACTGTTGACACTAGACAGTTATTGAAATAACTGCCTGTATCAGAGGAATGGTTATAGCAGTAACCGTTACTTCTCAGTAACCGGTTATTTCTATCAGTTACGTTATTTTTGCCACCTCTAGTACTGGTACTGGGAACGGCTGAAAGCAAGGGGAAACTACAGTCGTAATTTTTCCCGAGGGCGTGTGGTTTCGGTGTATGGTAAAATGATGATGGTGTCCTCTAGGGTAAAATATTCCAGAGGTAAAGTAGCCGCCATTCGGATCTCTGGGTGGGGACTACTGAGGAGGGCGTCGTAATCAGGAGAAAAAAAATTGGCGTTCTATGTATGGGAGTGTGGAATAATGGTCTAATAATGAATTAAAAAAAAAATAGGAGTGCGGGTGAGCTACTGTGAACAGCATAGTTAACACCTTATTGTAATGAAGATAGACACGAAGCCCACACCTACCACAATAGAACAAGTTTATGTGCCAACTAGCTCTGCACATGGACTCTGACCACAATCTATTGATTATGAACTGTGGATCAAAACTGAAGAAACTGCAAAAAGGTGGGAAATTTAAGAACTTGGGACTTGGATTAACTGACAGAACGAGAGGTTGTAGAGAGTTTCAGGGACACCATTAGGGAACGATTGACAAGAATGGGGGAAATAAATGCTGTAGAAGAAGAATCAGTAGCTTTGATACATGGAATAGTGAAGGCAGGGGAGGATCAAGTAGGTAAAAAGATGAAGGCTATTAGAAATCCTTGGGTAACAGAAGAAATATTGAATTTAATTGATGAAAGGAGAAAATTTAGAAATGTAGTAAATGAAACATGCAAAAAGGAATACAAACAAACGTCCCAAAAATGAGATTCACAGGAAGGGCAAAATGGCTAAGCAGCGATGGCTAGAGGACAAAAGAAAGGAGATACAGACATATATCACCAGGGGTGAAATAGATACTACCTACAGTAAAATTAAGGATACCTTTGGAGAAAAGAGAACCACTTGTATGAATAACAAGAGCTCAGATGGAAACCCAGTACAATGCCCTTAGTGACACTGTAGCGAGAAGGAAACGACTCTGCCTTACTTCTCTGGTTTATGTATCACTAACCTGGTGTCTTGCTGCTTCGGTAGTCCCTCATCCCAAGTATTAGCACTCAGGCACTAGGTTCAATGAAGCGGCGATCTTGCTGAAGTGGAGTGTTTCTGGATACCAGTAGTTAAACGTCAACAACGCTTTGTACTATACTCATTTTAATAAAGAAAATACTTTGAAACACACGTCACCGAATTTCCAATAAGGCGGATTTTGGCTACGCCGTTATTCAACCCTTTACAACACATTAACACTTTTCTAACTTTCCATAATCGTAATACACACTGCCCACGACACGTGGCGTTCACTGATAACTAACTTTCACTATCTTATGTTTAACAGCTGGAACATTTATTCGTCATCGTTCTTTTGGAGCCACCCCCAGTTACTCGAACGTGCTTTTTGAGTGGCGCCTCGCTACTAACTCGCCCTCTCTTCCCGACGGACAGGAGTAACCGCACCTTTCTCTCTCAGCCAATAAGGACACTTCGCTCATTTCCTACTAAGGTTGCACAACATTGCCTCCTATGGTTTCATTACTAATGCTCCTTGTTGACGCTTAATTGTCAAATGAACATGTAGCCTGGCTGCTGCTGAGCATTCCTCATCGCTTAAATGTGCGTAATACTTGGCTTAAACACGTGAAGGGATTACAAGTGCATTACTCATTCCTCCCTCTTCTTTTATTTTCAAAATTCAATATGCTCGAAGACCTTGTTTAATTTGGAAATATTCTTGGTTGGGTGTCTCTTGCCCTCGGTTAACTTCTTTAATCACTGGTATTACTTAATCTTACACATACTCTACAATCATTGCTTATCGACTATTGTTCTTATTATTACACTATCCTTACCACGATAAGGCTATACAGATATATGTCCCATTAAAGTGAGTATGTATTCTATCTTTAAAATTATTTCTGATCATTATCTGATGCGATCTTTATCTGATGCCTTGAGAGTGGCACCATTTTAGCTTTAAATCATTTCTGAATATACCATGAACACTATATAATACATACCTTAATTAAAATTGAATACTTATTCTGATGCACTTCTGTTTTATTGAGATGGAACATCTACTCATATGCCCCTTCCTTTTAGCTCATCTAAGCATTTACATATTAATTATTTCTATATCCAATACAGAACAAGCTAATCAAAAATTTATAAATCTGCCATTTGGTTAATCTTGCTTTATAATGCCCATTTTCCACTACATACAAGAATATGTTCCATAATCATCAGCTATGTAATTGCCGTCCTATTAGTCACTGGTTCACTACTTTTTGTTTCTTTTTCGCCAGCGAATACCGTCCTTTTCACTCTTATAACTATAAAGCATTCCTTGTAACTTATTTCAATACGTCTTATCTTTACTCACGGTACCTCTCAGGTTACCATTACCCATTATTGGATGTGGGGACACCTTTGTATGACCCTCATCATCTTTATACTACATAACTTATAGGGATACCGTCCTCGGCCGCTCTTTAACTTATACCATCATCTTTATACTTCATAACGGATAGTGATACCGTCCTCGGCCACTCATTAACTTATACCATTTCTTTCTTTTATTCTATGGGGTTTGGACCCAGTTCCCATACTTACATAACTTCAATTCTTCATCATATTCTGCTGCACTTTCCTCTTTATCCTTTGGTCACGATTTACCTTGTCAGTTGGCTAAACATATGTTTCGCATTTTGTTACCATTCGATCTCGTTACTGTTCACTTATCTAAGCACAATTTCAGAATGATACCCACTTATATCTATTTTTCCTGTTTTCGCTAAGTTGTTTGTTCACTGTCTCCACGGTGTCTTCTTAGAATTTGTTAAATTTGTTTCCAACAGGATAATATTCTTTGTCTCTCTATACCTTGTTTACTCTAATCATAGCTTTTTCCTTGTTGTACTGACTGTCTTTTAGGGTCGTTACATGTTATAATCATATAATTTCAGATTTTGCTAAACATTTTCCAACAGGATAACCCAATTTTATAGATAGCTTTTCCTTTTTTGTACCGTCTCTTTTTCTCACTTACCAGTGTTACTCGCTATTCCCATGTTCCTATACTCGAAGATGAGCAGCGACTGATGATACAGTATTGTTTTGACAGAAACAAGGGAATATTGCCAATATGACAAGAATTGGAATATTTTGACAATGCTTGAGCGCCTGGTGTGTGTCACGCACCTTACCTTGCAAAGCAGTTGTATACTGTGAAGTTGGATAGCGAAGAATTAAAGATGATAGTAAATAGTTCTGACTGAAAGAAGAGGAAGATTGACAATATGAAGGGAAACTGAAATAATATTCGCTACAGTCGCAGGTTCGAATCCTGCCTTGGGCATGGATGTGTGTGATGTCCTTAGGTTAGTCAGGTTGAAGTAGTTCTAAGTTCTAAGGGATTGATGACCACAGATGTTAAGTCCCATGGTGTTCAGAGCCTTGTGAATCATTTTTTGAAATAATATTGTCAATAACTTGAGTGCCAGGTGTTTGTTAAACACCTTGTGTTGTACAGAACAGAACGCCCTCTGAGGTTAAAAAAATGGCTATGAGCACTACTGAGGTCATCAGTCCCCTAGAACATAGAACTGCTTAAACCTAACTAACCTAAGGACATCACACACACCCATGCCTGAGGCTGGATTCGAACCTGCGACCGAAGCGGTCGCTCGGTTCCAGACTGTAGCGCCTAGAACCGCTCGGCCACCACAGCCGGCTGAGGTTTTCCGTTGATCCTTTGACCAGTTGTGTGTATCCTGTCTATCATTGTCTCCTGCTGATTTATTCCATTATCTGTGTGATGAGGATATTGTATCTGTCTGTTTGTCAGTTCTCCTTGTATCCTATCTTCATTAGGTCCGTTATTTTCCCTGGGGTTCCTTCTCCAACCTTCTAGATTCTGATTGTTCCCTGAAAATGAATCCAATTGGTCCAGCGCTTGCACAATTGCGTTTACATCTGACTTATATATTCCTATCAATTTTCCTTGTACCCTCGGAGGTAACTTGATCAAAATGATTGATATTAAATCCGTTTCTTTCAGGGGATCATCTAAATACAAGTTCTTTTCCACATACGTCTGGATGAACTCTTTGTAACTCCTGCAACCACAATTACTTAAGTTTCGACAGTGGCATTGTAGTGAGAAGGAAGCAACTCTGCCTTACTTCTCTGGTTTAGTATCACTAACCTGGTGTCCTGCGGCTTCGGTAGTCCCTCGTTGCACAGTAGTAACGCTCAGGTTCCAGGTTCCATGTAGGTGCGACCCTGGCAGTCATTTCTGAATACAGACATGTGCAAATATCTTCACTGCTCTAGGAGAACTCGTCTTTGTTGCAGTTTTTTCGTACCGCAATTAGCAAAATAACTTAAGGCTCATTCTGCTTAAGAACTTGATGCCCGCAAGTCCTTAAATAAGTCTCCGTGCGGTAGTAATGCATGAAAGGAAACAAACTGTTGGACAAAAGAATGGAGAGCTCCCTGCTTTTTGCGTTTCCGATAGATCGTATGACAAGGATCTGGTGTCATATTATACTTCAGACCCCTAAACTGTTTATTTTTTTACTTCATACGAAAACAAAACCTATAATATGAGAAGAGGAAATGGCTTACGTGCCTCTCAGAAACTTCAGCTTTTTGTGTTTATTTCCTCACTTCATACTAAAACAAGGGCGTTGATATGAGAGGAGGAAATGAAGTATACGCTTCCAAGACATAATATTTCCTTGTGTGCAACTACTGCATGCATGAAAGCTCTGCAGTTAATTTTTGTGTGTTGGATAAATTTTGATATCATCTCACATTACTTTGTGAGAAGGTTCCGACTTTTGGGATTCAAAGAGCGTGGAAATTTCATCACTGGTTAATAATATGATGACTAATGACGTGATACCAGTTCTAATTGCTCCATTCAACTGTGAGTAGAGTCTCACGTTTGTTGCTATAAGAAAATGCAGGCAGTAATGTCGGCTCACTGCAGTCAGAGCCATGTTTATTTCCTTCTGTTTATGGAGAAGCATCTGCAGCAGCGTCCACGCTCAGCCAACATAAACAAATCGTGACGGCATTGGGCATTGCTAATCGTTGCACTTGTCGCAGGTCGTGACAACAAGAGCGCACTGTCTCTGGCAACGATATAATGGAGTTTATACATCTTACTTGCTTAACGTAATATGCAGGACATTGGTTCAGTAAAAATTCAATTTGTAGTAACTAGCCATTGCATTACAATGGTTAACAGTTATATTTGATGCAATATTTATTGTTGCTTGCCTCTCTTATGTTGATAGTATTGATTCAGATCGGCCGCGAACATGAAAACACACACACACACACACACACACACACACACACAGAGTCACTGATTGCAGTGAGAGTGACGACTGCTGTCTGTTGAACAACACATGCACCAATCAATAATCAGAGACACTGCGACCGAATGGTGTCTCAATTCTTGGCAACAAATTCCAGCTGTAGTAGTAGTGAAAAACACACTGTTGGAGCTATCAGATGGAAAATATTATGTTCACACTACTCTTTGCTCGAGTTTACGACTTTTGGTAGGACTCAGCCTTTCATTTCTTCTTAGAAAGTTAGCGATAAAAGCATCATAACACGGCACCAGTAACAGAATTGCATAGGAATGCTCAATGAGCGACCTGATGACGTTCAAGCCAAACTGTAATAATACTCATTCCATTGATTTTTGTTGTTTCGAATTAGAGCACTCAGTACTCCTACACCAGACTTCTGAACCTTGCCTGTTGAATGCAAATGTCGCATGACGGTTAAATGGTAATCCATCACTTATTACAGTAGTCAAGACTTCCTTAACGTGGAAAATCATTAATGCCAGAACGATCTTTGTTGAACCAAGAATATCTTTTTCTGGCGTATTTTTACCAAACGCACTCGCTCCAGACACAGTTCAAATTTTTCGAGTTTCCTCCTCTGCATTCAGCCCTCTATTATACAAAAAGCAAATATTGTGTTGCTGATGTTATACCTTTTTCCTCTTGCGACCCAATTTTACAACGCTTAACTGTAGTTCATGATTTTCAAGTATGCAAAATCCAATGCTTAACTGCAAGATATAACTAGAACTTCAAATTCTAAAATGACGGTTGATACATACACGACAGTATCGCGCCTCGTTCACCTGGGCGGCGCCGGATTCCATGCAGTGGGTGGCGTCTGGGTGACTATTCTGTATCTTTTCGGCATTGTGCCGATCGTTTCGGTACTCCAGAACACTGAACGGTCTAGTACTTGAATTAGAGTCCCTGCATTACTCAGTATGCATTTCGGTAGTGATAACGTTCGGGTCTAGAGAACCGAAACGCTGTTGTCGGTTCGCGTTGCGCAAGCCAATCAAAAGCAAGCAGCTGCAGATCCGCGCATGCACACTGCAGCGCACACAGCACCATGGACACAAAGTTGGTAGCACATGACACAGGCGCGCTATTCTTCCAAGTACCGAAAATTGCGCTTACGTTGCCATAACGCATGACGCCGCATTCCATCGAGCTACTGTGTCTGCCTTCACCGGTTGTGACTCCTCCTTAAAAGTATCAGGCACAGTATATCCATTTCCATGTTCCTCAGCTGAAATGCATAGAAATTTTTACAGTTTCCCTGTCCGCATGTTTCCATGCATGCATAATAACGATAGCGTATTTGACTGTATTCTGCAGATTGTCGTAAAGGCCGCATTATGTCATCTTATTCTCATTGACACTGACATTGGGTTATGGTGGAGTTTACGTTTCGGAAACTGAGTTAAGGAATAGTGTGTAGTACCGCATTGTACTAATATACCTAAAAAACACCAGAAAAATTGATTCTGAGAGTTTCAAAGAATAAGAAGATGAACAGAGTGTGGTTATAACTCACTCCTAGAGATTCACATGATTAAGTAGCCCACTTCCGTATATGATAGGTCAACGATTTGGGTCGTAAAAACAAAACTGAAAAAAAAAACATTTTGGGGAGCTCCTGCAGTTCGTCGAAGTTTATAACATGCATCTTATGAATGAAAACGTTTCGTATATGGCGCTACAGTCCAAAAATATTACGATGGAGACCATTCATCTCTGTCTACTGTGGTTGAGGATTCGATCGCAGATAAACAGTTGTGACAAGAAAGCTTCTGAAGATGACTGCTGCTAGTTACATTCCCAGTAATTTAAGTTGTGTTCTTAGATTCCTGTCTAACCTAAACTAGGAAATCGCTATATATTCGGAAAAAAATGGAAAATTATTTCTGACAAGAAAAAATATAAAGACCACTGTCGGTTGTTTCACCCAAAGCAATTTCATCTTCAGCAATTTCGTATTTCGTTTTTTAAACACACACTAATCACGAAATCATTACTGAGGAAGTGCGCTCTTATATGTAAGTAATAACGAATATTGCTCAAAAATCTTAACTTACACGAATAACAATGTCTCACAACGTGCTGGATACATGAAGCGGAAAAAGAATCTTTCACCCATCCATGTGCGAACCCAGATGCTTGTATACAGCATACCCATGTGCTAACCACTATTTTTTTTATACACTCTCATTTCGTTCGTTTTCGTTCGTTATATCTGCTCGGTGCGGACGTAGAAAGACATCCATTTCAGTTTGTTTTTGATCCATTAACTCAGTTTTTTTGTTACAGAGGGTAGCTAACCCTCTGACCGAACACGCTGAGCTACCGTGCCAGCTACCACTTGGCCACGCCAAACAACAGAAACATAGCGCTCAGTTCTATTACTATTGTGCAGAGTAACGTAGGCTGACTTCGTTGCCAAATGGTGCTCCGTAAGTCATAAATACATGATAGTTTGGAAGGTTTCCAGTATCAGGTTTCAAATAATTGCTTTCCTTTGTTACTTCAAAGTTATAAACATGTTTAGATTATTACTAAGTAAACCATTTGTGGGAAAAAGTACACGAAGTCACTAGTAACTCTTATTTGCATAAAAATAACATGTATTTTGAGAGAATAATGACACAAAACATTTTTTTATGTACTCATTAACAGAAACAACCTAACCTAACCATATTTCTAACAAAGGAAAATTGTCTATTAAGAACTCACTTTCACACTGGATGCATCCTTTGGTGATTCTTTAGT